>NC_028457.1:33627414-33660407 GCF_000263155.2 Setaria italica | reverse complement strand
CCGTCCCTCCACCGGATCCGCCGGCGCCGGGGCCTGAAGAGAAGATGAGAGGATGGTGGCGGCGGCGGCGGCGGAGCAGTGGCGGTGCGTGATTTTTTTTTATTTTTTCAATAATTGTTCGCCGAGTGTTTTCTGGGCACTCGGCAAAGTTTTTGCCGAGTGCCCGACACAAAACACTCGGCGAACTAGTGTTTGCCGACTCGATATTTGCCGTGTGCCGTTTGCCGAGTGTTACACTCGGCAAACGGTTCGCCGAGGGTATTCTGCCCTTCGCCGAGTGCCCCTAGCACTCGGCAATTTGCATGTGTCCCGTAGTGTTCATCTGATCTGGTAGTGTGTTTAGATCAATGGCCATGTCTGATGATGGAGTGGATTGCAGGTTGGAGTGGATGTCTCTCGTGGGTACTGATGTGCTTCTGATTGGGAGCTTCTGATGTGCTTATATAGTGGGGGTACCACTACATGGCGCACACCAGTTCAATTTTTGAATCATGTGTTATGGCGCCATTTTCCTCTCTGTAACGGTGATATTTTGATGTGATCTGTTTCTTCTGGGATGATCCAGAGTGTAAAACGTGGCATATGGTTACCTTCCTTTTAATGTATGAAGCTGCAATGATGACGGCTGTTCTCAGACCAACTATTTCCTGTACATAGGGGCAGTAATGTAATTTCCTGTCAACACTAATTCGTAGAATTGCACTTATATTGGGACGGAGGGAGTAGGTGTTCTTGATATGCTCATAATGGAATATGTGCCTCATCATTTACAACTGTAAACTGTAAGAAGTTGTGGTCATGATTTTTTTTATGCGTCTGAAGGTGTGAGCTTGTTAGGTTCGACTTGTAAATCTAAGGGAATGCTTGCTGAACATGTGTGACCTTGCGTGTGTTTGTGGATGGTGGATTAGGCGGTCTTCTTCTTTAGGTTAGCTTGTGTAAGATTGCTTGATTTGAATCGGTAACAACAGATGGCTTCGTGAGTTGCTTACCAGCTGATCATTTCGGCCATGTGGCGTCATAATATATTTTTATTAGTGGTCCATCATCAAGATGCCCCACATGTTCTTTACCCAACTTTTGTGTAGTTACAGAAGTAGCAAAATCCGATCTAAATTCAAGGATAGACCTATGCCCACTTACGCATCCTTTCCAAACCGACTTAGACATTTGCAGATGGTCGCAGCATGTCAAGCATTGCTACGCTTTTCTGGGGTGTAGTGGTAGATTTTTATAGTACATCCGAAAATAGCTTATATGAATTACAGCTCCCTAATGTGTTAATTAGATGATCCATTTCTGTTTCTTAATAATACCAGCTACTAATATGCGTGTGCATACATATCTGATTTGCCATTTCCAGAGTGGAGGATGCCATCGAGATCCTGGAGCACGTCCTGAAGGTGAGGGAAGAGAAGCTTGACACAGCGAACCCAGACGTGTGCATACATATCTTTTCAGGGGGTTCTTCTTTGTTATTTTTTTTTCACGAGCATTATTAACTGGGTGCTGCTGTACCTGGAGAGGAGAATACAGTTTCTGGTGGCGGGTGATGAATACCTGTGATTTGTTTTTTTGTTACCACTACATTGCATCCATTGATTTGCATCCGTGGAGCTGAAGCCTGAAATTTACTCCTGCGGATGTGCTCGCTTGAGCTATTGCTGCAGATGCAGCTCGGAACAGCACAGCCCATCGGCTGGAGCCCGTGTGTATACATCCAGAGTTAGTAATGAACAAGACAAAGTGTATTGTCAGGTTCAGACGCCAAATGTGTGATGTGTCTTCCATCATTTTTTGTGTCAAAGGATTGGCAACACGAAGCGTCTACGGATCCGGAGTACACGTATCTGTATAGCGTTTTATTTCGTGGCTAATTACCGCTGCTTTAAAGAGATAACAGATTCACCGGAGCTGCGCGCATAACCACTGCCAAACTGGGACGGTCTTGATTCTTCCCGAATTGAAATTACCATTGTTTTCTGCCTGGATCATCGATGTCCCGGCCGGCAAGTTGGCTTTCAGCAAGTCTCTTCTTCTCCTCCACCGGATCCGGCCGGCCCCCACTCCCTCCCCCTCGGCTCCTCCTCCCTCTCCCCCGGCTGAGGCGGGCGGTGGGCGCAGGTCGGACGATGTGGCCGAATAGGGCGGCCGTGGTAGGCAGGCGGGCGGCCGGGGTGACGCGGGAGCCCTCTGACAAGTGGGACCCACTTGTCAGGACAGACGAAAATTTTTTTGGTAGAAGCCTTACTTGCTTTAATATTAGGTAGAGGTAAGGGGCTCAAATTAAGGGGGGAAAACTTCTGCATTCAACTGAAGAATTTTTTGAGCACAATACGTGTAGATACATGTGTTTATTGGTTTAAAATTGTAGGTTGTTATAGCTTTTTACTCAAATTTGCCTAAAACCGGCGATCAAATTTGTAGAAAAATACATATAGTAACACCGCCTTCAGTATCATATAGGGTACGCTATATTATATTTATGATCTATATATCTAGCTAGCGAAACTGGTTCGATGCTATAGTATTTGTATATTTTTCTACAATCTTAACCGAAGCTAAATAGATTTGACTTGGTACGAAATCAAAACGAGACTTGCAATTTGAGATGATGGAGGGAGTGATGAGCTTACGCCCCCAAGTGGAGGATGCCATCTGTGCAATTAGTTTTATAATTAGTATACATTTAATACTCCTAATTACTCTTAATTAGTAACCAAACATCCGATGTGACAGGATTAATCCAAACACCCTATAAGCCTAATCGAGAACCCTCTTGATTTAGCTTTTGTGATATTAATATTTCCAGTATAACCAGATACTAACAATGCTCTTTTATTGCTCTTGTTCGGTGTTCTTGCCGTCTCTCGACTGTTGGACAAGTTGGCTACTTGATAAGGTTCCAGTATGGTAGGAGTCTAAGCGTGTTTGGGGGCTGTTTGGATTACAGCTGGCCAGAGCTGCCTGGCAGTGCTACCCGACGTCCAATTTTGGTGGCCTCAAGCTGAGATCGCGACTGTAATTAAAAGCTATAACAAAACGAGCAAATCTCATAATCCACAACTAAAGGTATATCTGCCTCAAACAAAACGTATAAAAAGAATGGAACAACAGCGCCTAAAAAGAGAATACAGAAGTGTCTGGTCGGATAGGGTTCCTGAGCGTCACCGGAAAAGCTACTCTGTGTAACAACCATGATATGCCCTCCTTTTGGTTCGTACACCTCATAAATGCCTTGCAAATATGTATTATTTGGTTGGTGCACCTCCGAGAAGAGATACCATTTACTTTAAAAAGTGAAAGAAGCTCCCATGATAATACAATAAATAAGAGAATTGCTACAATGACAACAACAAATCAATACCAAGCAACCACCAAACATCCAAACTGCTACTCCCAACACCATGCCTTTGAACCAGAGGCCGAAACAATTCAATCTGTAGGGTTATATGATGCTTAGAATCGTTTCATTATCTGTGGTTGTATGAGCTCTAAACGATAGAACTTTTATAGGGGTTATGGCATTCTGTTTTGAATGCCCAATGAAAATGTTGTTTTGTACTTTTTATATATGGCTGTGCTTAGCTAAAACTTGTGGTTAAACTTTTTTTGTAGTCATTTACCTATCATGGCTCAAGTTGTTCAAAGTTCCCATCCATGTTTACTCTGTTGCATCTTTTATTACTTAATTTTTTTCAAAGTTTTTGTGGATCGTATGTGATGAGTGTTTACTCTACATTCATTTTCAATCATGTCGTCGTATATAGTCTATGATCACTATGTTATGCTCGAAGGCAATTGGAACCCTGTGATTTTTTATGATGATGGCACTTCATTGGATTCATTCAAGTCAAGTAATAGAATGGTCATTCCAACGGTTAGGACCACAATAATGACGGGCCAGCCTCAAATTTCCATCCTCCCAGGTGAGTTGGATCTTCTAGCATCATAAAATATTGCCATTAAGATAAGCAAGATGTTGGCACGCTCTCTTATAATGGAGTTGAGGCAGATTGAGGCTGAGGGGAAGTGTCTTGTTGCACTTGCAGAACATCAACTATTTTTGTAGTCATTTACCTATCATAGCTCAAGTTATTCAAAGTCCCCATCCAGGTAATTTCTGTTACATCTTTTATTACTTATTTTTTCAAAGTTTACGTGGATTGTATGTGATGAGTGTTTACTCCACATTCATTTTCAGTCATGTCATCGTATATGGTCTATGATCAGTATGTTATGCTCGAAGGCAATGGGAACCCTGTGATTTTTTATGATGATGGCACTTCATTGGATTCATTCAAGTCAAGTAATAGAATGGCAGATTGAGGCTGAGGGGAAGTGTATTGCTGCACTTGCAGAACATCATGTTCGTGTGTCACCTAATGGTAAAGTTAAGTTGAGAGGTGTTCAGAGTTTGAGCAATCTGCATCCGGCTGCCAAGGAAGTTTTCCTTCAGCAGAATTACCATTCAGTATCCGTAATCATTGATGGTCTCTTTGGTCAGCAAATTCCTCTTGACATTGGACACCTTACTAATCTCATGCGCAATGACTTTGGAGTTCATGCAATGTTTCCCATTCATGCTAATTTTGTGCTAATAACTTCTTTTCCCGTCTATAAGGAACTTAATGACTATGTCAAGTTCAAAATTCCTAAACATCTATTCCATATTTTTTTGCTAGGCCTAACCAATATATCCAATATTGCGAATTGGCGACAAGAAGTTAGTACCAACAACCTACTAGTTTCCACCCTCAACTTCAATCAAGGCAACCACTCCACTATTCCCACAAACTATTATAATCAGAGAATATACAAGTAAATATTATTTTTGTATTCGTCTGTTGATTAAGCATTGAATATTTTATTTTACTTTTATGAGAGAGGGTATCTTATGAAACTCCTGATGATGAAGATAATGACATTGAAAGTTATTTTTTCTGAACATTTAAGTACTGTTATCCTAGCTAGATTTCCATTTCTATGCATAGTTGACCCAACAATGATGATTTTACTTTCAGGGTACTCTTTGATGATGAAGTTGGTGATAACTACGGTTTAGTCGACCACTTGATTTCGTAGTTGCACTAGAACCAATGTCATCTTTTGTGTAAACTAACCAATTGTGCATGCAAGACAAACCGTGAGCTTAGTTTGGTCGATGCTGAAGAAGCACTTGTGAACTATCAGGTTTTGTAAAAAGAGTTGTCGAATGACCTATAGGCTATGAACGCTCATTGCAGCAATGCACAAATTTATAAGTCAAGTTTAGTTAAGCCATCTTTTATGCTCATCCTTTTGTTGTGTGACGTTCTTGAACAAGTGGATATTTTAGTTTGATGTGAAGGTTCTACACGGTTCTACATGGTGCTGATTTTTACCCTTGATTTTCTACATGGTTCTACATGGATATTTTTACAATTTTGGTCTTTTCTATCACTTGATTTTTACCCTTAATCTCTTCAACCTTTCTGTGAGCACCACGAGAGATGGGTGGGTACCAGGTTGCGTTGGGTAATGGCCATGGATTTATTGATGAGGCTATTGTGAGAGATGGGTTTAATGATAAGGTTACTGGGCAGGCAGATTAGCCTCGCAGTCGCAGTGATGGGGAGGTTAGCACGAGCGCAGGAAGGTGAGGTAGTGGTTAAACACTTGTAGGGGAGAAATAGGAGCAAGGGCCTCCCTCCCTATTGAATGTACTTAGTCGATACGGAGTAGGTTGTATTAGTTTGATACTGATAATTTGTTATGAAACATAAATTCCATCTTTAACTTGCCTAATAACTACAAAAAATTTCGACCATAACCAAACAAACCAAATATCTATCTAAACCTAGATGTTTGGTTCTCTAAAATGTAACGTAATTTCATTTGAAAGGGTAAGTCTTATCGTTACATCTATTTGTTTGCAACAGTCAATAATCCGTTAACGCATAATTAGATCCCGAGCCAGTACATGCCCAATACCGCTCCTCAACCACCCTAATAAAAAAAATCTGATTGCAGTATGTGCCAGGGATGCGATAGCGTTACATTAGTAAACTAAACAAAGATAGGATTAGAGTGCAATCTGATTCCATTTTCATTTACGTTACCGCTCGCCGAACTAAACACATCAGAGCGACGAAACTTTAATTTCAGGGGCAGGGGACTCCGTTGTAGCCGGCCCAGCCCAAGCCTGCACTATCACAAAGCCCACCTCCTCCTCCTTCCCCCATGACTCATCCCCGTCTCCTCCTCGCACCCAGCCCGCGGGCATTCCACTTCCGGTGCTCTCCTCCCCGCGGCGGCGAGGGCAACTGCTCTGGCGAGACCGACCCTCCCAATCCCTACTGCCCACGCGCGCAGCCCTCTCCTCGCCGCCACGATGCGGTTCGACCTGGATGGCATGCCGGTTCACTTCCCGTACGCGGCGATCTACCTAGAGCAGCACGCGTACATGGGGGAGCTCAAGCGCGCCCTTGACGCATGCAGGCACGCGCTGCTCGAGATGCCCACGGGCACCGGCAAGACGGCGACGCCGATCTCCCTCATCACCTCCTACTCCCTCGCCAACCGGTCCCGCCCGCTCTGCCTCATCTACTGCACACGCACCGTGCACGAGATGGAGAAGACCCTCGCCGAGCTCCGCCTCCTCTTTGCCCACTTGCCCCCCGCTGCCTCCCGCTCCCTCTCGTGCTCGGTCTCTCCTCCCGCAAGAACCTCTGCATCCACCCGCAGGCGTCCGCCACCGCGGCCCGGGACCCCGCCGCCTCACAGCCTCCTGGGTCCGCGAGAAGGCCGCCTCCGATCTGGAGTCCACACCGCCACCGCCGGGGACCTCACATCCCTCATGCCACCCGGGGTGTACACCCTCGCTGACCTCCGCGCGCTCGGGGGGGGGGGGGGGTTCTGACAGTATTCAATGTTCAATCCATTAGAACATGTCACCGTTAAATTGTATTCGGTGATTGCATGACAATTAGAGCGTGCAAATGTGCGTTGCAAGAAAGGCCAAGTATGAATGGATCTGGAACCCAATCTCCACATGCTAGCGTGGCGCGTGTAAAAAACAGTGAGACAGGACCATGGAAGTAGAATTGGACGCGAGTTCATTGCTCTTTGGGGGTGGCGTCCAACAGACACTCAGTAGCCTGACCATCTCAAACAAAACTGCAAGGAGACAACACTGCAAACCAAATCAGCCTTTTCAATCGCTTCGACGCTGAAGTAGGGCGATCGAGAACAAGAAATAACTAAATGAATTTAATAACTTAGTCTATTTTCAAATAGATGGCGCCACCTTCAAATGCTTTCTCGAATGAACTAGGGGAGTGGGTCTCTAGAGAGTTTTGATGATCTGTAGTCTTTGTTAAGTTGATGTCCCTGCTAAAGTGTATGAACGGTGGAATGCAATGGATACAATTCCACGTGATGATATAGAGAGAATCCTTGAAAGGGATAAGCAAAGTCAAAAAAGTCACTATTCAACTAGTTCGATTATAAAAGATGCTAAGGGGAACATTTGGATACTGACATGTGCCCACGTTATGGGTCCTGCTTTCAAAGATACCCGTTCAATCCTAGTTAAGCAAGTTGAACAACTCTTTAAAACAAGGATTTTGTGTGACCATCGTGATGCTTTCGTAGAGGTTTAGGATGAGGGAATGCAATCGATACAATTCCCCGTGATGATACAGAGAGAATTCTTGAAAGGGATAAGCAAGTCAAAAAAGTCACTATTCAACTAGTTCCATTATAAAAGATGCCAAAGGGCACATTTAAATACTGATATGTGCCCACGTTATGGGTCCTGCTTTCAAAGATACTCGTTCAATCCCAGTTAAGCAAGTTGAACAACTCTTTAAAGCATTCGGAGGTGGCGCCATCTATTTGAAAAGGATTTTCAACGGACATAGAGTTGATCAATCGCCTGAGTATCTATTTGAAAAGTTTGTTTATTGATTTCATTGCTTGAAGCATAACCTTCCCAGTGCAAATAAAGGTTATCAATGTGCATATTTGTAAAACTATTACCTTCCCAGTTAATCTCTTGCATGGTTGCTCTTGTGGCAATGACTATTTATGTCATAGGAATTATATTGTAAACTACTATTTTGACATGGTGCCCATGGCAATAGCAAACCTTGATGAACTGATGTAATTAAGAGAACACCTTACCTTCATTTGGTTGTTGCAGCTCAGAAGCATCAAGATTGAGATCTATTCCATGCACAAGAAGCTGTTCATCTTCATGGAGAAGGTTTGACTGAGCTTCTTAGGGCCAATGGACTTGATCATCTTCTAGGCCATGGACATCATCTTCCTAGAGATGATAGATTTCATCTTCTTGCTCATCTGGTGGTTCTTCATTTAGATCAGGTAAGGGATGTTCATCTCCTTCATCTGATCTGGTAGTGTGTTTAGATCAATGGTCATATCTGATGATGGAGTGGATTGCATGTTGGAGTGGATGTCTCTAGTAGATGTGCTTCTGATTGGGAGCTTCTGATGTGCTTATATAGTGGGGGTACCACTACATGGCGCACACCAGTTCAATTTTTGAATCCATGTGTTATGGCGCCATTTTCCTCTTTGTAACGGTGATATTTTGATGTGATCTGTTTCTTCTGGGATGATCCAGAGTGTAAAACGTGGCATATGGTTGCCTTCCTTTTAATGTATGAAGCTGCAATGATGACGGCTGTTCTCAGACCAACTATTTCCTGTACATAGGGGCAGTAATGTAATTTCCTGTCAACACTAATTCGTAGAATTGCACTTATATTGGGACGGAGGGAGTATGTGTTTTTGATATGCTCATAGTGGAATATGTGCCTCATCATTTACAACTGTAAACTGTAAGAAGTTGTGCCCATGATTTTTTTTATGCGTCTGAAGGTGTGAGCTTGTTAGGTTCGACTTGTAAATCTAAGGCAATGCTTGCTGAACATGTGTGAGCTTGCGTGTGTTTGTGGATGGTGGATTAGGCGGTCTTGTTCTTTAGGTTATCTTGTGTAAGATTGCTTGATTTGAATCGGTAACGACAGATGGCTTCGTGAGTTGCTTACCAGCTGATCATTTCGGCCATGTGACGTCATAATATATTTTTATTAGTGGTCCATCATCAAGATGCCCCACATGTTCTTTACCCAACTTCTCCACCTTGTTAATGAACACAATGTTTCCAGGGGTTCATTCCCTGCTCTCAGATGTACCGCACAACAGATAAATTAATCTACAAGCAATGGATTGGGGGGTGGGGGGGCATATTTTCCTGGTTTAGCGGGTGTTTGGATCTTTAGTTCGGACTAAAATTCATATCACATCGAATATTCGAAGGCTAATTAGGAGGACTAAACATGAGGTAATTATAAAACTAATTACGTAGATGGAGTCTAATTCCCGAGACGAATCTATTAAGCCCTAACTAATCCATCATTAGCACATGTTTACTGTAGCACCACATTGTCAAATGATGGACTAATTATGCTTAATAGGTTCGTCTCGCTAATTAGTCTCCATCTGTGCAATTAGTTTTGTAATTAGTCTATATTTAATATCCTAGTTAAAACAAATTTGGTGGCTAACGGCCGGAAATACGTAACCAAATCTGGTAAGGTCTTTTCATTTCGATCCGCATGCAAAACCGATGAGGAGTGTAACTCGTGACAGCCGTGCCGGCGACCTCATGCAATCAGCTCAACCAATCCCCCCAGCGTCGTCCTCTCGAAAAGCCCGGCCGGCCGAGTCCCGGCCCGTTCCCAAGTGCGAAACATGCATGCATCAAAGCCTGTCCGGATTTAACCGCGGCGCTCTGCTCCGGGCCCGGATACGGAGAGCAACTTGTGACGCGCGTGCGCCCCCCACGATGAGGCACACCGTTCGTGTCGCGTACAATGACGCCGGCACTGTAGCGCGCGGCGTGGTCCGCGGACCGTGGGCGACGGGCCCCGGCCACGGCCAGGCGCCGCGTCATGCACGAACGGGGCTACAGCGGCGGCGGGGCGGGCGCGTACGGTATCGGCGAGCAGCCGAGCACGCACGCATGCAGATCAAGCCCAGGAGGCCAGGACAAAAGCACCCACCCAACCCACGCAGATCTCTCTAGCAGTAGCAGGTTGCTGTTCGCACGTACTACGGGCTACGGCTCATATCACGACGTGGTCCGCGCGCGATCGGACGGGAATACGAGATCATGAGCCGTCGCGGTCTTTGGACCAACACGCGGGAGCAGGGGGCGTTCACTCAGCTAGCTAGCTTCGCAGTGCCGGCGTCGGCGAGAGGCCACCACGCACGGAATGCACGACCGGAACCACTGTACCTGGACCCCCGACCGTCCCGCGCGGCGACCCTCCCGGTCCCGGCGGCCGGCGGGAGATGCGCAAGCTGCAAGCGCCGAGCATGCACATGGCACGCGCGCGGCCGCGACGGCGACCCGACCAGGTGTGCACCGCGAGCTCGACGGCCACGCATATATCGTGTCGCGCGTGGCGCGCGGAAGATGTATGGAGTAGGGATCGACGACGACGAGGACGCACGTCTCGACCATGGCCGCGCCGCGGACGCCGTGCGCGGGCATGCATGGCATGCCAACTGCATGCCGTCTCGTCCATGGACCGTGCGGTCTCGATGGGCACCCGCAGCCGAACGCGCGCCACACACCGGCAGGGCGGGGCGGGCCGCCTCCCTCGTGCGCGGCATCGCCGGCCGCGGCAGGACCGGACCGGCTGATGCGCCGTGGAGTCGCGGCCGGAAATCAATGGCCTAGCTGCCTAGCTTGGTCACGGGTCGCGACAAAAGCTGCGGCAATAGGGTGAGCTAGGTCTATGCCGAGTAATATGCACCGGTGATGTGCACTTGACTTCAAGTGCCCATCAGTACAGAATTATTAGCACGAGCGGCTCGTGCTTGTTTTTGTTGAGAAATTTTGTGAACAACTTCAAACACAGGTATGGAGCAATGTACTGCAGTGTACCGTGTTTTCAAAGTTGTTTCCAAAGTTTTATCATTATTAATCCCTCCATTCATTGATCGTTCGCACAACCAAACATTATCTGAATGCTGGCCAGTTATAAGGTCTTTGAAACAATTTCGAGCTGGACATATATAAACATTTAAAAAGTGCCTTTCCACTGAACACATGGTTATTCCCTCCAAAATCACAAAAGTGTTCACTTCTACCTAGACATTGTGCAGATACATTCACTTTCTTTAATTTTTACCACAGTTACTGATATGAAATATCTGCGAAATATACAGTCAAAGTAGCTTTTTATGGGCAATTCTAATTTAAATGTGTTAACTGTAACAGAGTTATATATGTCGGCCTATTTACTGTTGCTACTCGTGATTCTCGTTTCTCTTTCAATTCAGGAAAGGAATATTTGTCTGGTTCCGGAAATGAAGTTGGCGTCCCACGATGCTACGAAATCATGTGCCGTCAAACTCCTGGACCAACCTAGGGGAGCAGGGAGGGCTAGTACGTCGACGACCGCAAAACAACTGTAGGCGACGGCCTCGGCGACACTTCCCGCTTCCCGGCTGGCAGGCGACGCGCGCGGCACGCAGCACCCGTCGTTCTCGCGTCCCCCGGCCCGCCTCTCGTTTGGATCCCGTGGCCGCGTACGCCGGCGTGCAAGGACCGTCTCTCATTAAGGAGCTGTTTGGTGGCTGAGCCAGGCTCACTGCATGGAGGCTCCGTTAGTTTGATTGCCTCGTCCACCCGTGGAGTCAGGTTGCGCGCGTACAAAAGAGGCCTCCCGGTCAGGCTCGAGGGATAAGAGAGGAGTGGACGTTTCCGCCGGGCTTGGCTCGCACGGTGCAGGTGGAGCACGCGGGGCCTAGCATGCAGTGAGGGAAAAAGGATCGGTCAATGGCTAGGTGCATGTAATCAAACACGAGCTGCATTGGGCCTGGCTGTCTGGGTGCAGGCAACCAAATTGTGGGCATTTGCATGACAACAATCTGGTCGGGGAGGGCCTGGCTCACCGGTGCGATGCAGGGATGGGGCGTGCAAGTAACCAAACAGGCCCTAGAGCTCGGTAGCAGTCGGAGAAGGGCAGGAAGGGGGGTTGGGTTGAGGCGCTGAGCTGCCGTTGCTTGCTTGCAAAGGAAGGGGGTGTTTGGTTCTTCCCTTGGAGTTTTCCTTATCACATCGAATGTTTGGTTACTAAGTAGACTAATTACAAAATTAATTGCACAGATGGAAATTAATTTGCGAGACGAATCTATTAAGTCCAATTAGTTCATAATTTGACAATATGGTGCTACGATAAATATATGCTAATGATGGATTAACTAGGCTTAATAGATTCATCTCGCAAATTAGTCACGACTTCTGCAATTAGTTTTACAATTAGCTCATGTTTAGTCCTCCTAATTAGCATCCGAACATTCGATGTGACATCTCCTAAATTTTAGCCTAAGGATCCAAATGCCCCTGAAGACTAGACTAGAGTGTCCCTGCAACCTGCAATGCAGAGAGGCTACAGCTACAACTGCCGCCACGGCAGCACGATCGAATCGATGAGAGCAAGCAACCAGATGTGCCCGCGTGCACCTCGTCTCGTGTTTATAGATGGTTAGATGGGCTAGGCCCCACTGGACAGCTTGAGGACCAACCCTAAAAGCCCGACCCTATGGTTAGGCCAGGGCTTGGGCCGCGACCACGCCACGATGGCCCATCGCAAGCCTGGCCCAGATTTGGGGCCGGCCTGATAGTGGCTCGGCAACCCCCACCACCCCTCCCGACCGTTGGATCAGGTCCCTCCCAACCATTGGGGAGGGGCTACATAAGCTGGCCGCGTCCCCCAACCAAGCTAGAAACCCTAGCCTCCTCTCTGTCTCCCTTCGCCGCCTCCTCAATCCCTCGCCTCGACTCTCTCTCGCCCTCTCATCTCCTCCCTCTCCAGCGACCGTAAGCCGGCGTCGGCCGCCTACTCCTCTCTCCTGTCACCTCCTCCCTCGACTCCCGTCGCTCTCCGCCTCTCTCTCGCCCTCTCGCACCTCTCTAGATCTAGATGACTAGATCCACTCTTCGGCCGCTCTCGTCGTGTCCTTGCTAGATCCGTTGTTCGTCGACCTCGCCGGACGCTCTGGTGCTCCGGAACCGTCGGTGAGAGCTTCGACCTCTAACCCTAACTGTTTCTTGCTCCGATCCACTGGGCGCGGCTAGTCTTTTTAACTTCTTTGATCTTTCTTTGTGCAGGTCATCACGTCCGCCGTTGCGAAGCCGTTGAGGGACTAGAGCTCTGAGTGTTTACTGTGCATGTGAATTTGTGTGAATTTATGATTCTTTTCAACTCTTCAATGAAATATTATACATGTACAAGTTTTTTTTTGAGTGATTGATATGCCATTTGCTTGGTCGTGCCTAGCTAGCACTACTGTGCTTGTCGTGCTGCCATGGCAAAAAAAGGATTTTCGTGCCGTGCCTGGGCTAGTAGTTAGGCACGATGGAACGACACGGCACAACACGGAAAAGGCTCCGTGCCTGATAGTGTCGGGTTGTTTCGTGTCGTGCCGGATCGTACTAGGGCCGGACGGGTGTCGGGTTGTTTCGTGTCGTGCCGGATCGTACTATGGCCAAACGGCCCATCTAGCCATCTATACTTGTGTCTATCGTGATTGCAGCGGTCGGATTGCCTGACGTCATAATGACCCCGACCTACCATTTACTGAGTAGTACTATACTTAATTAAATCAAATCAGTGGAGTTGTTAGTGTGCTTTTACTTAGGGGCTGTTTGATGTAGGAACTAAAGTTTAGAAGTGTCACATCGAATCTTCGGATGCTAAGAACTAAAATTTAGAAGTGTCACATCGAATCTTCGGATGCTAATTAGGAGGACTAAGCAAGAGCTAATTATAAAACTAATTCCACGTATGGAGGCTAATTCGCGAGACGAATCTATTAAACCTAATTAGTCCATCATTAGCACATGTTTACTGTAGCACCACATTGTCAAATCATGAACTAATTAGGCTTAATAGATTCATCTCGCAAATTAATTAGACTTAATAGATTCATCTCGTAGATTAATCTCCATTTATACAATTGGTTTTGTAATTAATCTATATTTAATACTCGAACCTTTGACGTGACATAGAATTTTTGAGATTCTACCCCCTAAGAACCGTGGAATACCAGCGGCCTCCACCGTCCCGTCCCGTCCCCTTCCCCTTTTCCTTTCCGGTTCGATTCGATTCGAGCCACCACCGTCGTCACCCGCACGCACGCCGTCCTCTCCGCCGCCGCCGATTCGTTTCCATGCCGCCCAAGCGCAAGCGCGGCGGTGGCCGCGGCCGCGGGAGGGCCAGGAAGGAGGACAAGGACGCCGCACCGGCCGCCGACTCCGACCCCACCGCCGCTACCACCTAGGTAATCAGCCGCAGCAGTTGCTAGGTCTCGCTTCCTCCCCTACCTTCCCCATCTCCGGCCACCGGAGCCATCAGGCCCCGACCCCGCGCCAAGCTTCAATCGCTGTTCCGTGCTGCTTTTTCCACGGATTAGGACCATGTATTCGTCCGGATTCGCTCTATCCAATCCCCCCTTCTGCCCGAGCAAGCTATGCTCCTCCAGCTTGCTTCCTGCGCTGCGCTCCTCTCTGTACTTGTTGCCACCCTGCTACTCGTCTCACTTTTTTTTTTCGCGGGAGCACTTCAACGCTCGCATTCGCAACCATTCTCAGTTTATTTATTTGGGATTCGAGCAACGAGCAACCCCTCTGATTTTGCTAGCGCAAGCTTCTAGGGGTTTGGGAAAAAAATTATATGCTATCAGTGTCTCCGCTCCCCTAGGGTTCCATGGTTCCAGCCGCTTCATTTGTTTCCCTTAACGTGCTTCTGTACTCTACACATTCCTGCTAATTTTTTCTCCCAACACTGATGATGTTAATTGTTTTATGAAACGCGTCCGGTATGCTTATTCGTCATGTTCATTTCTTCCAGGAAAACGGTGAAAGCAAGGGCGACGAAGAGATGCCTCAGCCACATGATTCTGCACAGGTCAGTAGTTTGCAGAAAACAGAAGGGAATAAAAATTCGAGGGTGTAGACATTTAGATTTGAGCAATCACTATGATTTCTCACGCAAGTTTATAGGGATTTTAAATTTATAGTATTATCCGTTAGAGCTAGGCGGTTGAGTCCAGATTGGTTGATGTGCTGTTCAAATGCATGGCAGCGTGGTAACAGAGTGATGGTTAAGATACATCAACACTGATGCCGTTAATTATTCTATGAAATCTCTGCAGAGATTTCTATGATACGCTTATTTTCCATGTTCATATGTTTGACGAAAACGGTGAAAACAGGGGCGATGAGATGCCTCAGCTAGCTGATTCTGCAAAGGTCTGTAGTTTCTTGGATGCAGTTTGCATAAAAGAGAAGGATGGAAAAATTGAGGATGGAAACAATGTGACTTGAGCAACCCCTTTGATTTTTTCTCATGCAAGTTTGTAGGGCTTCGAAATTTATAGTATGTCCTTCAGAGTTAGGCAGTCGAGCAGAGGTTGCTAACTAACATTAGCTTCATGTGCTGTTAGAATGCGTAGCAGCATGGTAGCAAGCATAGAAGTTTAAGCATCAACACTTTCCTAATGATCCCTGTCTTGCTTGCTCTGATTGTAGTCTTTTTTCTTACAAAAAAAGATTTTTGGAGTGATGTGCTCCTTTTTGTTTTTTCATCGGCTGCAGGAAAACGGCGAGGGAAATCTGAAGCGAGAGATGCTGCAGTCTTGTGCCGAGGTTAATGTTTTCTTGCCTGATTTTCTCTTGAAAATGATGTCACCATTGACATTTCTGGCTCTTGTATTGATTCTTTTCCTTTTCTGTTTTAGGATAATGGCGCAGAAGGGGTAGCCGAGGTCTCAAAGGTCTCAAAACCCTCCAAAAGGCGCAGGAAGGATCCTGTTGCGGATCCATCTTCTCTTGAGTTTAGTGGTTCCGGGTGACTTCGACAGAGGCGGAATGTTCCAGCAGTACAGGAGCAGGAACCTGAGGTGGATATTTCCATCTTTCTTATTGACCTTCTGCCTTGAGTTATCAGCAATACTGGAATGTTCGGCAATGTAATTAAGCTAAGGGGTGCTTGCGGAGGATTTTACTAATGTGTCTTTTGCTTTGCTCTTCAAAATGGTCCATTCATTGTCCATCCTAGCATTCAGCACATGTACTTGCTCCGCATCTTATAGAAATATGCACTCAGAAATCAGAATACGATGTGAAGTGAGAAGTTATACACCATGTATGCAATGTCTTAAGCTACAGAAATTAAATATATGTGCAATATATCAGAAGGGCTTACATATTAGGGTAGCTGCTTGCCTGCTCCACTTGTACTCTTTACTTTTCCCCATATGTGCATGCCTGATATGCTTTGGTTGCTGAATTTTGTAGAAGAAACGAAAGAGTGATAAGGATTCAAATATGTGCCATCAGTGCCAGAGGAACGATAGTGGAAGAGTTGTACGGTGCCAGGGCTGTATCAAACGAGAAAAGAAATTCAGATACTGTGTGAAGTGCATTAAGCGCTGCTTTGTGCCCTTCTAAAAGCATTTGTGTTGATCACCTGAGATTGCATATGTTTGACAGTTGCTTTTGAGCAGTTATTATTTTGGATTATCTAATCCCTAGTTTTGTAGTATGTATGTTACTTTCAGCCACCATATTGGAGCCTATGTAAACTTATATGTAGAGTTTGCTATTATGATTTCACTATTTGTTTTGGCATGAATAAATCAGGTATCCACATTTGTCAGAGGATGATTTTGCGACAAATTGCCCAGTTTGTCACAAAAATTGCAAGTGTAAGTCTTGTCTGCGAGGAGACATATCCACTGTCGACTCCAGGAATGGTAACAAGTCTCAGAAAAAGGTATGCCCTTTTCTTGCTACATTTCCATTTTCTCCTGGTCCAATGTGTTGTATTATTTACCTATTTGCTCATATAATTTTGCCCCATAGGCTGACAAATGTAGTGTATCTGAAGAAGATAAAATTAAATTCTCTATGCATATTGTGCGCTTTTTGCTCCCTTGGCTCAAAGAATTTCATCAAGAGCAGATGCTAGAGAAAAGTGTTGAGGCCTCAATCAGAGGTAATATGATTGTATAATCACTTCTGGGATTTCTGGCATAAGAGCATTGATGCTACTCATTTCTCTATTTGGTCCTGCTACTCCTAATGCAGTGTTTATTGCAGGGATTGATTCATGTAAAATGGAGGTTCCTCTGTCCGAGTGTGGAAGTGATGAACGGATATACTGGTTGGTCTTGCTTTACTTACCAGTTACCAAGCATATGTATTCTATTTGTTTCTCTAATCATTGTTTTTCCTTGTAATAGCAACAACTGCAGGACATCTATTGTTGACTTCCACCGAAGCTGCAACAAATGTTCCTATGATATCTGCCTCAGCTGCTGCCGTGAGCTTTGTCAAGGCCTTAATCCAATTGGTGATGTCAACAGTGATAAGGTTACTAGTCTACCTGATGCTGGAGGCAAGGAAGATTTGCAACTAGGAAGTAGTCATTGCAAAGGTGCAAGTCAACTAGTCAAGAGCCTTCTGATGGACATAATGATATTTTAATAGATAATGCAGTTCCGTCTGAAGACCGCAATCCTAGTTTGAGATGATGGAGGGTAAATAACAACGGGACCATACCTTGCCCGCCGAATGAATTTGGCGGTTGTGGAAGTTCCCTTCTTGAACTCAAGTGCTTGTTTGGGGAAAAGTTTATTGCTGACTTACTGGAGAAAGCTAAATCACTGGTCAATGATGTAACAGTGCTGGAGTTGGGTGGTTCAAACTGTTCCTGCTTCACTGGATCCAGTAGAATAAACAATGGAACATCACGTAAATCAGCTTGTAGTGAGAATTCCCATGATAACCACATATATTGTCCAATTGCTAGAGATGTCCAAAATGAAAGTTTGGAACATTTCCAGGAGCACTGGTTGAAGGGTCAGCCTATTATCGTCGGTGATACACTTGCATTGACTTCTGGTTTGAGCTGGGAACCAATGGTTATGTGGCGGGCCTTAAGAGAAAAGAGAGATAAGAAGACAGATGAGCGTCTCTCAGTTATTGCTCTTGAATGTCTGACGTGGTGTGAGGTATCTGATGTTATATTTGGCTGTTATGTATTTAACCAGTGTTAATGATTGCTAGATGCTTCGATGTATGTATTATCTTTATCAGTTACTAAATGCTGTTGAGTCTGTTTCTGTCCGGGCTATGAACTTTGTGCTTTTGTTGAGATCCATATGTCATAATCTAAAACAGTGATCGATTTATTAAGTTGATGTACCACCATGATGTTTTCCCATGATTGTGGGAAAACGGAAATCTCAAGTAACAAGTACTTGGCCAAATTTCAAATCCTGGTTCTAGTAAGTGTGATAACCTTCTTTTGGAATCAAAATCTGTGCATACTTAATATTTTCATGGCTTACACGCTTACACCTCGATTAACTTTATGCAACCTTTTAGAACTGTAGGTTGTGTGGCTACCTCTTTTGGACAAATATGTGGCCCTTCCATTTAAATCATCTATATTTCAAAATAACGTTTCTTCCATCACCCCAAATGCAGGTTGATTTTAATATTCGTATGTTTTTTTATGGGTATTCTCGTGGAGCTGTTGGTGCAGAGGATTTGCCCGTGTTACTTAAGCTGAAAGATTGGCCACAGCATAGTTCCTTCAAGGAGCGACTTCCACGACATAATTCTGAGTTCATGTCTGCTTTGCCATTTCGTGCATACACAGACCCTAAATATGGTCCTCTCAATCTGGCAGTGAAGTTGCCAGAAAGTGTTATAAAGCCAGACCTTGGTCCAAAGACTTATATTGCTTATGGTGTTGCGCAAGAGTTGGGAATTGGTGACTCTGTTACCAAGCTTCATTGTGACATGTCTGATGCGGTAAATATGCTTATACTGCTTGTGCTTCGTAGCATTTGTATTAAATTTTGCTCCCTTTTTGGACTGTTTATCCAACTAATGGTACTGTACATTCCAACATTCTACTTATGGAACTTTTTCTTAACACTAATTATGGAACTTGCCAGTATCTACTTATATCGATATTTAAATCCTCTAGCATTGATTAGAAATGCAAACTTCTTAAGGCCCTGTTTGGCTGCTTTGTAATAAAATTCACCCGCAATTAGCTTCCGGTTTTAATATCTTGTGCACAAGAATACAACTATAATTTGTTTCCTCTGTAAAATATCTGTTTGGGTAATGCTTCACAAAGACGTAGGCAGCCGCTGCAATTGATAGCTCTGCACATTCACATGCTCATCATCTGTTCAACCCATGCCTTCTCTGATTCTCTCCCAAACCACGAGTTAGGCCACAAAGTCTGACAGCTAGATGGCCATCGGCATCCGCACCAATGTATTGAGCCATGGATGCAGGCTCAAATGCTAGCCACTGAAACTTTGCTGCCCTTCACGCACACTCTGGTGGATCCCAGCATGGATTCACATATGCAGGCATGGATCTGGTTGGGGCGCGAAGTCGCAAGCTGAAGCTGATGCCCGGGAGAGAGATCCGCAGAGAGGGGAAGGGAAGAGGCGATGGAAATCGCCATGGAAGAACAGAGAGCCTCACGGAGGTGGAGATGGAGCTTCGGGGGTGTCCGACAGGGGAGATGAGTAGATGACGATGCGAACCGAGGACTCCCACGCGGCGCCCGATATCCGATGTTTCTTCAGAGCAGGAGGAAATTGTTGAAAAAATCTGCTCTTGCTGTTGAAGCTGAGGGAAACTTGAAGAATGCAAATGGACAACAGACTGATCAAAGCTATGAAGATCATATGAATGTCCCTTTTTCTAAAGGGAAATCAGAAGTTGCTCTCTGCGCAACTAACGGGGGAGAGAAGTTGGGAAATGGTTTCAGCAGTGAAGATAAAATTGAGTCTCCCAAGTGATGCAGAGGAAAATTTCAAACCCAAAATTGAAATATCTCTTGAACCAAAAGATGATAAAGCCCCTTTTGTAGAGGGGAACCAGTCAGAGGGTGGTGCATTGTGGGATATCTTCAGATGGGAAGATGTCAGTAAACTACATGATTATCTAATGAAGCATGCAAAGGAGTTCAGTCATTGTAATTACGAACCGGAGGAGCAATATAAACAAAAACATGGAGGATGAGGAAGAGCCTAAACAAGAGATGGAGGAGGATGAGGAGCCTAAACAAGAAACGGAGGAGGATGAGGAGCCTAAACAAGAGCTGGAGGAGGACCCTGAGGAATGAGGCATGCCAAGTGAATGTGCATCTGGTGGATATGTGTGGCCTCCCCTGGTGTTGTTTTGGTTTAGGTGGGTAGGCCCCGCCAGCATGTTGCTGGGACCTGTGATGAGGTAGCCATTAGGGCTAGGGCAGTCTGTTGTACCTTTGTAGTATCATTTCGGGGGATGACACTGCACTGCACTGCACTGCTGATCTTGTGACACAAATGTTGATCCCAGGTGATGTACTGATCTAGATGCACTGCTGTTTATCGTCGTCCTGTGCTGGTGAGTGTTGCTGGCAGTTGTCATATGACGCGGCCGCTTCTCGCCAAAGAGTGTACTGCTTGTGGGTCACCTTGACCGGCCCCAGACGAGACGACAGAAGTCGTCATTTTCGCAGGTTAACTCGGGTCGGGTACCAATTCGGTCCTGGTAAAAGACGTGTATAGTCTAGTCCATCAGGAGCCGATACCGATCGGCGATTAGCAGTAGCAGTTGATACTGATACATACTGCATCAGAAATCCGGGAAGGCTGGGAGATGCAAGGCAAGCTCACTCCTAGTATATGATCCGTCGTCGATCATGTATGATTGGGCAGGTGCACACATGACATGAAGATGATGCTGCTGCGTGGCGATTGGCGATCGACGCAGCTGCGCGGCCGAGCAGTAAGGAAACTACGGATCTCACTCGCCTTTACAAACCACTAGTCCAGTCCAATCCCGTGCAACGACAATGTGATCATTTGCAAGTGTTCCTTTTTTTTTCCCCGTCGATGCACGTCGCCCTTACCTTTTCTAATAGAAGACGAGTCACGAGTGGACGACGCACACACGTGGAACCACAAAAAGGCAGGCCGATCTGTCCGCGCAGTACGACGGACGGACGGATGGCCACCTGTGGATCCGGATGGAAGGATTCGCTGTGCGTGCGTGCACACCACACGACCGGGTCCACGTCCGTGCATATAACATGGGCTGGCTGGCCAACGGCGTAGCACGTTTTTACCCTACCAACAACACAGACACGGTGCCTGCCTCCAACGGCATGCTCAAAGCTAAATTGCAAAGGACTAAGGAGAGATAATGACCCATGAGGATCTTGTCAATGCAAGAAAAACTTAAATTCCCCCCCAAGAAACAGAATTGCTCCCAGATTTGTAGCACCAAATCCATCTCCATTGGAAATCCAGCCCTTGTGTGTATTTTCTCTTGGGTTGAGGATGTCAAGCACGGTAACAATACTAGGCGACAAAAAAATCATACCTATGTTGTATTATTTTCTCTCTGAAAGTATAATACAAGTACAAACATGTGCATACATGCATGTACACCCATCCCGCCAACAATTCATTGTTCAGATTTCCAATCGTTGCAAAGACTCCGCCGGATAAGAAAACTGCACCTCACCACACAACGAAAAATAAAAAATTCAATGGGTACGATAGTATACGACTAAACAATAACGGCATTAGTTTCTATAATAAATCTAGAAAAATGTGAGAACACGTAATCGGTACGCGACAAAGAACATGGTTTTCATTCACTCTTATTCTTCTTGTTTTGAGAATGTCACCCATTTCATGGCAGGTTACATCGTCATTTCGGTTTGGACACCATTCTTTTTTCCATCCGATCGATAACTTGCACGCGCAAGTGCTTTTGAATTCAAAAGAAGTGTGCTATTTTTGGATAACTAGGACGTTCAAGTGCTTTTGAATTATGGAGTGTGCTACTCTCTCCGTTCCAAATTCCAAATTGTAAGTTTCCAACTTTCCATGGCAAAAGGAGATTGATTTTCATTAACCCAAGTGCTGCAGTACGTACTAAACTTTAACATTTGTCTCCTGCTCCTCCTCTATCAGATGGCATCAATATATGTGCCCTGCCCTCCTGCTGCTCAAGGTTGCACATATGCGAAAACTACAGAACCATAAACAATAAACTGACCCCACGTCGCCCCCGCTCGGGCGGGCGTTGCGCCACCGGCTTCCACCGCCCTCCCCCTACCCCTCCCCTGCCGCCGCCGGAGGGGCCGCGGAAGTTCATGCTTGCCCTTAGGACGGCGGCGGTGGGGCTCTCTCGGTGGCGCGCGTTGGTCCCGGGCGGGGGAGCAGCGCGGAGCGGCTGTGCCGGCCGGGTTGGCGGCGGTGGCAGTGAGTCCAGCGGCGCGGGGCGGATCCCGGGTCTTGACGACCGGATCCGGCCCTCCGGCCACCGGATCTACGGCGTGCGGCGGCCAACGCGGAGCAGCGAGTGGTGGAGGAGGCATTCCCGGCCGTCGTACGGCATGGGCGGACAGCGTGGTGGCAGGGGCGGCGTTCCCCGAGTGGTGGCCTCCTCGACGCTCGACACCCAACGCCGCTACGACGTTCCAGCCGTCGAAGGGCTCCGGTGGGCCGCGCGCGGCGACGACCCCGGCGGCGGCTGGGGCGCGGAACACATCCGTGGGGCACGGTCTGAGGGGCTGCGCATGGTGACGGGTGCGGCCGAGGAGGCCGTGGCGGTGTCCCAGCATGGTGCGAGGAGGAAGAGCATCGGCGGCGAGGAGGTGCGGCATCCACGTGCGGAAGTGGAGGCAGAGCATGGCTCGGCGGCGGCGTGGTGCCACGGCTAGAGGTGGCTTTTGCAGGGCCCCGTTGGTGGTGCCATGGTGGTGCAGCTGGCAGCGGCCTACCTGGGGGCATGCCAGATGCACCATGGGGGTGCGGCTGGCAGCTTCGGGTCACCTGAGGCGACGAGAGTGCTTCCGGCATTGACGTGCGTGACGTGAAGGTGGTCGTACTCGGTCGTGGAGGTGGTCGCGCCGTGGAAGCAAGAACTGCTGCGCGGCGTGAGGAGGCGGCGGTGGCCGTGGTGGCGGCGTGAGGCGGCAGTTGGCTCCTGGGCGGCAAGCGTAGCAGAGGCGGAGACTGGCGGCGGCATGGTGCATGGAGGTGTGGTGGCGCCACCACTCTGGTTCCGGGGCTGTGGTCCGTGAGTGCCAAGTAGTGAGCATGTAGCGAGGAGTTCATGCTCCGGGCGAAAGCCCTTTAGAAATGACGGCGGCACCCCTGGGCGTCGTTTCCCAAGTGGCGTCATCTTGGAGCTACAACCTTGTCGCACGGGTCTCTCTGGGTGAAAACCCTATCCAGATCCTGAACGAGTGACGATGGCTTCTTTAATGTCGTGTTCTCCTTGGAAGCGTCGTCTCTAGAGACCCATCTAGGCTTGAGGCATTTCCGGCCCATTGGTCATGGGCGGCAGCAGATGGGGTTGGCAATTCCGCTACGGGGCAAACTGAACGGGTGTTGTCGAGCCCTCGTGGTGGCGCTCGCAGCCATGGTGGTTGTCGGAGGTTGTCACATGTTTGTCGGTTGTGGCTGCTTGCAGCGGACCGCGACGACTGGTGTTGCTCGGCAACTGTCAGTGCGGCATGGGACGGCATCGAAAGACGGTGCTTGCAGCATCGGCATCATGAGACGACTTGGCTTGCAGCGGACCGCGACAGGTTGCTCAGCTTGGTTGGGCTATCCGGTGCCGTACATAGTCGGAAGACGGCCCAAGTGACTTCTTTGGCTTGCTGGCACGGCGGCGGATGTTATATGTGCGGGTGAAGCAAGGAGGTGAGGTCGTCCTGCGGCGGCAGCTCGACTTTGATGGAGATTGGTGGACGTGGGGTATCATTACTCACCACCCTGACGGTGACAAAAGAAACGAAACCATGGCATGGAGTACTGTGGCGGGTGTGGCGAGGCCCCCGCGTGTGGTGTTTTCTTCGAGGCGACGAGAGTGAGGACCAACGACAGAAGTGGTGAGGCCCCTGTACGTTGTGTTATCGTGGTGGCGACTGCGAGGTAGCCTACGAGGGGTCCGGTTTCGATGGTGTCACTCCATCAGGTGGAGGGTGGTGTTATAGTGGCACGGTGGCGGAGGGTTCCGCATGGCGGTGGTCTTCCCGGTGCGGTGCAGTCTGCATCTTTCGTTTTCCTATCGAGCAGGGTCCTGGAGGTTCTCGACGACTACATGAATGGATGTTTTGGTGGATGCCGCGGAAAGGTTTTGGTCCTGTTGCGTTTGTCGCGCGGAGTTTTCCTGACCGGTCAGAGTTGTCTCGTGGAGATGAGTTGTGCGGCTTGCGTCGATGTCCCAATCCGACCGGCCCGAATAGTGTTGAGTTCAGCGCGAGTTGATGTCCCAATCCAACCCGCCAGTGTCGTTTTTGTGTTTCTTTTTTTTTTGCCTGATTATGACCTCCCAAGGACATAGCCTTGTATTTTTTACTATATCAATAAAAACACATTCGTCGAGTGTTGTTCGTTAAAAAAAAAGTTTGCACATATGCATTGCCGTCTTGCCAAGATCAAAACAAATCTCTCGCAACCGGCTGGATGAAACTTGCATATTGAATACTGCTGATAATCCACAACGTATAAAAAAGCGTACTAGGTCGTGTCGTGCGCTCCATTCCCATGATCTGGTCTCCTTCTCCCAGCAGAGAACTTGTTGCATTCGGATTGGGGCCAGCTGAATGAAAGCGTGAAACAGCAGCGTGCAATTTTAATTTTCCGAGTTCTTATTAAATCAGCTGGCACCGTATACAACTCTATTAGCTGTACACAGACACACTTCTTTTATTTTTTTTTACCTCGGATAGGGACATACATATACGTCTCTCTTTTTTCTTATCACTTACATTCAGTATCGAATTATGACTCAAAAGCTGGCAGAACTTCATAGGAGTATCATCATCTGAGCTGAGCAGATATTTGCGCTAAGTCTTTTTATTTCTTTAATAAGTAAAACGGACATCAAAGACCAATGTCTGTAATTGCTTCCTTCTTAATAAAAAACGTGCTAAGACACGGTCGCTAAAAAGACCAATACCAAAAAAAAAAGGTAAAGAGTGCAAAATGGGATTAAAAAAGGGAAGAACCAGCTAATACACCAATAGCAGGAACAAACAAAAGACACAAATATATTCATCATCCGATGGCCTATAAGAGTAGAGCAGAGTAAAATAAAATTAAAGGTAAAAAGAGAGAGGAAATGGTCAGCAATGCCCCCCCGGCAGAGGAGTGGCGAGCCGAGTCAGCAGGCCATAACACGCACACTCGTAGGCCCTGTTTGTATACGCTTTTCCTAGCCACGCTTAGATTATAATCTAAGCGAAGATTTTCTCGCTTCTCGCTTTTCGCTTCTCATAGTTCAAATCGTTGAAGCGGCTTACCACATAAGCGAGAATCAGTGGAAATAAGCAAAGCGTTTGGCGGGATTCTCGCTTATTTCCACCGATAAGCCGCTTATAAGCGGATACAAACGGGGCCGTAGTGCTACCCAACCAAGTCAGCAACGAACCAGTCCACCGCTCCTCTCTCCTCTCTTCTCACTAGCACGTGGCCTCCTCCATCTCACCGACGCGTAGGTCCATACGACCAGTGATCCTACCTGTCAGCCACATCTCACAAGGCGTGGCGCGTGCCCAACCCACCCTTTCGGCCGCCTGCGCCATGGCCGTATAAATGGCGGACACGCAGAAGCCTTGGTTCCCCACCATTCCCTCCCCTCCACTTTTTCTCTGACGACCACCACTCCTCCGTCCTCCCTTCTCCACCGAGACAACCCAAAGCCCAGGAGAAGCCCAGGCCTAGCAGAGCCCGAGCTTGCCACCGGGGAGACCCAGGCCATGGCCGCCCTGAGCTGTCGCCACCCTACGGGATGGGCTTCTTCAGCATGCTCAACTTCCACAGCAGCGCCACCGCCGTCACCTCCTGCGACCCAGCGTAGGACGACGAGCTCCTCGCGCTCAACGCGCTCCAAGCCCGTGTCGCCGACCGCCTCCGCCCCCGCCTCCTTGGCCCTCCTCTCCCTCCCCTTCCTCTCCAAGCTCCTTGACGCCATCCTCTCCTCCGACACCACCTTCTGTGCTGTCCTCGCCGTCGGCCCCATCGCCGCCGCGCTCACCAGGCCCCCCCGCCGACCGCCTCAACCGCGCCGTCAAGACGCTCGACCTCTGTAACACCCTAATTTACTAGTTTTTCAAATTAATAAAATTTGTTAGAATTTTTAGAATTATTTGTGCTTGTTTAAGGATTCAAGGACCTCTTTAGGGTTTTGATTGAATTTCTAGGCATTTAAATGTTTTTTTGAAATTTAATTAAGGAATCATAGGATTTCATGTTGCATACATGCTGCTGCATTTGTTTATGTTTTCTGAGTTCAAATTTCAAATTTGAATTCGCTTTGGTTTGTCTTGTTTGAAGTTCTTCAGTATGTCAGGTTTCAGTTTCAGTTTTCTTTTCAGCAGTGGGTTTGCATCGCAGCAGCTGCAGCAGCCCGGTGTGGCAGCCACCGGCCTGCTCCGCGTCACCAGCCTGTGTGCCTCCGCAGCTCGCCCTGCCAGTCGCCTTCAGCTGCTTTGCTTCAGCCAGCCCAGCCAGCAGCCTTCCGCATGGCTCGGCCAGACAGCTCCGTGCCGTCAGCCCAGCAGCGTCTGCCTCTCTCTCCCAGTCGCCGACAGCCGGGCCCCCTTGTCATCCCCTTCCTTGCGCCTCTACCGAACCGGACCCAAGCTCATGCTCAAGCCCGAGTCGGAGCACCCCGCACCGCGCCTCTTGGCCCAGGCCCGCACGCCGAGGCCCTATAAAAGCACCGCTGCACCCTCCCATGCTCTCTTTTTGCCCAACCCCTAACCGCCCGAGCCACCTGCCACCTCCAAACCCTAGCCGCACTAGAGCTCCATCGTGCCGCCTCAGTTCCTCACCGTCGTCTCCCTCTTCGCCACCTGGAGCACCCAGTCGAGGTCAGGAGGCTACCGGCGAAGTTTCCTGCACAATGCCGTCCGTTCCCGTCGCCCGCACGTGCTTGTCGGGACGTCGCTGCCGCACCCGAGCGTCCGCCAAGCCGTGCGTTGCTGTCATCGCCCTTCTGGCCATTCTGTTGCCCTAGATGCGTTCCACGTCGCCCTCGCATTATCCCGGTGCTTTCCGCGCTCCAAACCGAGTGCCGTTCTTTAAGAGTGGGGTACCTTTCAAATTATATGTGTGTGGTGGAACCGCCCAACTTAAACTGGTTTAAGTGCGCCTAATCGCTGTCTAAACAGCAATTATCCGAAACGCAGTTAAAATAGCTTAAGTCCGGTAGTCCGTCGAGTGTCCCTAGGACTCCTCGAAAGATCCACGACGTGTCTCATAACCATACACCAGGATCGCTTCCTTGATGGGAAGGCATCAACAAACATTACATTTTTACATACATACCGGTGTACGAATTATTACAGACCATAGTTTGAAACGAACTTAATAGTGCAGGTTAGAGCGGTTCTAAGAGTTTAAAATATAAACTGGTCTAGGTGAAAGATAAACATCTAAGTTTTATTTCTAGGGTATTAGGAGACTTGTAAAAATACCCTAGTTCTTCGGGGCTTCTTCCTCGGTGGACTCTTGCTGCGGCTCTGAAATAGCAACGAAGGATTCCCCTGAGTACGGGGTACTCAACAAGACTAACCCGACTAACCAATATAATAATTTTTCCGGAACTGAATGATAGCTGTTTAGTGTTCTGGCTGACTCACATTTTGCTAAAAGAGCTTACTAAAAATGAAACCTTAGCTTTATCTTTTATTTTAGATTGAGTGGTTACCTAACCAGTCTAGATGACAAAAAAGAAATACTTTTGCAATCAGTGGGAAATTAAGTCACACAACACATTAATTTCGGAAAGACATTGTATTCACTGGATTACACTACCATGCTTAACGGTGATCAAGTGCATTCATAACCGAGAATTGCGGCGATCCGGATCAATTTACATCCTGCAGGAGAGCACCCTGACCACCAGCTAACATAACGACCTTTCGATTAGCATACTCAAGGATTGGGAATAAGACTACCCGAACCCAGGGACGCACCCCCACATGGGACCCCACGTCTAGCCCAATCTCCATGTGAGTTTCAGGCTACGCCTCTGCCATTCTCCAGCACGTCAAGCACGGGTACGAAATATTCCCGATCAGAGAGTCAACTAACCTACCGGACTTTACTGATCCCATACCCAGTAAGCAACCAGGTGATATTCATTTGATCAAAGGTTAAGACAACGATCGGGCCTTAACCAATTTAACTTAGCAGACAGGACTAACATTTCTAGCTCCTGTCGACTATTCAAAATTCCAAGCTAGCTTTCCTTAACTAGTATGTATGACCCAACAATTTACCTTAAGGCTAAGTAACCAAGTTACTTAAAGTATCTAAGCATTGCTAAGCATGGGTTAATTACTAATTGTAGAACAAGTGGCAAAGATGTCCTTAAAACAAGGTAGAATCATGCACAAGAATAGGTTTCAATCAACTCCTAGACTTAATGCATTCATATGGAAAATAACCAATAATTGGACACATGAAATAATAACTTTCAAAAGATAGGTATAGATGCACCGGGGCTTGCCTTGATCTGTAAAAAAGTTAGCGTTATCTGACGGACTGGCTTCACATGGGATCAATTCAACGATCTCCTCAAACTCCGAAGGTCCTTCAGATAATTCCAAGAATTCCCCTTCTGGTGCTTTGGTGTCTACGATATAGTACATGCAGGGATTAACGATGCAAATTTTTGAATACAAGACTATACAACTTTCCTTCATGATAAATTTGCAAGCCAACAAGTGACTACACAACTTATCATGATAAAGTTGCAAGCCAACACACAATTATCCCAAAAGATTAACCCATCACTTTTATTTCCTTTACTAATCCTACCTTAGGCCTTTTCTTTTATTTTTAGAAAACATTAAAAATATTTCCTAATCTCAAAATCTAACTCCTATGGGTTAATAATAATTTGTGAATATGAAAACATTATTCACTATTTTATGCATTTAATAAAGGTTAAGTATTTATTTAAATACCTTAATGAAAAGGCATTAAACAAATACCTAAATTTTATTATTTTTCGTAAGGTATAAGAATTTTAATGCATAAAGGAAAATAAAACAATCCTAACAAAATTGGTTTCACTAATTTTGGACACTCCTAGAAATTCCTGTGATTTGAATGGTGAGAACCGAATTTAATCTATTTATCGAGTAAAAGAAAAACCTAGATTTATCCCTAAACCCCCAGCCCAAAAATTCTCTCACTCGCATTGGGCCCACAGAACCGGCCCACCTACTCTCCCTCTCTACCTTACCCGCCGGCCCACCTCTTTCTTGCGCTGGCCTGCTGGACCGACTCTACTTCCCCCCTTCCTATTTTTCTTGCCGGCCCACCGGCCCACCTTCACCTCTCTCCTCTTTCCCCGGTGCATGGGCCTGCTGAACCGGCCCAACTCCTTCCTCCCTAATCCACCCGTCGGCCCTCCTACTCTTTCCCCCCTCTTCTTCTGACGCACGGGCCCCCGGCGCTAGCTCCATCTTCTCCCCGCGCCAAAACAGGGCGTGGCAGGGGGCGGCGCGGCTAGACGGCCGGCGCCCTGCCGGCAACGGGGCCAGGCTGGGGAGGCATCCCCAAGCCACAGCGCACCCGTGGGTGGTGGCGGCTCCCCAGGAGACGGCCGGAGCTGGCCTCTCCATGGTGGCGGGCGGCTCGGCCGTGGCCAAGCACGGCAACGGCACCAACGCGGCCTTTGACATCTCCTAAAGCTCCATAGCGACCTACGGACCTACTTAGAACTGAACACACGAAGAGAAATAGGCGGCAAGGAGGAGCTCACTGTGAGCAGGGAGTTAGGCGGCGACGGACAGAAATAGCGGCGGCTAAGAGTTTGCCGGCGGTGAAGTAGGAAAACAAGTAGGCACGGTGGTTAGGAAGGTGTTGGTGGGGATGTGGGTGAAATGAATTGGCGCGGGAGGCGGTGAAGCGGTGGAAATTGGCCGGCGGCAGGAGCTCTGCTTGCGGCGGTAAAAAGGGTAGCGCAGTAAACGGATGAGAGCGGCGGCGGGAGGAGTAAATATACAAAATTTTCACTGCTTGCATGAGTGCCACTGTGGCCTAGCTGTAGACTTGCGTGGGTGAGGAGGTGGCCCTACACACCGAGCTGGATGACGGGCGAAAGTGCTGGCGGCGACACATCTCTGCCCTACTGTTCTGCTCGCTTCCCTCCCCTTTCTTTTAGACCGAAAATTGAACCTCCAAAAACGGTTGATTTTGAATCCTACGGTCCCAAAGTTCTTTAGGCAAACTTGTAGATAAACTCGAGTACTTCAATTAATAGATTAACCCTTACTCGAGATAAACATCCTAAGGCCTGAATTTTTGAGTTTTTCTCTCGGGTAGCATTGAATTGTTCTGAATCTTCTGATTCAGTTCGACAGGCCCTTATTCAGGGTTATTTGCCCTTCTTTTGACTTGATTTGAGTAGCTAATTCTTGCTCCATTTAGTTCAACCATTAACCATTCATGCTCTACAACTAACAGGGATTCCATTTTGCCCATGAACCCTTATACCTCTTGCACTATATTTCTCTGAAATTTGCTCCAAACATAGTCAATTGCTGCTGTTTCAGACTTGGGGAAAAAATGCAGTTTCAGTAGTTAGGCCGAAATTGCTGGAATGCTGATTTTGATCCCCATTTTAAATTTGATCCTTCCACTTTCTCTGTCCAACAACACCCTACTGGGTTTGTACCAAGATCAGACTTCACTATTAATCAGACACCTTTGCCCACTTACTTGGAAAATTTGGTAGAAACTAATTTCAAAGTTGGATACTCATAATATTTTTCTGAATGGCATATTTTCGGACGGGGAACAGTAACTTGATTTCTCTCCTTTTTCAGCTGCATTCTTAAGGGGTTTCAGACCTGATTTAGTCTCCAACTTCCTTCCCTTGAGTCTTAAACATTCTCAAGCTTCAACTTCAATTTTTTGCAAAATTTATCCGAATTTAAAATTTCAAATTGCAATTTTGATCAAATTCGGCTTGAATTTGACTTTGAGTCCATTTCTCTCCTTTTCTCCAAAAATCATCATTAACCTTTCATTGCCATTTTTAGGCTATCAAAACACGAGGTGTTACAATGTGGCGGCTGAACATGGTGTTATTGGAGCTATTTTGACTCAAGAAATTGAAGGCAAGGAGTATATTGTTACATGTGTCGGTAGAAGATTATTGGACACCGAGAAAAGGTATACATTTATTGAAAAGTTATACTTTTCATTATATTATTCTTGTACCAAGTTGAGGCATTATTTGTTACCAAATACTTGCATAGTAGCATGTCAAACCGATATAATTAAATACATGTTGCATAGACCAATTTTAAGTGGTATAATTGGTAAATGGGCATATGCTTTAATTGAATATGATCCGGCTTGTAAACCTTTGAAATCCATGAAAGGTCAAATTATGGGTGATTTTATTGTTGAGATGAGCAACTTGATTTAGATATCGGTTATATTACTTTTACTCCATGAAAATTGCATTTTGATGGATCGGTTTGCAAAAGTGGCTGCGGTATTAGTTTAGTTCTTATATCACCGAATGGAGTTGTTTTTGAAGCTCTCAACCGATTAGATTATGATTGCACTAATAACCACACCGAATATGAAGCTCTCTTATTTGGGTTGGAGATTTTGCATGACATTGGAGTAAAACATATAGAAGCTTTTGGTGATTCCCTACTGGTAGTGCAGCATGTATCTAAGGTATGCCAATGTTTAGATGGATTTCTAAATGCTTGTCTTGATAAATGCCTAGATATCATATCTTGCTTGGATGAATTTGTTATTTACCATGTAGCAAGGGAAGAGAATCCGAGCGCTAATGCTCTGGCTCAGCAAGCGTCTAGCTATAACGTGCAGAAAAGAAATTTTCATGAACAAAAGCCGACATTCTACGAAGCTGAGGTTATGCCCGGGAGGAATCGGTCCAACCGCTCCCTCCAACCGGTCTGACCGGTCCCACCGGTTTGACTGCTTAGGCGATCGGTCTGACCGATCTGTCTGATGAAAATTCTAGTTCAGCCATTGTTTGCTCCAAAACTCTTGAGGATGAAGTAGATGACTAGAGAAGACCTCTGATGGATTATTTGCAGAATCCTGAGCACTCAGTTGATAGAAAAGTCCAACGAAGGACTTTCAAGTTCACTTTGGTAGATGGTGAGTTGTATCGTCGGACCGCTGAAGGTTTGCTTTTGTATCGGTCGCTGGAACGTGTACGGCAGCAGCTCGAGGAGAATGAGAATCGATCCAAGTCCTACCAGATAACACTTGTAGTGCAGTCCCTCAAGAATGAGAACTGCTACATGTTGTTTCCTACTACTGCGATCGATGCTTTCGTTCCCATAACTGTATTATTTCCCTAAATTCTCCTGTTCGATCACAATAATCGTCGATCATATATTTTTTATGCTTAATTTGTGAACTTTGAAATAAAGAAGTTGTATTATTGAGACGGCAGTGCGACCAATATAATGCATGTGTCACACAAGTTACTTAATTTGTCTGTCGCTCTTAATTTCTGACCATGTCATTAGCTCAATTGACAACGCTGCTATTCCATCCACTTCCCAGCTGCCTTGAGACTCAAGTGCCCATGGACCATGGAGTAGTATTTCGTATAATTACACACACATGCCCCCCAGTGTCAAGTGCTGCTGCCTCCAACGTGCATGCCAGGCATGCAGCACTATATTTGTTATCCAGAAAGCAGCTCCCTTCCTACCCCTGCTCTTTCCTGAACCTGTAGATTATATACATGCCTTCTCCTTTCTGCTTAGGTTTGTAACCAATGATTATAAGTTTACGAAGTGGTGGATACACCAACTTCTATACAAAAAAAATTATGTGGA
>NC_028457.1:33622502-33627281 GCF_000263155.2 Setaria italica | reverse complement strand
ACTGGTGTATGGTACGCGGCAAAGAGCTTGTTTGCCGAGTGTCCGAAAAAAAACACTCGGCAAAAAGAAAACACTCGGCGAATTTAAGGTTTCCCGTAGTGATATGCTAACTCTGTTCAGAACTGATGACCATGTTAAGCGTTCTTCCAACTTGTCATAGGATTCGTTCCGCTTTTGTTAGATCATAACAGCAAGTTGTAAGCGACAGATCACTTGTACAATCCGTGAGCTGCTGCAGACGCCGCACAGCCTGCTATCTTCTTGTGCCAAGGCCCAGCAGAGCAAAGCGGCAAGCATATCTCTACATCATTTCTCTATCTCGCATGGCACCAAACGACGACAGCGCAACCTTGGTACAACACAGGCAAGTTCAAGGACCAAAGTGGCTCATCCACACAGTGACACAATCTAAAGATTGTACTTAAAAAGGCAGGACACACGACAAACTTCTTTCTTGACGACACACGATAAACTTGATATAACTTATCCGTTCATACAGCATAAAAATAGACCATAAAAGATAGATGCTTCCTAGGCCACAGCATGAAACACTGCTCCTTCAATCTTGTTGACAAGCAAGACAGGAGCCTTCCTTGTGGAACCATTCAGACGGATGCAAAATGGTTGGTCGGGAAGACAACAACCATGAAGTTGGCAGGAATAGACTCATTCCATATGCTCCCTCTTCCTGCAATAAAATAAAATACTGTAGCGGATTAAAAATGATCTAGATGGATGATGTTCAAATTAAACTTGCTTTTGTACTGCAACCAAGAGAAGGCTTAGCATGCAAGGTCGGTGATTCGTAAAGTAGTTGTTTACTTAGGAAAGAATTGCCAAAAACAGACAACACTTGAAGGTAAAAAGTAGTATACTTGAGTTCTAACTGCTAGCAATTTCCAACAGCATATAACAGAGGGTACATATTGGCAGCTCTTATCTTCCAATCATAAGCTTCAAGGCTCAAATGCTTAGTAGGCTGCAGGCTACGCTAGTATTCTGCAGGTTGGAGAAAGAGGGTACACTACAACATATGAAATGCCAACTTGCATACATGTGCAGCAATATTCAAATATGGAACCGGCAGAATCGAAATCTATTGAGTGATAAATAGCTGATAGATAAAAGGGCAGCAGCAATATTACGTACCTTGATAAATTGAGGAACTTGGGGAACTCACAAGGGAGGAAGGGCCAGGGGGACACGGACTTTCGTTCGATCAGGTCGATCAAGTCAGCGTCGTCAGTTTCAAGGCCCTCATGCCCATTGATATACAGAGAAAATGACTCCACAGTCTTGGTGCTCATGTCGATGGAGACCACCCACATCTTCTTGCGGGCATAATATCCAAACTCAATGTAAAGGAAGTGCACTACATGTGGCCTGTCGATGTCGACTTGAGGGAACATGAGGATGCAGCGCGGGAGGCGCTCAGGAGTGTTGGCCTCCCAGAGCTCACCGGAGGTGACCGTGTAGTCCTCCTTCCACGCCATGCTGCCGCGACCTAACACGAGGGTGTGGCAGGTGATGGTGAAGCCGGTGCCGGGTTTGAGTGCTTCAAAGGGAATGCCATCGTGGCGGGTGATATTGACAAACTTGAGCGCACGGCCGCGGTCGACGACGGACACGGCACGGTAGCACATGGTGGATGTGCCCGTGCGATTGCCGGAAATAGGCAACCTGTCCAGAGGGAACCAGATGAAGGAGACGGTAGGGGGGTTGGGCAGTTTGGACATGTCACAGAAGAGGATGCCTCGGTGGTAGTCGATCCAGCACAGCCATTTGTCGAAGGGGATGACAGCTTCGGTACACCACCAGGAGATTTGAAAGAGATCAGCATCATCAGGGTCGTCAGTGGACAGGAATTCCACACGCATGGACTTCCATGTGGCGCCAAGTTGATCTCTATCTGAGTGCAGCAAGCAGATGTCAGCGAAGACCTTATCGTGGTTGATCGGTTTGAAAAAAGTGAGCTCTGCCACCACGAACTCTTTGCCTCGGCACCAGAAGCCCAAGTTTCCGACATGCAGCATGCGGGGAGTACCATCAGGAAGACGACGACGACGAGGTACCCGGACACTATGGCGGGTATAGTCAAACTCGGGCTCGGTACAAGGGGGGAGCGCTTTGAGCGATGAGGAAGGACCCTCGTCGGCGGTGAAGATGAAGAAGTTCTGCACCGTAACCATTTCAGACGTCCAGGTGGCGACGCGAACCAGGGCGAGATGGCGGTGGGTCGCCACGATGCTTAAGGGACTCGCCACATTGCGATCAAGAAATCCCGGCACCGGCAGCTGCGCGTAGAGGCGGGAGATCTGCGGGGGCTTGGCGAGGGAGAAGGCGATGCGGAACTGGGCGCCCCAGGAGGTGGTGCCTGTCGCCCTGATGGGCGCCTCTCCCTCGTCCGGGAAGGACTCGTCGTCGTCCTTGCGAAAGACGAAGGGCTCCAGAAGCATGCAGCTGGGGGAGACGGCGGCAGACATGGCGACCTTGAGACAGCATATTTGGAAATTAAATTCGGAGGGACAGGGGGGATCCAACCTCTGAGGACAAATCGGGGGATTTGTAAGGTGATGAGAGGTGCCTTACCGACGAAGGAGGAGACCCGCGGCCGGCAAGGAGGGAGGAGGTGGAGGCGGCGATAGGCGTGCGGGAGCGGCGGCGGCGGCCGGGCGCAGCAGTGCTCCTCCCCCTCTGCGTCCCCGGTGGCTCGCCGGAGGCTCCTCGAGCCGATTTTGTGGCGTGGTAGACCTGATCCGGCGTGGATCTGGAGGAGCCGTCGGTCTGTGGCGCGGCGCTCAAGAGGGCGACTGGCCTGCCCGCATTGCCGCCCCGCGGCCCCATCGTTGGGGGCTTGGATCCGTGGCTGGCGTGCATGGGTCTGGGCCACCCGCTCGGTGGTGTCTGGCCTGCCCGCATTGCCGCCCCGCGGCCCCATCGTTGGGGGCTTGGATCCGTGGCCGGCGTGCATGGGTCTGGGCCACCCGCTCGGTGGTGTGCGCTTGCATGCTGTTTCGGCGTTGTTTTTAGAGAGGTGTTGATAGGATAGTGATCGGTTTTGAAGATTATGTTGTGTGTTGTAGTACGCTGCGACATGTTATCATGTCATTCTTTTTCTTTTTTACCTTTTCTTTGTGTGCATCTTAGCTATCCAGAGGCTGGGAAAGATCTTAGTTCGATTGTATCACCTTGATGTAATTGTCTAAGATTAATAAAGTTACCCTTATCGAAAAAAATGTGTTTCTGCAGCGCAATCCATCCTTTCATAATCGACATTGCATCTTAGCCATAGCCAAGATGCATGCATGATGCCGTACTTGAAAAAGGAAGTTACATCCACGGGCAGCTTGATACCAACCATTTCTAAAGGCCACCTAACCTATACATTGGACACATGTATCGAGCAACCATATATAGTTTGCATTAGGTTTTCATCACCACAACACATTTCTCGATCGAAACGGAGATCACCGTGCACACTTCCAAGTCCGTCAACCCAGCCTACGGCTCCGCGAGTGCCAGGGATACTCCAGCAGCCACCATCTTAATAAACCCACTCACCGTGTTCGATGAAGTGAACCACGACGAGTATGTCCCTGGAATATTCTTCTCCCACCCACCAGCGCCGCCACCCATCCCCGTGCTCGAAGCCGGGCTAGCAAAGATGTTGGCTGAGTACCCTTACCACATAAACAATTTGTAGAAGTGCTCCATTTTTTTCTAAAGGCGGACGAAATTGCTACCTGCACCTACAAAAGGTGCAGGTTACTGTAGTAATCGATCCGCCCCTGGAAATCATTTTCAGGAGCACCTGCCCCTAGAAATGGTCGTGCGGAGAAAATCATAACTTTTCATATTATCTAGGATGAAGATAAAATTTATAAATTGTATAGCTCGACGTAACCTAAAAGTTTGTAGTTGAAAAGTTTTCATTTGAGATTGTTTAATATTTCAAAATACCAGTTTAAGTTCTCTAGTTTCAAAATCTAAAACTTTGAATTTTCAAATGACTTCGGCTATACAGAAGCTCCACATCAAACCGGTAGAGCTCGACGAGACTGAAAATTTTGAAGTTGAGAAGTTTTCAATTTGGTATTGTTAATACTTCAAAATATTATTATAAGTTCTCTAGTTTTGAAATATAAAATTCTTGAATTTTCAAAGTACTTCGGATACAGACAAGATCTATATGAAAGTTGTAACATTCAACGGCTCTAAATATTTATAAGTATATAGTACAAGTGTATGTGAATGTATGAGTATATGTGCGAGTATATGTGAATGAGTTTAGTGGATGTATTTTTTGAATGCAAACTTTCTCATGTCATCTCATATGCATAAAAACTTATATCTAAATTGTAGAGCTCAATGAAATATAAAACTTTATGGTTGACAATTTTTCCATTTGAGATCATTTAAGAACTCACAAATATATTTTAAAAGGAAAATAAAAAATGAAGAAATAATTGTAGGAGCCACTCTAACTTATCTTCTTCCAACTCCACCGTCCACTCCCTCACCCCTCTCTCTCTGCATTGGAGGTCGGCCGGCGCAACCCTCGCCCCCAGCGGCGGCGCGCGGCCCCCTCAATGCAGGAGGTGGGCAGCTGCGACTCCGGTGGCGGGTGGCGCCCCCCCCCCTTGGTGCGGGAGGTGGGTGGCTGCGGCTCCGTTGGCGGGCGGGGGCACGGCCCCTCGGCGCGGGGAGGCGGGCGGCCACGTCCCCCAGCCCCAGTATATGCAATGTGGCCCCAGCACCAGTGAGCTTGGCTCGCATGGG
>NC_028457.1:33569026-33622402 GCF_000263155.2 Setaria italica | reverse complement strand
TAATTTTGATCCAGGTCACGCGTTCCCCTGTGGCTCCTTCACTATGGGATACAACATTCACCACTCCCATCTCCGTCGGCTACGCGGCCAGCACCTGCCTTGTGGCATGTGGGCATGCCGTCTGCGACGTGTCCTTCATCCCTGCCCCATGACCGGACATCCTTCTTTGCACCACGGGACCAACCGCTGATCGAGTTCGAGCACCGTGGCATCGAGTTCGAGTCACGTGTAGAGAAGAAGGCATTCGACAATGGCGGCATCGGTGATGACAATACAGTTCATTTTGTAGCTCAAGTCACTGGCGTTGGTGGGGGAGTGTAGCAGGTCATGCAGCACCATGCAGTGTGTGGTGTGACGCACTTGTGGTGATGCGTCACGGTGGCGCGTGGGCTGGACATGGATGATGTCAGCTGGGTGCAGATCGCCGTGAATGGGCGTGGCCGGATGACCAACCCGGGCGTGCCAACAGGATACATCAGTGTTGATGATCAAAGATGGGATCTACAACCGAGCTGGAGAAGAACAACATTATTACAGCCTCCATCAAAGATCTCAATAAGGAGCAGCGAATGTACGCGATGCTCCAAGAGTACATCAAGATGCAATTCCTGACGGGCGTCAAGAAGGATCACCAGGGCAAGACTTCAAGAACACAAGACTTCGAGATGCCCACGATCAAGATGAGCAACGACAAGGTTGAGGTATTAAGAAATGTAAGCCAATTTCCCCTCGATCAATCCGCAATTAACAATAAGTTTAATTCTGCTCATAAAAATCAAGATCAAGTTGTTGTGTGTTTGCTTGCTCGTTTAGAACAGATAGAGAAGGGTAAAAGTGTTGAATATGATATGAATAAAACCCTTCCTCAAATTGATTATTCACAAGGGGTAGTACATCCAAGTTCGTAGGCTATACCAGGGTCTATTCCTAAAAATCCTATGTATGGCATGCTGGCCAACTTCTTCCCAAGGCAGATGCTGTCAAAGGGACAGCCACCAAAGCAGATCATGCCTGGAGTGGTCAGACCGATCTAGGTAGGCAGTCAAACCGGTTTGACTGGTCAAACCGGCTAGCTGGTGGTCATACCCGAGCAACCTGAACCAATCATTGTTGTGCCTAGTTCGGTTGCTCCTAGGGTACTAATGAACTTGGGAATGTTTTTCCTACGTTCAGCACAGCAGCATACACATCCCTGCCGATTCCGCATACTAATGTGTCATCTAATGGCGTGCCTAACCATGTGTTTAATGATCTTTATCGTATGCAAAATCCTCATATACCCCATGTGAATAGAGTGAATACTGGAACTACAACTCAATCACAGCCAACTACTTCTAATGAATTTTCTAAATTTAAAGAAGAATTGGCTGGCATGATGAAAAATAAATTCGGCATTGATATGGGTAATTCTAGATTGTATCAAAAACCTTATAAGGCCGATTTTGATTTTGTTCCCTATCCTCCTAGTTGTTGTGTGCCTGATTTTATTAAATTCAATGGTGAAGACAACCGCACTACATGGGAACATATTAGTGAATACATTACTCAACTAGGTGAAGCAGGTTCCTTTAATGCTTTGAAAGTACGCTTATTTTCTTTTATCTTCGATTGGAACTGCATTTGCTTGGTTTTCTTCTTTAGCTCCTAGTTCTATTGACTCTTAGGATCAATTACAACAAAAGTTTCATGATCACTTTTTTTAGTGGGAGCTATTTGTTAAAGTTGACAGATTGGCATCAGTTTAAACAAGGTAGAGAAGAATCGATTTTTGATTACATAAAATGATTCAAAGAGACAAAGCATCATTACTTTAATTTGTTTATTTCTAATTCCGATCTAGCTGATCTTGCTTTTAGAGATTTGAGATTCTCTCTTAGAGATAAGCTAGAAGGTCAAGAATTTTATTCGCTTGCAACTGTTCTTGTGAGAGCTACCGCTCAACAGATGGGAATAAATAAGGAGAAAGAAAACTTTAAATCTCGTCGGTCTAATATGCATGCTATTGAGTCACTACCGAACACAGTCAAATTGCCGAGTGCCAGGGGCACTCGGCGAAGGGCAGAATACCCTCGGCGAACCGTTTGCCGAGTGTAACACTCGGCAAACGGCACACGGCGAATATCGAGTCGGCAAACACTAGTTCGCCGAGTGTTTTGTGTCGGGCACTCGGCAAAGACTTTGCCGAGTGCCCAGAAAACACTCGGCGAACAATTATTGAAAAAATAAAAAAAAACATGTTCCAAACCATCCGCCGCCGCCACCACCACCATCCACACCGCCGCCAGCCACCGCCACTGCTTCCCGCCGCCACGCCATGAAGCAGATCCGGTGGAGGGGCGTCGGGCGGCGGCGGATCCGGGGCCGGGGGCGCCGGGCGGCGGCGGATCCGGGGCCGGGGGCGTCGGGCGGCGGCGGATCCGGGGGCGGCGGATCCGGGGGCGGCGGGCGGCGGCGGATCGGGCGGCGGCGGATCCGGGGGCGGCGGGGCCGGGGGCGCCGGGCGGCGTGGGGCTCCGGGGGGCGGCGGATCCGGTGGCGGCGGGGCCGGAGGAGAGGAGAGGGGAGGGGGCCCGCCGGATCTGGCCTCGAGGCGGCGGCAGGAGGCATCCGGCCTCGAGGCGCGTGCGGCGACGGCGGCGGCGGCCGGAGGCGTGCGGCGGCGGCGGCAGGAGGCGTGCGGCGGGTCGTGGGAGAGTGGGGGGACGGAGGCGTGCGGCAGGAGAGTGAGGGGAGGGGGTCGGGCCGGCCGGGGGGGGCTTTTAATTTCTTGTGGGCCGTCTGTTTGCCGAGTGTCCTACGTGGACACTTGGTAAACGGTTGATTTGCCGAGTGTCCACCATAGGACACTCGGCAAATGTTTTTTGAAAAAAATTTAACAAATATCCAACAGTTTCAAAAAAATACCAAATTTTCACACGAACCAATATAGGTTCTCTACTGACTATACAAAAAGTTTTGTAGTCAAACCGAACTCGACCGTCACTTCGACTCTAAATTTTATCGAATCCTTCTCATAGTTACTATTCTTCTTCTGAGATGCTTCGGTTTGTAATCATCGTACATCATGAAATGTGCAAAACCTTCTCAATTTTTTTCCACAGCCTCCACGTATTATATCATCACATCATGGCAAATCTCATAATTTTCAGACTTTGATTGTTTTTTTTACAATTTAAAAATACTACTGCCACACGTTCATGGTCGTGTTTCCTGAACAAGATGTTCGAAATTTCTTTTCATTTCATGGGTCAGGTCTCAAATTGGTCCAAATAACATGAATATCATTTTTCTACTCATTTTATTCCATAATTTGAATCACTTGCAGTTCAAATTTGACTTATACCAAAAATTCCCTTGAAATGCAATTAATTAAATAAATATAGCAAATAAATTCAAAAATATACCAAATTTTAACATGGAGTACCACATGTTGTATGTGGGGAGTAGAAAAAATTTCATGGTGAAAAGAGAAAAAAAAATTATTTTTTTGCCGAGTGTAAAAAAAAACACTAGGCAAAGCCCCCTCTTTGCCGAGTGTTTTTTTTGGCACTCGGCAAACGCCCCTCTTTGCCGAGTGTCACACTCGACAAAGAGGGGGCTTTGCCGAGTGTTTTTTATTTGACACTCGGCAAAGCCCCGATTTGCCGAGTGTTTTTTTTTGCCGAGTGTTTTTGGCTTAGCACTCGGCGAAGAGCTTGTTTGCCGAGTGCTCGAAAAAAAACACTCGGCAAAAAAAATACACTCGGCAATTTTAAGGTTTCCGGTAGTGAGTATGATTCTGATAGTACGAATGATGATGATAATTTAGTTTATGTTGCTAAATTTGTATGTCATTCTAAGGCTCAAACTTATTCTTGTTCATCTCTTAAGCCGGCTCATAAGGGTCGGCAGAAAGAATTAAAATTTACTTTTGATGTGTCCAAGTGTGATTGCATTTTTGATGAATTGCTTAGACTTGGATACCTTAAAATATCTCATGTTATACCTCCACTTGAAGAGTTAAAAATATGCATATTGCAAGTTTCATAATTCTTATTCGCATGCTACTAATGATTGCAATGTGTTCCGTCGACAGGTTCAATCGGCCAAAAAATGAAGGTCGTTTAACATTCCATGAGATGCAAGTTGTCAAGACACCTTTCCCTGTCAACCTATGGACTTGCAGCAGCTTAAGGTATTGGTTCGGCCGCATCAAGCTGAAGGAATCAAAGGCAAAAGTGTGATAGCATGGGAAGAGAAGCCCGACTTGAGAGGCAAGGAGTTGACAAGGGAAGTGACTTATGAAAAGACTCTTGATGGTAGGGAGTCATTCAAGATTACCGTGAAAGCTTCTGGACACGAGGGGCAAGGGTCATCCACACCAGCTGGTCAGCGACTGTTTGAGCATGATCAGGCCAAACTGGTTAGACCAGTGGAGGTGACCGATCAGATCAGTCAGCCGCAGGGCCATCCTATAAATGCTGAAACCGAAGCGCCCAAAAATTGGAAACTGGAAGCATAATGTAGCAAATAGTCAAGGAAGTGGTCCCAAAGAAAAAGTCACATTTGACATGCTCTTAGCCAAGTATTCGAAAGAAAAGGCTATTACAAGTGATCGGCCGTTAAAAAACAGAATGAGGTCACCTACGCATCAAGAGAGACCATCCTCGCCTACAAAAGTAGCCATAAGATGGAAGGGTGACCATCCACAACAAAAGCAGCACCCTACCACATTGTGGGCTCCTCCAACTTCAAATCCACCATGCCCGATGTGGGATGACAATAGCATGATGTGGGTGCCCTATCAGTCCGTATAACATCAACCTTTCCATCCTTGGTGGGAAGGATCAAGGAGACCAGCTCTAGATAGGATCTCACACCCTGTGCACGACCAATTGGCACCTTGCCAATCTGGTCAGAGCCACCAGGCTCGACCGATCAGAACCGGTCTACCTCAACCGGTCAGACTGGCCTGCCCAGGCAGCTAGACCATCTCCTCCAAAACAAGTCTATCATCCTAAGAAGATAAAGGGGGAGCTGCAGGAGATAGATGTTGACCTAGAAAGAACTACGAGCATAGATATAATCCAAATTGGGTCAATGAACATTCCCGCTAAGGATTGTGGCAAAAAAATGATTGTCCTAGACAATAAGGTTGTGACACCTATCCAAGCAACCCCTGCTGCTATTGATTATGAGGCTAGCAGTAGTGGCTCCAGCTCGACGTATTTCTTTCCAAGGTGGTGTCCTCCTAGGTTAACTCGCACTCAATGGATGAAGCTTCAAATGCTGCGCTTTCATGAAAAGATGGAGCAAGAGCTGGAGAGATAGAGGGAGGAAACTTTCAACTAGTACAGACCCATGGTCCCACAGAAGAAGGAGTGGACAGTCAAGGCTATCTCCTAGCCAGCACCGGTCAGACCGACTGAGGAACCGATCAGACCAGTTTGGTCTCAGGTGCTGGTAGCTACACTAGTTAGACCGGTCGAGAAACCGGTCCAAATGGTTGAGCCATCGATGCCGCCCGATTTTTCTTCTTCTACACCTATGACTTGTGATAATGAGTTGACATCAGTTCCTGAGATAGAAGATGATGAGCAACTTGTTGATTATAGTCCTTCACCTGAGCGCATGTACCTTGACATTAATGTGCTTCATTTGTCTATGGATGGTTATGCCCTTTCAGAGGGAAATTTTTCTCGTTTGGACTTTGGACCCAAGGAAGCTATTTTTTGGAAGCCTAAAATTACTGATAAATCATCTTAAGGCTTTGTATATGAAGGGTCACATCAATGGGAAGCTAATTTCTCGGATGCTAGTTGATGGAGGGTCAATTGTCGACTTGATGCCCTATTCTTTATTCAAGAAATTGGGAGGTTCAGATAAGGAGCTGATCAAGACCATCTTGACCGTTAGCTGTGCGGGAGGAGGTGAGCCGATGGGAGCTAAAGGCATTGTCTCTATGGAGCTCATTGTTGGGAGCAAGACATTGGCTACTGCTTTCTTCATCGTTGAGACCTAAGGTAACTTCAGTTTGATTTTGGGGCATGATTGGATACATGCAAATAAATGTGTTCCTTCTACTTTGCATCAACTCTTAATCCAATGGGTAGGCAATGAAGTAGAGGTTGTACATGGTGACACATCAGCTTGCATAGCTATAGTTGATAGTTCCACCATAGGTGTGCATGATGATGTTAAGTGATTAACTGGTTTAAATCTTTCTGATTTTGAGTTCATCAGTTGCACTAAAGATAGCTTTGTCCCTGCTGTCCTAAATCCGGTTGAAAATGTGCTAAACAATCTCAAGTGATTTAATGGATAAGAATCAGGAGTGGTTGCAGCAGAGACTTGAGCATTATCGGGCGCATAAGAACGATACATGTGAGGCCATTGGAGACTTTGATGATATGAGCAAATTGGAACAAGGGTTTATGTTGGCCGATCCTTTAGAGGAGATAGATATTGGAGATGGTACTAAACCTAGGCCGACATTTGTAAACAAGAATCTTGAGCCTGCTTTTAAGGCTGAATTAATAAAGTTATCGAAAGAGTATGTCGACTGTTTTGCATGGAATTATCATGAGACGTCTGGTTTTAGCCGCGAGTTAGTTGAGCATCAGCTGCCTATTAAACTTGGTTTTAGGCCTCATAAACAACCTACTAGACATCTTAATCCTATTATTTATGACCGAGTGAATGAAGAGATCAATCGGTTACTTGATGCTAAGTTTATTAGACCTTGTCGATACGCTGATTGGATTAATAATATTGTGCCTGTTGACAATAAAGGTACTCCTAAAGATGAATATCCTCTACTTATAGCTAATTTACTTATTAATGCTGCTTCTGGACATAGAGTTATTAGCTTTCTTGATGGTAATGCTAGTTACAATCAAATTTTTATGGCCGAAGAGGATATTTCCAAAATAGCTTTTGTATGTCCAGGATTTGTTGGTCTATTTGAGTGGGTAGTCATGACTTTTGGTTTAAAAAATGTTGGTGCTACTTATCAAAGAGAGCTACGAATTTAATTTTTCATGAATTACTTGGTGTAATCTTAGAAATCTATATCGATGATATTGTTGTTAAATTGGCTAGATCAAATTCCCATTTAGCTGATTTAAGACTTACATCTGAAAAAATACGTCGATATGGTTTAAAGATGAATCCAATCAAATGTGTTTTTGGTGTATCGGCTAGGAAGTTTTTGAGCTTCATTGTACATGAGAATGGTGTGGAAATAGATCCTAAGAAAATTGAATCCATTTGGAAGGTACAAGCTCCTACTTGCAAATTTTTTTGAGCAAGATAAATTATTTGAGAAGGTTTGTTTGTAACTTGTCTGGGAAGGTTAATTCTTTTACTCCTATACTTCGGTTAAAGAATGAAGCTGAATTTACTTGGGGGGCAAAACAACAAGAGGCTTTTGAGGAAATCAAACAGTATTTGTCTTCACCACCCGTTCTTCAAGCACCTATGAGTGGGGTACCTTTCAAATTATATGTGGCGGCTGAAGATGGTGTTATTGGAGCTGTTTTGACTCAAGAAACCGAAGGCAAGGAGTATATTTTTACATGTGTCGGTAGAAGATTATTGGACACCGAGACAAGGTATACATTTATTGAAAAGTTATACTTTTCATTATATTATGCTTGTACCAAGTTGAGGCATTATTTGTTACCAAATACTTGCATAGTAGCATGTCAAACCGATATAATTAAATACATGTTGCATAGACCAATTTTAAGTGGTATAATTGGTAAATGGGCATATGCTTTAATAGAATATGATCCGGCTTGTAAACCTTTGAAATCCATGAAAGGTCAAATTATGGGTGATTTTATTGTTGAGATGAGCAACTTGATTTAGATATCGGTTATATTACTTTTACTCCATGGAAATTGCATTTTGATGGATCGGTTTGCAAAAGTGGTTGTGGTATTGGTTTAGTTCTCATATCACCGAATGGAGTTGTTTTGTTTTTGAAGCTCTCAACCGATTAGATTATGATTGCACTAATAACCACACCGAATATGAAGCTCTCTTATTTGGGTTGGAGATTTTGCATGACATTGGAGTAAAACATATAGAAGCTTATGGTGATTCCCTACTGGTAGTGCAGCATGTATCTAAGGTATGCCAATGTTTAAATGGATTTCTAAATGCTTGTCTTGATAAATGCCTAGATATCATATATTTCTTGGATGAATTTGTTATTTACCATGTAGCAAGGGAAGAGAATCCGAGCGCTAATGCTCTGGCTCAGCAAGCGTCTAGCTATAACGTTCAGAAAAGAAATTTTCATGAACAAAAGCCAACATTCTACGAATCTGAGGGTTATGACCAAGAGGAATCGGTCCAACCGCTCCCTCCAACCGGTCTGAATGCTTAGGTGACCGGTCTGACCATTCTGTCTGATGAAAATTCCACTTCGGCCATTGTTTGCTCAAAAACTCTTGAGGACGAAGCGGACGACTAGAGAAGACCTCTGATGGATTATTTGCAGAATCCTGGGCACTCAGTTGATAGAAAAGTCCAACGAAGGGCTTTCAAGTTCACTTTGGTAGATGGTGAGTTGTATCGTTGGACCGCTAAAGGTTTGATTTTGAAGTGTTTGGATTCTAATAAGGCCAGATTGGCTATGGCAGATCAGCTTGCATGATGAAGTGGCCCCTTAGGTGAGCTTGCTTTTATTGGCCTAGGATGGTAGCCGATTTTTTCATTACTACAAAGGATGTGAAGAGTGTCAGAAGTTTGGGGATGTCCAAATGGTTCCTTTTGCATTGATGCATCCTATAATTAAGCCATGGCCTTTTCGGGGATGGGGATTGGATTTTATTGGCAAGATTCACCCTCCTTCATCAAAAGGACATTGTTTTATAATTGTGGTTACTGATTATTTCACCAAGTGGACCGAAGCAATTCCCCTCAAGAATATGACACACCGGGAGGTGATTGAGTATATTACAGAACATATTATACATGGATTTGGTATTCCACAAACTTTGACTACGGATCAGGGGACTTCATTCATATCCAAAGAGGTGCTGATTTTGTCAAATCATATTGTATTAAATTGCTTAATTAATCACCATATTATGCTCAAGCTAATGGTCAAGCTGAGTCTAGCAATAAGATTTTAATTAAGCTCATCAAGAAGAAGATAGAGGAGAATTCTAGGAGATGGAATGAAGTGTTATCTGAAGCTTTGTGGGCTCATCGTATTTCTAGACATGGTGCGACTAAGGTTACTCCTTTTGAGCTTGTCTATGGTCAAGAAGCCGTTTTGCCCGTTGAGATGAATCTAGGCGCATATAGACTCGCAAGACAAAATGATCTTGATGTTGGTGCTTATCATGCTTTGATGATGGACAATATCGATGAGGTGACCGACAAGCGATTGGAGGCTTTGGATGAGATTGAGAAAGACAAGAGGCAAGTTGCTAGAGCATACAACCGGAAGGTAAAAGCTAAATCCTTTCAGGTTGGTGATTTGGTTTGGAAGACAATTCTACCTATAGGGGAGGGGTCAAGAGTAACAAGTTTCCGGGGTGCTGAGGATCCTGCATCTGCCCATCTCAGCATTTCAACAAGTCAAATTTGAGGAAGGGTCAACGGTCAAGGTTCAGACGATTCTAATGGCTTTCTTTGTTAATTATGAAGAGGAGATCGATGACAATTGTCGGCATTGGCAACTTGAAGAACCTTAAAGAGGTGAAGCTCCGTGGTCGGAACGACAATCGGTCGCTGAAACGCGTACTGCAGCAGCTCGAGGAGAATGAGAATCGATCCAAGTCCAACCAGATAACACTTGTAGTGCAGTACTATTGATACGATCGCATCTTGATTTATTTCCCATATTTGGAACTGCTACCTGTTGTTTCCTACTACGCGACGATGCTTTCGTTGCCATAACTGTATTATTTCCCTAAATTCTCCTGTTCGATCATAATAATCGTCGATCATATATTTATTTGGTTGTGTACCATTATATTTTTTTATGCTTAATTTGTGAACTTTGAAATAAAAAAGTTCAAGGACCAAAGTGGCTCATCCACACAGTGACACACGACAAACTTCTTTCTTGACAACACACGATAAACTTGATATAACTTATGCGTTCATACAGCATAAAAATAGACCATAAAAGATAGATGCTTCTTAGGCCACAGCATGAAACACAGCTCCTTCAATCTTGTTGACAAGCAAGACAGGAGGCTTCCTTGTGGAACCATTCAGACGGTTGCAAAATGGTTGGCCGGGAAGACAACAACCATGAAGTTGGCAGGAGTAGACTCATTCCATATGCTTCCTCTTCCTGCAATAAAATAAAATATTGTAGCAGATTAAAAATGATATAGATGGATGATGTTCAAATATGCTAATGATGTGTTGCATAGAGTTAGCATGATGAATTGCAAGCCTGTAACTACACCATTGTCCACCTCTGAGAAGCTTTCGGTGCATGAAGGGTCATTGCTTGGACCAAATAATGCTACAAACTATAGAAGTGTTGTTGGTGCTCTCCAATATTTGACCTTGACCAGACCAGATATTTCCTATTCAGTTAATAAGGTGTGTCAATTTCTTCATGCATCAACTACTATAAATTGGATGGCGGTCAAAAGAATTTTGAGGTACTTGAAACACACAACTAATATTGGGTTGAAGATTTGCAGAACCAATTATTTGCTTGTAAAGTGTTTTTTCAGATGGAGACTGGGCTGGTTGTATAGATGACAGACGGTCGATAGGTGGCTTTGCTGGTTGTTCTTAGGAACTAACCTTGTGTCATGGAGTGCACAAAAACAAGCTACAGTTTCAAGATCAAGCACTAAAGCTGAGTATAAGGCAGTAGGTAATGCAACTGCTGAAGTGATGTGAATTCAAACTTTACTCTATGAATTGGGGATTCAAGTGCTGAGAGCTGCAAAATTATGGTGTGACAATGTTGGAGCTAAGTATCTTTCTGCTAATTCGATTTTTCAAGCAAGAACTAACCATATAGAAGTGGACTATCATTTTGTGCGAGAAAGGGTAGCATGGAAGTTACTTGACATAGAATATTCTAGATGATACCCCGCATTGCTGCAGAAATTTCTTAAACAAAATTTTAAGTTGAAATTTGAAAGTATAAACACTAAGGTAATTTCATGGCAACATTCTTTTGCAAACGACATTAACATGAAAATATATTCATTTTGTTGAGAGAGAACGGCTCTTAAATGATTGATCCTCCATGTATTTCTACTGTGGAAATTTTGTAGCGTGGTACTCGCGAAGACTAATGAATTGCATGCGTGGATGCTATTTGTCACAGAAAATCGGTGGAAAACATAAATGGATGGTCCTAGTGGATGGTGACGTGGCGTCTGATATAGTGGGTTCCAATATAACGTGGATAGCTTGCATGTTGAGAGAAATAGAGTTAGTTAATGACCTTTAGTGGGGTGTATCTATATAGGTTATATAGATATTTACAGAGGATTAAATTGCTGATGGGTTTACAAAACCGCTTACAGTTCAATATTTGGAGATTTTCAAGAACAATCTTAATCTAGGAAGTTCAGATTGAGGGAGAGTGTTAGAAGAAATCTCTCTCATATTGTAACGAATCTGGTCCGTTTAGAGATATGTTTGGACATAGTTTGATTCTGTTGTAAACTAGAGATAGAGTCTTATTCTGTTGTAATTAGATTTGATAGTTAGCTTGGCCAAACGTTATCTCTAAGAGACTTATGTAATTTGTTATGCGGCCAATTGTGCATGCTAGAATTAACACGAACCTGTCGTACCCCAGGATCAGGGACGACGTTCCTCCACGCTCTTTGCGCCTCTGACTTCTTTCACCAATCTGCGAAACTTGAAAGCACTACCTTCCCATCGTTGGTCCTCCTTATAGTCCCTCGGATACATCACTACGGGAAAGCTAAAAATTGTCGAGTGTATTTTTTTTGCCAAGCCAAAAACACTCGGCAAAAAAAATACACTCGGCAAATCGGGGCTTTGGCGAGTGTCAAATAAAATACACTCGGCAAAAAGGGTAGTTTGCCGAGTGTCAAAAAAGACACTCGGCAAAGAGGGGGTTTGCCGAGTGTTTTTTTTACACTCGGCAAAAAAATATTTTTTCCTCTTTTCACCTTGAAATTTTTTCTACTCCCCACATACAACACGTGGTACTCCATGTTAAAATTTGGTATATTTTTGGATTTATTTGCTATATTTATTTAATTAATTGCATTTCAAGGAAATTTTTGGTATAAATCAAATTTGAACTGCAAGTGATTCAAATTATGGAACAAAATGAGTAGAAAAATGATATTCATGTTATTTGGCTCAATTTGAGACTTGACCCATGAAATGAAAAGAAATTTCGAACATCTTGTTCAGGAAACACGACAATGAACGTGTGGCGGTAGTATTTTTAAATTGTAAAAAAAATAAGCAAAGTCTGAAAATCATGAGATTTGTCATGATGTGATGATATAATACGTGGAGGCTGTGGAAAAAAATTGAGAAGGTTTTGCACATTTTATCATGTACGATGATTACAAACCGAAGCATCTCAGAAGAAGAATAGTAACTTTGAGAAGGATTCGATAAAATTTAGAGTCGAAGTGACGGTCAAGTTCGGTTTGACTACAAAACTTTTTGTATAGTTAGTAGAGAACATATATTGTTTCGTGTGAAAATTTGGTATTTTTTTGAAACTGTGAGATATTTTTTAATTTTTTTTAAAAAAACTTTGCCGAGTGTCCTAGTGTGGACACTCGGCAAAGAAACCTTTTACCGAGTGTCCACACCGAACACTCGGCGACGTTTTTTTTCCAAACCGCGCAGGCGTCCTTATCTCCCGGCCCACTCGATCCCGCACTCAGCTCGACCTCCGCCTCTCCCCCACCTCTTCCTCTCCCCCACCTCTTCCTCTCTCCCTGCCACCGTTGCCCGGCGCCCGGCGCCCCCCGCCGCCTGGCGCCCGCCGCCCCCCGCCGCCGCCCGGCGCCCGGCCCCTGACCCCGCCGCTCGACGCCCGGCCCCAGGCCCCCGGCCGCGCCGCCGCCCGGCGCCCGCCCCCGCTCGCCGCCCGGCCCCCGGCCTCGTCGCTCGACGCCTTCTTCCCCTCCGGATCCGGCCTCTCCTTCCCTGGCTCCCTCCCCTCCGGCCGGATCCGCGCCCCCTTCTTCCCCTCCGACGCGGATCCGACGGCCCCCTGCTCTCTCCCCTTTGGATCTAGCGCGGATCTGGCAGCGGGCGAGGCGGCGTGGTGGCGGGAGGCAGCTCGGGTGGCGGCGGGGAGGTGGCCCGGCGGGAAGCAGCTCGGGTGGCGGCTGGGAGGGTGCCTGGCGGGAAGAAGCTCGGGCGGCGGCGGGATGGAGCAGCGGCGGCGCACTCCAAGGCGGGCAGCGCACTCCAAGGCGGGCGGAGCAGGCGGTGGTGGCAGCGGCGGAGCAGCCGGAGCTGGTGGCCGGGGCGTGGTGGCGACGGTCGAGCAGCTGGAACTACCGTGGATGGCCTGGGCGTGGTGGCGGCGTCGCAATGGTTGAGACGGCAGCGGCGGCAGCGGCGGCGGCCAGCTGGAGCTGCCCCCGGTGGTCGGGGTATGTTTTTTTTTATTTTTTCTGGAAATATTGTTTGCCGAGTGTTTTGTGCCACTCGGCACACCCTTTGCCAGTGCCCGACCAAAGACACTCGGCAAAGTTAACTTTGCCGTGTGCTCGTCGCCGAGTGTTACACTCGGCAAATACGTTGCCGAGTATTTTTAGGGTTTCGCCGAGTGCCTGGGACACTCGGCAATTTGTAGCTTTCCTGTAGTGCATGAATATCGCTAGAAATATAGAGTTTTATCCCTTTTGATCCTTGTTGTCCAAAAACTATATTTGCTCACATAATTTAGGCACCGAAATGATGTGAACAACTACAAAGTTGTAGATTTTGTAAAAACTTACAAGTTTCTTATGAACATTGTCTTCATCCTAACGTTTCTATGCCAGATTTTGGCTCTTTTTTTAATCAAGAGTCGGCACGGTTATGCAATCCGTTATCCATGACTTATCTGTGCCGATGACGCCAACTACAGTGCCAACAACACACATATATTGCCCGAAACCACCAAGGCAGAGCTACACAAACACCCCACAAAACAAAGCCTTGAGTCTAAGTTCCATCCACAATGTTTAGATTCTTCGGTCATGATGCATGCATGATGGATTCATCCACATGGTAAAAATTTGCTATTATAGACGATGGAAGGCCAGATTTTTTTTGATTAACGTGGTGACATGGAAATCATGGTCAAGCAAGCGACTTAGTGAGTTAGGAAAGCAAAGCGGATCTGATACTGGAATGGCCTATCTGCATCTAATGTGGAATAAAAAGAAATATTTTAATGAAAAATAAAAACATAAATATGAGCCGTCTATTAGGGATGGACGGTTAGATTTCTCTGCAAACATTAGTACCAGGCTTTGTGCGGGTCGGTACTAAGGTCACTCTCAAGGCACATGTTCATTGCACTATAATCAGGACTGCAAACTTGGAAATTGTAGTTGGTGGATTTTATGGGGATGAAACTCCTCTCTCATTTCATGAAACTCCATCATCTCTCACCTCATAAAGATCTTGTCAAGTCATCAAAATTGATGATGCAACTTTGAAATTAATTCTGATGAAAATCTCTGTAAAACTTTCTCTGAGACCGGCCTAATGCTCTACTCCCTTCGTCCCTAAATAATTATCATTTTTGCTTACCAAGAAACAACTTTAACTAAATATATATAAAAAATATTAATATTTATGGTGCATAATTAATATCATTAGATAGATATTTAAATCTAGTTTTTAATAAATTTATTTGGAGATACAAATGTTGCAGATAGTCTCTACAAATCGAGTCAAACTTGCGATACGAAACCAAAAGCAACAATTATTTATAGGGACGGAGGGAGTAGATGGAAAGTCGAATATCCAGTAGTATAAATAATGTAGATTGATTGATTGATTATGTAGTTAAAGTGCACAACTATGATATAGAAAAGAGGGAGTAGTATATATGAACTCTATCTACGTTTTGTTTACTTCGAGTTGTTGATTGTGTTAATGTGAATTATATAGCACATGTACGACCGTGAGTTGTTACAGGAGATAAGGATGCATCAAACTTCTCTAATCTACGTAAACCTGTCACATCCTTGTTCAAACTACAAAATCAGCAGCTGATGAACATGGTGCTGCACCAACCAGTATCCACAGTTGACAGTTTAAACACCATCTATCCAAGGCGCGTCGTACGCACGGTCTCCACATGAAGATCACGGTGCATACGTCCAAGGCAGTCAAGCCCGCCTACGGCGGTGGCATCGGCGGCGACGCCACCGCCGTCCCGCTCACGGTGTTCGACAAGGCCAACTTCGACCAGCACATCTCGGGCATAAACTTCTTTCGCCAGCCGGCGCCGCCCAACGCCGCACTCGCGGCAGGGCTCGCCAGAGCGCTCGCCGAGTACCGCGAGTGGGCTGGGCGGCTCGGCGTCGACGCCGCCGGCAGCCGCGCGATCCTGCTCAACGATGCTGGCGCGCGGTTCGTCGAGGCGACGGCCGACGTCGTGCTCGGCGACGTCATGCCGCTGGAGCCGACGCCCGACGTGCTGCGCCTGCACCCGGACGGCGACGGCGCCGAGGAGCTGATGCTGGTCCAGGTCACGCGGTTCAAGTGCGGCTCCCTTGCCGTCGGCCACACCATACACCACGCCGTCGCCGACGGGCGCGCCGCCTGCAACTTCCTCCTGGCCTGGGGCCAGGCCACCCGCGGCGCCGCGTTCGACCCCGTCCCGGCGCACGACAGGGCGTCCCTCTTCCTGCCCCGGCAGCCGCCGCGGGTCGCGTTCGAGCACCGCGGCGTCGAGTTCAAGCCCCGTGAAGAGAAGAAGCCCGGCAGAAGAAGCGACGTCGCCGTCGTCGACAACGACGACGAGGTGGTTGTCCAGAGGGTGCGCTTCAGCCGGGAGTTCGTCGCCGAGCTGAGGTCGCGGGCGTCGGCGGGGGCGCCGCGGCCGTACAGCACCTTGCAGTGCGTGGCGGCGCACCTGTGGCGGTGCATCACGAAGGCACGCGGCCTTGACGCGCGCGAGATCACCAGGCTCTGCGTCGCCGTGGACGGGCGCATGCGCATGCGCCATCCGCCGGTGCCGGAGGGATACACCGGCAACGTGGTGCTCTGGGCGCGGCCGGCCGCTGCCGCCGGGGATCTTGTGTCCATGCCGCTCCGGCTCGCCGTGGAGCTCATATCCCGGGAGGTGGCGCGCGTCGACGACAGCTACTTTAGGTCGTTCATCGACTTCGCCAGCTCCGGGGCGGTGGAGGAGGAGCGGCTGGTGCCGTCGGCGGACTCGTCGGAGACGGTCCTGAGCCCGGACGTCGAGGTGGACAGCCTGCTCCACGCCCCGTTCTACGACCTGGACTTCGGCGGCGGTCCGCCGTTCTTCTTCATGCCCAGCTACCTGTCAGTTGAGGGCACCGTGTTCATTGTCCGGTCTTTCTCCGGCGACAGAAGCATGGACGCCTACGTGCCTCTCTTCAGACGCGCCATGGACACCTTCAACAAGTGCTGCTACTCGCTGGCAATGGCGGACGCACGTCTTTAGGGGAATGAAATGGAACCCATCTGATCTGGTGCTTGCTAGTCTGCTTGCTCTTGCATCCATGGCCGATCGATCGAATTGTTGTAAGAAACATATGTTGTGTGTTGATCTTTAAATTGTCGAATTTGCTATAATTCGTGGAGGCAAGATTATTGAGGTCGAATTCTTGTTTATACATTCGTTTCACGACTACTGGGCAGCGGTCATCAACTGCAGTAATATCAATTTCTCAAAAACTGGGCTTGCTATTTGTTGGTGTAGCCACTCTAAAAGTATATATTTTGTACCTTTTCAATTACAAAATATCAATTCGTTAAAAATGCTGCTCAATAAATCTATAAAATATTGAATCGGCATTTCTTGTAAAAGATTTTGAATAAATATAGTTTGTGAAAAAAATTGAGTCAACATTTCACACGTAAATAAGTTGACAAGTACCACCCCTAAGGTTATCGTGGCAAGAGGATGTCAAGCAAGTACGACAAGTTCAAGGTCTACTAGGTAGTGGGCCATATGACGGCAAACAAAATGGAAGAATTATCACGTACTTAGTAGATTTTCTCTTGGGAGTACACGTGCTCGGGCCATTTGGTTCCCTTGGCTTATTTTTAAGCACGTGTCACATCAAATATTTAGATATAAATTAGGAGTATTAAACGTAGACTATTTACAAAACCCATTACACAGATGGAGGTTAAATGGCGAGATAAATTTATTAAGCCTAATTAATCCATCATTAGCAAATGTTTACCGTAGCAACACATTGTCAAATCATGGACTAATTAGGCTTAATAGATTCGTGTCACCGTTTAACCTCCACTTATGTAATAGGTTTTGTAAATAGTCTACGTTTAATACTCCTAATTAGTACATAAACATACATTTGATGTGACAGGTGCTAAAAATAAGCAAGAGTAACAAAAAAAACCGGATTAGGTACAGGTGTCTCGCATCTCATCATGCAAGGTTATAGCATCAATGATTGCTCGAACATAAGAGCTGTCTCACATAAAAAATACAAAATTTGTCGGAAGTTTGTTACACCTACCAGCCTACGACTTATTAACAAAGTCAAATATAGAACACCATTCAGATATAAAACAAGTCCGTCTGTATTTTTGCTACAAATGGTTTGATACTACTTGCCAGCCGTGACTTCATATCAATAGTAAAACGATTAGCAGACTATCGTCGAGAGGGCTCAATTATTTACACTACCATATACTTTTATGTATGTAGATGGCGCGTGAGCGACTCATGCATACATTATAAACTAAGAAGGGAATTTTAGCTACAAGATAAATGACTTAGTGTGATTCTGTCAGAGCTCCAGCTTCGAGGACTTTGACTCTCCCAACAAGACTTAGAACTTGTGTCAAATAATATTTTTTTATAATTTGTGTTTAGTCTAAAATATTAGCATGCATAACCAAATAACTCGAATATATTACCATAGTTTCTGCTCTAAAATTCGAGGACTTTGACTCTGCCAACATGACCTGCAGCAACATGATTAGTGAACAATATAATCCGGATGCTCTTAAAGAGAACGAATCAAATGTAGGAAGAGGCCTCTCAAATTTGTCATACGGTTGAACTTTGAATGTAGACCTGGATTGGTAGGTGTATTAAGAATAAAAAGGATTGATCTAAAACCCCAACTGGATATTGCGTTTCCGAAAATAGCTTATAAGTTATTATTTTCTGCCGGTCAGTTTGGTATCATCAACACGTAACAACAGAATAGCACATCCTCGAGGATACATAGCTAATTTTGCAGGAACACTAGTAGAGAACTCGCTTTTAGTCCCAGTTGGTAGGGTGCATATCTCTCGAAAATCCATCCGAGATAAACCAATCGAGACAAAAGGGGGGTCTTTAGTCCCGGGTCCTTCAACTGGGAGCAAAGCCACCCTTTAGTACCCAACCGGGACTAAAGTCCTATTTAAATTTCAGACGCGTGCCATGCAGGCGCCTACATGACGCCTGTAATTTAATGCATCACAAATGTACCCCGGCCCTTTTGTTAACCTTTAGTAGTTGAGACTTTTTTATAATGAAATCAAACTAGTATTTAAACGAATGAAATTAATTATACAATTACTATATATATACACAATTCGTAGTATATATATATAATTCTTAGCATACTATACAAATCGATCTTAGGGCGTATTATATATACAAATCAAACTATATATCTACAATCTTTCCGTCGAGGTGTTGCTCGGAGCGTCTAAATTTCGTCCATCGTAATAAAATTCTCCTTGTGGATTTACCACCTCGTCCATTAGGAATCCAATGAGACCTTCACATATTGCCGTTACTCTTTCCTTCTTCAAGAGTCCTTGTTGAATATTTAACATCTATAATTTGGAAATATGTGAATGTTACACGAACAATTAAATACAAGGAGCTAGAAAATAATTAACTATTAATAGTTTTACTTTATGTACTTTAAAGTTGTGCTGCGTCATCTTTAGTCCCTTGGATCCCATAAAACTATGCATGTGCTCACAGATGTAGTAGCCACATAGATTATTCTCGGGTTCCTGTCTTAAGCACTTCAATGGGGAAAAAATAAGTTATGAAATATTCGTGTTATACAATATACAAAATGTGCAGATTTCATACGTACCAGGAAGTCTGTGTTCCATGTAAGTTTTTTTTTAAATGGACCTTTGTGTGTCCTCATGAATTGTCTCCATGCGCTGCGGATTAGAATAATGAATGATATAGTGTAACCGGGATAAAATTTAGGAAACAAACTTTTGCATTGAGATAAAGGTCTAAAATTATTACAAGCCTAGCATGTCTTGCATGTCTCGATACTCCACCGGATCTTTTCTCAACGAATCGAAGACATTGACATAGCTTCTTTCAGGCTCAATTATAATGAGGATCCAGTGGAAGCTGCGTACGTAAAATATTCATACATATTAGAGCTAACTAACATTAATCAGGTAAGGAAAAAGAAAACGAAAGTAGACGGTATACACACTTACTTGAAGTTGTATGGAAGTAGTATGAAATCCTTGAATTTTTGTTTGTCTAGGAAATTGTATACTTCCACCAAAGTTTTTTTCAACGATACCTGTATCTGTTTTGGTTAACTACGGATGGATCCATGAAGCCAATATGTAGGTACGCTTCTCGTCGGCACGTCTGAATTAGCATCCTACATAAAATGGAAGATCAAGTTAGTACGGTGATGCAAGCAAAAAAATAATGATATGAGCCAAAATTCTAGTGTCGTACCTAGTTTTTTATGGCCCTGCTGGCAATATGGATACAACAATTTTTGGTGATCATCTATCATGCGCTGCAACTTTGCTGCTTCCTTATCAGTTTCACAATCTCTGTGTGCATCTCGTAGCACCTGACTAAGGTCATCGGTAGGGCTATTTTTTGCAAACTCATCTTCATCAGCCTCGCCCATTGTAGTATCTGCAAAAGCTTGGCCTGCAACCTAGTCCGGAATGTTGTTATCATCCTCTTCCTCTTCGCCATCTTCCATTACAACCCCTCTTTCACCGTGCTTGGTCCAAACTAAATAGTTAGGCAATCTTTTGAATAGTCCTTCTCGTTACTATATTGGAAGCATGGACAACATACGAACCCGTTCTCTAGCTTGTTCGCTTTGGCCACTTCGAGAAAATAATGCAAGCCATCAATAAACATCTTACTCCGTCTGTCCGCATTATACATCCATTGTCGATCCATCTACATCATATTACGCATGAAAATGGATTACACTTGAAAATAGATTACGCGTGAAAATGGATTACACTTGAAAATTGATTACGTATGAAAATGGATTCACGATTGAAAGCATGTCAAACGTTGTAGTGCAAATAATGCTGAAAGTTTAGATATAGATAGAAATACACATTTAAATTATAGATCCAAACAATATGATACACTACGATAAGTCATCCACTGATTATTATCTAGGAGGACTTTAAGCATCCTTGGGCGGTGAAGACGAAGGTTCTGCTGACCCAACCTCATCCTGTGGTTTATTTTTGCCTCCTGGAACGGTAGTAATAAGTGGACGTGGAACACCTGGGACTGACGGTGGAGCATAACGACCACCAAAAGGAGGTTCCTGACCCGCCGCAACAACATTTTCATGACATTTCTGCAAATAACGAAGCATTGCTTTCTCCAACGTGCTTATTTTCTTCGACTTATCATGAGAGCCAACTATGGTTTTCCCCTTGCCGTAAGAGGAACGACGATCGCCCCCACCATCGCCACTTTCTCCAGTAGCAGAAGCCATCTATGTACAAAAATTCATACCTTAGCACTGCAGAACTTGTTGAAGATCATCTCGGCGAGCATGTTCTCAACTGGGCGGCACTGTACTTCATCACAGAAGAGCTTCGATTCTACGAAAAAGGGGACACGGTCTTCCACGATATCCGTATCCGCTCTTTCTTGTAGAATCGAAGCTCCTCCTTGACATCTGTCGCTGCTCGACGGAGAACATGCTCACCGAGGTGAACACGATATGCAAGTTCAACAAGTATGGATTTGAAAAACCATATTGAATTTGACAAGATAAACCGTCTAGACAAGGGTAGCATCATTCTCAAACCGAAGGATACATACTATATGTGACACATCAATCTCCCTCACATTCAAGCTCAAAGTCCTCTCCATTTTCTACTTCACATTCTAGCAAATAAACTATCCATTTCCACTCTACACATCAAGTTGTTTTAACTAATACAAATCGTATATAACAAGCAAACTATCCATCACATTCTAGGTCAAAAACATGTATAAATACAAATCCTCTTCATTCTCCCTCTTTCTAACAAACAAACTCATTTCTATTCCTCTCTAAAGCATAAATCAAAGCATAACAAGAGGATGAAGTAGCAAACCTTCCCAACACTTTGGATGAGTGAAATTCCCACGAAAATGAGGGGAAAAATTCGGGCAGCACCTCCCTTGCTTCGGCACCACCGGAGAGCAGGTGAAGCTCAGCTCTGTCTTTGTGGTGGACTGGCTTGGGCTGCAGGAGGAAGAAAGGCCTCTGTCTTGGGATATAATGGGGGATGAGTTTTTATCCCGGTTAAAAACTCCAACCGGTTGAAAGTTTACTCCCGGTTGGAGGCTCCAACCGGGACAAAAGGGTGGTTCTTTTGTCTCGGTTGTAATTACCAACCGGGACTAAACTTTTTATCCCGGTTGGTGTTACCAAAGGGGTACGCTACCAACGCCCGGGAACTAGCCATTACAACCAGGACTAAAGGGGGGGCCTTTAGTCCCGGTTGCAAATACCAACCGGAGTAAATCTCCGCTCCGTTCCAGCCTACCGTGGCGCGCCCCCTTTTATCCGAGGCCAACTTTAAATTGGGACAAAATTGAGCGCATGGAAGATCAATTCTCTACTGGTGGAAGAATCCAACATTTTACAAGATTCACAAACAATTGCCTGATGGAAGGGAGTGGATAGGTATATATATATTTCTCTATAGCCGTCACGGAATAGCTAATTCTGTAGCTGGACCAACAAACGCACGCAACAGAACCTGTGGCGCAACCCAAACCACCTCTGCTCCCCCGCGCCCGCAGTGGGCACCTGACTCCATCGGCTCGGCTCAGCTTCCATAGCCACCGCACGAAGCAAGCAGGTTGAGCGAGCCGAGCGGCGCTCCCCTAAATTACGCTCCGGTTCTAGCCCCTACCTGACAGGAACAGGACCTCCCAAAAACTCCCCGCCAGCCGTTGACTACTTTGGCCGCCGTCCCGACGGAAACGGCCTCGATCCGGTTTGCCCCAACCGTGCGCCGCCGGAGAGCTCGTCATCCTGGCTTGTGGCCCGGAGGTGCAGATCTTGGCCCATAAGTTCTGGTACTTTACTGAAGGCATTGTAGCATATTGGATTCTAGTTAATTGGGCCTCATTTTATAGTAACTGATCACGTGATATCGATAGATGCCTTTGTGGTCTTACCGTGCCTTTCTATAGAGCAAAACCAAATTTCTTACACTGCTTTACACACTAATTACTATCTCAAACCATTTGAATTATCGTAAATAGTTCGTGGTAAGTCCATCTCATCATTATAGTTATTTGGTTCCACGGAGTACGAAGGAGCCAAATTGCAGTAACCAGTAACTTCTGATTCTAAATACTGTATTGACCCATTTTATATATATAGTAAATTATATACATCAAAATGATGATAACCGTTGGTGCCTTATTGTAATTTCACCCTATACATTGTGTGATCCAGTATTTTAGTGTAACTGATTATAGATGAGTAATGCGATAGTTTTCAGCAGCACTTATTATATTAGTGCTCATGGAAAATCAATTGTTCCTTCAGATCACTAGGCCTTCAGTGGCCCTTCACAGTAGTAAATACCTTCTGTAGTTTACTACTGTTTTCTCAAAACTATATGGACATTATGGTTGTCTTATTGTAAATTTCTGATATATCAGTTGCTTATAGTTAGCTTTGTAGATCCTTAAACTAGTCTTGTTTTCAGATGTCGAATGAAGATAACCTTGCTGTGTTAGTGCCTGTGAGATAATCTCCTTCTAGTACACCAAAACATCTCTGACCATTAGGTTTTGTCAAGCTAAAGCAATTTCTTTGTTAGCCGCATTTTTGTTCTAGTTAGTTCAGTACCACCCCTTCTAATTTATTTTACCACAGATGCTGGAAAAGGTGACTCAGTTTAGGTTAGAGTTGTGTTTCTATATGCTTTACTACCCACTGAACATGAACAATAAGAACACAGGCCTTGATCTTTATGGACATGGCTGATTATGTGTCCAAATAAATATGTAAGATACTGCCATTGGCAAGCTAGAGTTCTCTTTCTCTGGTAATCTTGTTACCGCAGTCATGGCCTTATCATAAATTTGCCTCCTCAGCTGCCATATAAAATTTGGAAATATAACTGTGGCTCTTTCCGCGAATTGTTTCAAATTATTGTCAATTTTTAATCACATGAGTGCATTTCCGGCGGCACTCATGATGATCACTGCTGCATGCTTGTCTCTGCATTACAACAAGCAAACTGGTATGCCCATGATTGTTGCATTCTTTGCACGGATTCTATTTTTATGCATCAGTCCTGTCACTATGTTTACCATATTATGTGATCATATTTTTACCATAGAACGGGCATCTATTGAATATATATTCTAGTAACTTTTAATCGTTAGTTCTCATATAGTAATTCAGACATATATATCTGATATGTAAAGAACTAGTAGAGGGTATAGTTGTGAAGCTTGAATTACTGCAGTTGTAAGCCTAACCGATGTTTTATTATCTTATTTTATCAGCAGAAGGAAGCGGTACATTATAAAGTGAATCCCATCTCCCTATCCAATAGTTAGATTCTGAAGATTGGACGAAGATTGTATCAAGAAGTACATTATTCAGATCGATTTCATCATCACTTTTTTCGTGTCAACTCAATCACAGGGCAGTAACCATAGTTTTTTTAGCCTGCAAGCTAGCTTCCTTCTACTAGTCTGCTACTAGTATGATCATTGTGTTCGGTTGGCAGAAACAATGTCGATCAATATCTGGTCATCTTCAGTGCTTCTTGTTCTCATTATGTTATAGTAAATGTGTAGATTCTTACTACTTAATTCTCGTAAGTTCGGTTCCATATAAATCCATGGCAGGACCGCAGGACTATAAAAAAGCATGGTTGTCTTCTCGTTATCATTATAGCACCATTGCAGTGATCATCTTAATTTAAATACAAAATTATCGTAAATCACATGTATATGGGCACAGATTCTAGTAATCATGAATGAAATTTACCGTAAATGATATATGATGGGGCATAGATTCTAGTCAAACATTTAGAAATAGATTCATGGAGTTCAGAATTGGTAGATTTATTATGGTAAATGTAGGCTCTTGGATTCTTGTAACATGCAGTTGCTTCATGGATTTGGCAATCTCTCCCAGTTTCCTTATTTCAGCCTGCTTCATTTCTTGGGAGCATCGCTCATTCATTTCTTTGTGCAGATCAGCTGGTCTTGTGTCATACGCTCAAGAATCCCTTTTTTGACAGCCTTCCATGAAAATTATTTTTTTATCAAAAATCTGATTAGCAACAAGTACTTATTGGATCTCACAATGGAGGGGGTTCTTGATCTTGTGTGTCAAAGATGCTGCCAATGAGGTGTCAACTCTGTTTTTCTATGTTTATGTTGCGGAGCCAAATTCAATTGATTTTCCAGATCTGTCGGTCAAATGTCCTGATATAGTCAATGGGACCAAAGAGTTATCTAGTTATCTACTGGTGCCAGTAAGCTAGTGATAGGTTTACTTTGAGTAGATAATTGTTCTTACAGATTCCGAGGTGTTAGGAAAGCTCTGTAAATTTCTCATATTATTTACTGTTGATGTACTGTCATTTGTAGTCTAGTCAATTTGGCAAAGAAAGATATATTGTTTCGCTTTGAACTGTGAATAAGAGACTACATTCTATATCGTAAAAGTAATCTTTTTCCTCAAAAATGGACTCTGATTCGGAATGAAATAACTTCCAAAAGACTGGTAAATTGATGACAACAGTCTGGTAAATACCATTGTTGCAAACTGATGACGCTACTCTTGTACCTTTGTGGTAAACTGATGAAGCTATTTTGGTAAATACCTTTTTGGTAAGTTGATGTCTCTATTTTGGTAGGTACTTTGTAGCAAATTGATGACGATATTCTAGTAAGTACCTTGTGGAAAATTGTTGATGCCATTCTAGAAAATATAATATCATGCCATTCGGCTTTTCGCAAATTTGTTCGATCTTATAGTATTTCGTTTACCAGAAACGTTTGATGCTCAATTGTGGTTAGTCCCATCTCAATTACTGTCTTGAGCCATTGGATTTTCCGTAACTAATTCATGGTACATCCCTCTTTTCAATATAGTAAATGGTTCATCGAAACAGCGTGATGTCTAATTGTGGCAATGTATTACGGTAACCGGATTTGCACACTTTGCAAATGGTGGTAGACAAGATCACAAAACTATAGTTTGTTCTGGTAAATATTGTGCACTTGCATGCACGTGTAGACTACAACAGAATATGGTTCATGGATTAATTCTCGTAAGTCCTGCATGCATGCATGTGGTTAAAAATGCACTATGCCACTATGTATGCGCAACATTTCCGATTCTTTTTTTTAAACTCCTATGCTCCTTATGTTTTCTAGATGGGTTTTCAGGTTTCCATTGTAGTGGTGGTTTGCACTAGATATTTAAAATGATTCATTTTGTTATAAATTATTAACCGGCGCCAGTAAAGAACACATAGGTCGATGCACAAGGGCACCCTTAAACCAGGAGAGAACTCTGTCAAAATTTGTCGCGTCGTCGTCGTCAACCCGGGCGTGCCTAGGAACCATCGTCACGCCGGCACACCCTGGCCTCCTTATACACCCTGCCCGGCCGGCAGAAGTACCCCTTGCTCGGAGCGCAGTGCGAGTCCTGCGAGCACACGCACAGGCCTTCCAGCGCGCACCCGTCGCGCACCACGCTCACGCCGCCGCCGCCGCCGATTCCCAGCACCTGATTGCTCCACTCGCTGGAGAAGAGCCCGTCGGGGTCGTACGCGTCCTTCACCGCCATGAACGCCGCCACGCGCGACGCGCCGTACTTGCCGACGGCGCCCTCGAAGGCGGCGTTCTGGTTCTTGCCCCAGTGCGGCAGGGCGCCGTACTTGCGCAGCGCCATCTGCTGGATCTCCTCGACAACGCCCTGGTACAGCCGCGGCGCCGCCGGGTCGCGGCTCCGGTAGTAGGTCAGGTCGAACTCCACGCTGTCCTCCACCTTGCCCAGGTGCGCCGTCGACGCCCTGACGTAGCGCATGAGGACGCCGCTGTACACCTCGACGCCGCAGAGCGCTCTGGGGCCGACGAGGCCGCGGAGGCGTTGCACGTCGTGGATGAACGCCGCAGTCCTGGACAGCGACACGCTCACGCCGGCCTCGAAGAAGAAGGTGCCGTGCGACACGCGCGGGTCCCAGGGGCAGGCGGTGCGGAGCGCGTCGTCGGGCCCGGCGAGGCAGCGGCCGGACGACTGGAGGCGGTTCTGGTACCCGACCACCGGCCTGCCCGGGAGCAGCGCCGTCACGCCGTGCTCCGTCACGCCGTAGTTGCCGGCGGACATGATGGCGCTTGTCACCAGCGCCATGTCACACATGCCGCTGGAGTTCTTGGCAGTTTCCATGCCCTCCTCTTCAAGGATCAACAATACCTGGTGTCAGTACATTTACCAAATAACGCATACTTGATGTTTGCAAGATTTTTTCGCTTAAAGTCGGCGCACCGGTGAGCCTGACGGCCTGGATGGCGATCGTGGGGGTTGGCTGGAATCCGACGAAGTCGCAGACACCGTCGCCGGAGGTGTTGACGGCCACGCGGTCGTCGATGCGGTAGACGGCCTTGCCGTGGCCTGGGTACCAGAGGATGTCGCCGAACTCGTGCTCGCTGGCGAAGGCCACGACACGTTCCGCCAGGTCGGAGTCGTCGTGCTCCTCGAACCTCACGGAGCGCTTGAACATGGGTTGCAGTGACAGCGTGACCTGTGAGATGACCCCGAGCACCCCGAGGGACACCTTCGCTGCGTCCAGCTCCGGGTCGCCGGCGGCGAGCACCCGCACCTTGGCGTACCCCTCGCTCGCCGGGGCCGGCGTGACGACCCTCATCCCGACGACGTACTCGTGCACGGCGGCGCCCTTGCCCCAAAGGGAGCTCCCGTGGGCGCCCGTGGAGAGGAGCCCCCCGACAGTGAGCCCTAGCCAGTAGGGCGTGTAGGGGACGGCCAGCCCGGCCTCCGCCGCGGCGTCGATGAGCTGGCCCAGCGTGACGCCGGCCTCGACGGTGATCTCCCTCCTGCCGGCGTGGACCGCGACGACGCGGCTGAGCGAGTCGGTGCTGATGATGAGGCCGCGGTCGCCCGCGGGGCAGGCCAGCTTGGGCACGCTGTGGGAGAACCGGGTGGTCACCTTCATCCGTGTCCCAGCCGCTGTGGCGTTGGCCACCACGGCCAGGAGCTCGCGCTCCGACGCCGGGAAAGCCGCCGCCGCGGCGCGGCACGTGGACCGGTCCGGGAACGCGCCGTACGCGTTGGTCACGGTGCAGCCGCTGGACCCGGCGCACCGGACCACCGGCGGCGGGGCGCTGGCCCCGGCGAGGTGGACCGTCGTCGATGGCACTAGGCATTGCGTCGCCACGGCGACGATGGTGATGGCCAGGAGGCCACGCCGCATGGACATCGTTCGCCTTGGGCGCCCTCGCATATGTTCTTGTGTAGCTAGCTAGCAGGAATGTTTGTAGCAGATATATATAGTCCCAAATTCGATAGATTTCGTTGCAATAAAAAAAGCTGTAAACGTAACATGTAATTAGTGCTAACCACGAGAATGATAGTCTCTGTTTTCGCCGTACCTGAGCATTATGATCCTTTGGTACCATCAACGGCTCCGGCAACAAGACATGTCGGAGACCAGCTAATAAGTTTGCCACAGTCGATACAAAGAGAAACTTGTCGACGGAGAAGGTGAGAAAACATGGTAAAATCTCTTTACATTTATGTTTTCAATGGTGGCGTGGGCTTTTTCCTGCTCAAAGTGAATTAAATGGTTTGATTTTATTTGCATGTCAAAATTAACTTCATGTGGCCAATGCAACAAATGAGGGCATGAGAATTCATTCACGGCACCACTAATTTGTCTAAAAAACTAAAATTGCACTGTTATAGGATGGAGGAGGGAGTATGTCATTAGCTAGATCGTCCAAGTTAATTTTAGCTAATCCACATTCCCCATGGCACCAAACAAAGGTGGGCAGGAGCGGCAGAAGTAATGAAGGCAAGCGAATTTTAGACAATAAACACGAGCAAATCCAACCATTTTCTGTTAAACAATGATCCAAACGCCCCGCTGAAGAGTAGTCACTAGGTGAAATACTTCGCGTTGCTGCAGAAATTTCTGAAATTCTTCTTAAAATCAAATTTAAAAGTACATGCATATGAATGATTCAATGACAATACAGATGATAAATTTTGCCCCTTAGAAATATATGATTGAAATTGGCCACTTGGATTCTTAGCACAAAGGAAACATAACTGCATAAGAAAATTAGATGATGTAGCTAATAATAGTTTAGGATCCACATAAAATGGAATTAACTACTTGTCGAAGTTTTATACCCGGCAACCTATCAAGTGGTATCCCGAGGTAGTAGATTGGTCGGTGGAGGATCGTCGGACCTGTAGCCTGATGGTAAACGCTAGGACACAAGATACAAATTTATACATGTTCGGGCCACCAAAATAGTGTAATACCATACATCCTGTTTGACTAGAGTATATTGCGCTCTGTGCTTAGATGTTGAGGTATGAGTTGTTTCATTCATTGGTTTGGTTATTGTTGGTGTTGGTTGTCTGTGTTGTCTATGTTGATCGAGGGACACTGCCCTCCTTTATATATCCCAGAGGTGGGATAACTAGTTGGTTACAATATAGAAATCCTAGTAGGATTACAGCTTGGAGGGGGCCACTAATGGAAAACTTGGCATTCATCTGGGACCTTAGTACCGGTTGCTTTTTAACCCGGTACTAATGCTCGCATTAGTACCGAGCCTAATGGCTAGTCCCCCAGGAGGACTAATGTGCCTGAGGGCCTTTAGTATCGGTTGAAGGCTTCATCCGGTACTAATTAGTAACCTTTAGTACCAGATAAAGCCTCCACCCAATACTAAAGGCCCGGCATCTTCTTCCTCGTGCTCGAGCCACCCACCAGAGAGCTCGAGCTTCATTCTTTCCATGACAACCTAGGGGAAGTGTTGTCGGATTTTTGATCATTCCGTGGGGATTCCACTCATTTAAGTGTTCTAAAGATTAGAAACTTCATCCTCTCTTCTTACATGATTAGTATACTAAGTTCTATGGTTTAGAGTTAGAGTAATTTGTGATTTTTAGAATAAGCTACAATGGAAAAATTTTCCATTTGCATGTTATTTGAGCTACATTTTTTGGATGCTATATTTTGTATTAGTTAAAGAAATTGATCAATATGAGGTTAGAATAACAACTGAGTAAATTAATTTCATAGTTTAGTCCTTTACAAATATGAGCTAAATAAATTGTGGGGAAAAATATAATTTGTTCATAGTTTAATCCTTTGCAAATATGAGCTAAATAAAATGTGGTAACATAGAGATAATAAGATTATATAGAGATACGTAATTAGTGCTAACAAAATTTAATTTGGATGTTCGTAATACTAATTTATTATGGTCAAAGTTAAAAAACTAAAGTGTTGTCCAATCAACATGGCTAGTGCTGCTAGAGGGAGTGGCGATGGTGGGGTGATCGTTGTTCCTCTTGCGGCAAGGAAAAAAACCATAGTTGGCCCTCATGAGAAGCTGAAGAAAATGGGAGCGTGGGAGAGAGTAATGCTTCAATATTTGAAAAAATGTCATGAAGATGCTGTTGCAGTGGGTCAAGAACGTCCTTTTGGTGGTCGTTATGCTCCACCGCCAGTCCCGGGGTTTCAGGTCCTCTGAGTACTACCATCGTAGAAGTCACAAATAATCCACCGGGTGAGGCTGGATCAGCTAAACATTCATCTTCACCACCCAAGGATGCTTGAAGTCCTCCTCTATAGTACTCAGTGGATGGCTTGTAGTAGTGTATCATGTTGTTTGAGTTGAATTTTAAATTTGTGTATTTCTATCTAAACTTTCAGCAAGATCTGAGTTTTATGAAATTTATATCATGTTTGTTATGCTTCATAATTCTCTGCATGATCAGAGTATCTTTGGTTCGATAAAAAAAATTTATATGGATCGCAATGGATGTACAACACGGACAAATGCTCCATGGAGTGATAATGTAAACAGAGGAAGATTCGAGAGAGGAAGGAGATGAACAGTGAATCAGCTATCTTTATTAATCAATGATGATTACATATATATAGGCTCATTAAGAAGAGGTTAGAAGATAAACTCCTAAAGAAGCCCCACGATGGGCAGCTCCACTTCATCCATAATCAGGGATGTGCCCACGTCGTAGGCAAGACCCGCATGGCGCACTAGCGCATGCGCGGGATTTTTCCCGCCTCCAGCTTTGGACGAGGTCAAAGCAATATTATTTGCAACACGCAAAACGAAACGATGCCTACGGGAGTGGATGGCATGAATGGCCTTGCCTCCGTGGAGTGCTGCTCGATGGCGCCGCCGCCACCGTGGAGAACTTGCCACGCACGTGAAATGAAACGATTCGGAAGAAGGGGATCGGAGGAACAGACTAGCAGGGAAAGTGAATGGGGATGGATCATGAGTTCGGAGAGCATGGGCTGGACAAGGGTAGGGCCAGGCCCATTTGTGGCCCATGCGAAAATTAATTAAGAAAATGAATTAATTGGCTTGTGTGGTTTTCTCGATCTGGCAGAGTCCAACAAGCCACTGTCTGGTTTTATTTGTTGTCCATGCAGAAATTGCAAAAATGAGAATGATTACTCATCCAAGAAGACTATTGACACCCACGTATACAGTTCAGGATTCATGCCTAACTATTTTGTTGGGATCAAGTATGGGGAAAGAGGAGTTATGATGGAAGATGATGATAAAGAAGAAGATGATAACTGCATTCCGGACTGGATTCAGGGAGGTGCCTTTGCAGATGCCGCAATGGGCGGGGCTGAAGAAGAGATGGTTGCATAAGAAGGTGCTACTGATGATCTAGGTCAGGTGTTGCGAGATGCAAAGGAAGACTGAAAAAATGTGAAGGAGTCAAAGAAGTTCAAGCACATGTTAGATGATCATAAGAAATTGTTATACCCAGATTGCAAACAGGGGCACAAAAAGTTGGGTACCACACTGGAGATGCAGGAATGAAAGGCAACAAATGGAGTTTCTGACAAGGGTTTTGATTAGTTATTAAAAATCATGAAGAACATGCTTCCCGATGGGAACAAATTGTCATCCTCAACGTACGAAGCTAAAAAGGTTGTTTGCCCTCTAAGTTTGGAGGTACAAAAGATACATGCATATCCTAATGACTGTATCCTCTATCATCCATCGTGGTGCGAAATATGACAAATTGGAGGCTTGTCCTGTGTGCGATGCGATGCGTTATAGGATCAAGTAAGATGACCCCGGTGATGTTGAGGGGTAGCCTAGCAAAAATAAAGTTCCTGCGAAGGTAATGTGATATATATTGATTTCGCACATCTTGTGTCACTTCCTTGAACACAACAAATATTTCATAACTTCTTTTGCCATATATATAGTATTTTAGATAGGACTCGGGGAATAATTTATGTGGATACTATGTATGTGAGTTCATCCATAGCTTTCTAGGTCCCAAGCGTGTGACAGACCACACTCAAAGTACGTAGATAAAATTCTAAACAATATATTAGTTCTAATTGTGCAGATCCATTGGTCTAATATAATAACCTTTGCTAATGACACAGATGAAGCACATGAAGGAAGCACTCCTCGAGACCAAAAATAATTAGGGCAATTCAAGAACAACTCTGTGGATTTCTTCTAGACGAGATAGTAATAAATCCAACGGGAGAGTTCCATCATGATGGATCAAATCAGCATCACCGTCAGGACTCAGGTTCAGAATAGTTGATCCAAATGTTGAACTTGAAAAGCTGATGGAATTGAATGCAACATTTGATATATGTGTGTGCACAAGATAGCTATATATAATATTATCTCAAATGTAATATTATATATTAAATACAACTTTATATATATTAGCATATTAGAACTAGTACATGTAAATAAAACAAATACAAAATACTAATATAGAATAAAGAAACAACCAACACAGAAAAGAAAATGAGAAAAGAAAACGAAAATAAAAAAAAGGTCTTAGTACCGATTATTTGGTCCGATACTAAAGGACTCCCTTAGTACTGACATAGTTATACCGGCTGCACGATCGGTACTAAAAGGGGATTTGTGACCGGTACTAAATGTGGATTCCCCATTAGTGGGGGGCTCCAAGGGCTCGGCGGCAGTAGAGGGGCTCGTGCCCCTTCCCGTCGCCAATGTACACTAGACTGCATATGCATCTACACATACTTCAGCTGAAACAACACATCGAGCGCGAGTGATTTATTTGATGCGCACCCGCCATGCATAACGCCTTCCTTGCCTGCAATTTAATAGATCGATCTTTATTGTCAAATGGTTTTCGGTTTGTTCCGTTTTGTAGAACGATAATATAGGCACTACGGTTCTATAGAAAAGATCCACGCGCATCCTATATATAGTTGCATACCTTGTGTACTTTCTTTGTTTTCTTTAGGAAGATACATTGTAGGACCCCTACATTGTTCACTAATCATGTACCTCCAGATCATATTGACGGAGTCAAATTCCCTAATTTTTTGGAACCGAAAGCTGTGGACGTTTTGGGGTTATTTTGTTTATGCATGCTAATATTTTAGACTAAACATAAATTATAAACAAATTTATTATATCATACAAGTGCTAAGTCTTACATATGGATCTTGAAGCTGGAGCTCTGATAAAAAATGCATTTAGTTACTTGTCTAATAGCTAAATTCCCTTTTCATTTGTAATGTATGGGTTGCTCGGGCATCAGCTGCATATACAAATCTACTCTCTCCATTCCAAATTACTATTTAGTTTAGTTCCGATACACACACATAGTATATATCTAGAGTATATCAAAAGAAATATATTTATAAAGTTAAAATGAATAGTAATTTGAAATGGATGGAGCATATGATAGGGTGAATAAATGAGCCATCTTGCCGATAGTCTGTTAATCATAGCAAATACTAGATGGACGTGTTTTACATCTGACCATGGGGTGTTCTATATTTCACTTTGTTAAGCAGTCGTAGGCCGGTAGGTGCAACAAACTCCGACGAATTTTGTGTTGTTTTTGTTTATGTCTGAGACTACACTGCTTACACATACACAGGTATTGACTTGTTCTGTTAAGAATATTGTTGTGTTAATTCTTAAGAAATCATTGATGCTAGTCCTCCACGATGAGATGAGACAATATCGTAGGAGTGCGTGGTAATTCTTCCATTTTGTTTGCCGTCAAATGGCCCACTACGTAGACCTTGAACTTGTCGTACTCCTCTTGCCACGTTAACTTTAGAGATGGTACTAGTCAACTTATCGATGTGTGAAATGTTGATCCAATTTTTTTAATTAACAAACAATATTTATTAAAAAAAGTTACAAGAAATACTGATCCATATATTTTAGATTTATTGAGCCAACATTTTTAATGAATTAATATTTTATATAATGAAAAAGAAGTATCATATACAGTTTTTACGGTGACCACACCACTCCACCAAATAGCAGCCAGAACAAATATTACTCCAGTCGATGATCACAGCGCAGTAGTCATGAAACAAATGTAGAGACGAGAAATCGACCCGTTTGAGAGGGCTTCTCCCAAAATAGCTTCACCAGTGGAGCTAAAACCGGTGAAGTAAAAAATAGTAGCTTCACCTGGCTTCTAACTTATTTTCGCCTCAACTTACAAAATGGCTTCACGCTACACTACCTTATTTTGCGTAAAATAGGTGAAGCCGAAGCTAAAATAAGCCCAGGCCTATTTCACAAACCCACCCACAGTACAATGATATTGCCTGCCACTACGGGCACAGGGAATATGCCGAGTGCCCGGGGCACTCAGCGAAGGCCCAAAAACACTCGGCAAAGACTTTGCCGAGTGTAACACTCGGCATCCGACACTCGGCAAAAATTTTAACGGCAAACAGGACTTTGCCGAGTGTCAAATGTCGGGCACTCGGCAAACAGCTTTGCCGAGTGTCAGTAAGCACTCGGTAAAAAAAACCGTCGGCGAAGATGGAGTAACGGCGCGGCAGGGTGACGGGGGCTTTGCCGAGTGCTTCACAGAAAGGCACTCGGCAAAGGCTAGGAGTTTGCCGAGTGCCAGGTGGAGAAACACTCGGCAAAGCCCAGGTGTTTGCCGAGTGCAGGGGGGCTAAACACTCGGCAAAGCTAGAAGTTTGCCGAGTGCCAGGGGGCTAAACACTCGGCAAACTGGCACGTGCAGGCTTGTTTTTATTGCCTCTTTGCCGAGTGTATAAGCCAAAACACTCGACAAAGATGAGGCACTCGGCGAAAGGATCCCAAAAAATGACAAAAATTGCTGCTTTGCCGAGTGTATTTTCAAAGCTGGCCTTTGCCGAGTGTAATACTCGGCAAAGTGGCAAATCCACCCTTATTTTTACTGCTTTCTTACGTATAAAGGACCCATCTCAAACAAAAATCATAGGCATGTATACTACATCACAGGAATATAATAAGCATCACAGGCATATATTTTAGGTCACATGCATACAAATCACCGAGTACATGTTCTAGTTTCAACAAACCACAATTTCACAAGTATATGTTCGAGATTAAACAAGTAGTTCACAAATAATGCATAAGTCAGTGAGGTGGCATCCCTGCAAACGGCTGCATCAAATCTGGATCTTGAGCTTGGGAATTCGAAGCCTTCCCTAACGTGCTTTGCTAAATTTTTTCGATGTACTTCAAAAAACATGGTCAATTTCACTTAACAATACATATTTGATTTTTCTATGAATATTGTTCCATTATTTTAGGCAGTTATAGCTCAAATTTAATTTATCTCAATTTAAGTTCTATAATTGAAGTTAATACATTAAAATTATCAAACGGATACGAAAAATTCGCAAAATTTGAAAGGAACCAATCTATATTGTCCATTACCTATACAAAAAGTTTTGAAGTCCAACTCTAATTCGACCGTCACTTTGACTCCAAATCTTAACAGATCATTCTGAACTTCTAGACTATTCTCTCGAGATGCTTCGATTTGTTAGCGTCGTACGTGACAGAAGGTGCGAAACCTTCTCAATTTTTTTCCAAAGTCTCCATGTATGACATCATGAGATCTTAACAAATCTCATGATTTTCAGAGTTTGTTTGTTTTTTCTAGAATTTATAAATCATTGGACCACACGTTTGTGATCGTATTTTCTGACCAAGATGTTTGAAATTTCTTTTCATTTTCTGGGTAAGGCCCCAGAGTGGACTCACTAACATGAATAGGATTTTTCCACTGAACTTATTCCATTATTTAAAACACTTGTAGTTCAAATTTGCCTGTAACTGAAAAAATCCTATCTGTGCTATAAATTTATTAAATATAGCAAACTGATCCACAAATATATGAAATTTGAACATGTAGTATCACATGTTGTGTGTGGAGAGTGGAAAAAGTTTGGAGGGCAGGGGAGGAAAAAAATTATTATTTCGCCGAGTGTCTACAGAAAACACTCGGCAAAAATGAATTTTGCCGAGTGCCGCAGATAAACACTCGGCAACAGGCGTACTTTGCCGAGTGCCTTGGGACCGACACTCGGGAAAGTTCAAACGCCGGCCACGCTACGTAACGGCGGCCGCGCGTGCTTGTCACGTGTTAGATATTTGCCGAGTGCTTCCTTTTTGCCGAGTGTCGTCGTCGCTGTTTGCCGAGTGTTTTATTTGTGACACTCGGCAAACGTCTTGATTGCCAAGTGTATATGTGGATACACTCGGCAAACATGTATTTTGCCGAGTGCCCGATAGATTGCACTCGGCAAATATAAAAACACTCGGAATTATCTCGGTTTTCGGTAGTGTGCACAACGTATTGTAAATTTTATCGATTTTCGGATGCAAGAGGTTTTCATTCCTCTAAAGGCGTGCGTCCGCCATTGCTAGCGAGTAGCAGCACTTGTTGAAGGTGTCCATGGCGCGTCTGAAGATAGGCACGTAGGCGTCGACGCTGTGGTCGCCGGAGAAAGACCGGACGATGAACACGGATCCCTCAACCGGGAGGTAGCTGGGCATGAAGAAGAACGGCGGGCCGCCGCCGAAGTCCAGATCGTAGAACGGGGCGTGCAGCAGGCTGTCCACCTCGACGTCGGGGATATACGCGGTCTTGGCTGCATCGGCCGTCGGCACCAGCCCTTCCTCCTCCACCGCGCTGGAGCTCGCGAAGTCGATGAACGACCTGAAGTAGCCGTCGTCGACGCGTGCCACCTCCCGGGATATGAGCTCCACGGCGCGCCGGAGAGGCATGGACACCAGCTCCCCGGCGGCGGCGGCCGGCCGCGCCCAGAGTACTACGTTGCCAGTGTATCCCTCCGACACCAGCGGGTCGCGCATGCGCATGCGCCCGTCCACGGCGACGCACAACCTGGTGACCTCGCCGCCGTTCAGCCCGCGCGCCTTCGTGATGCACCGCCACAGGTGCGCCGCCACGCACAGCAAGGTGCTGTGCGGCCGCGGCGCCCCCGCCGACGCCCGCGACCTCAGCTCGGCGACGAACTCCCGGCTGAAGCGCACCCTCTGGACAACCACCTCGTCGTCGTTGTCGACGACGGCGACATCGCTTCTTCTGCCGGGCTTCTTCTGTTCACGGGGCTTGAACTCGACGCCGCGGTGCTCGAACGCGACCCGCGGCGGCTGCCGGGGCAGGAAGAGGGACGCCCTGTCGTGCGCCGGGACGGGGTCGAGCGCGGCGCCGCGAGTGGCCTGGCCCCAGGCCAGGAGGAAGTTACAGGCGGCGCGGCCGTCGGCGACGGCGTGGTGCATGGTGTGGCCGATGGCGAGGGAGCCGCACTTGAACCGCGTGACCTGGACGAGCATCAGCTCCTCGGCGCCGTCGCCGTCCGGGTGCAGGCTCAGGACTGCAGGCGTCGGCTCCAGCGGCATGACGCTGCCGAGCGCGACGTCCGCCGTCGCCTCGACGAACCGCGCACCGGCGTCGTTGAGCAGGATCGCGCGGGTGCCGGCGGCGTCGACGCCGAGCCGCCCCGCCCACTCGCGGTACTCGGCGAGCGCTCTGGCGAGCCCTGCCGCGAGAACGGCGTTGGGTGGCGCCGGCGGGCGGAAGAAGTTTATGCCCGAGATGTACAGGTCGTAGTTGACCTTGTCAAACACCGTGAGTGGGACGGCGGTGGCGTTGGCGGCTGCTAATGGAGCGCCGCCGCTGCCGCCACCGTAGGCGGGATTGACGGCCTTCGACGTCTGCACCGTGATCTTCATGTGGAGATCGTGGGTCCGCCTTGGATAGATGGTGTTTAAACTGTGGAGACAGCTGGTTGGTGCAGCACCATGTTCATGAGCTAGATTGTATGTAACCACAGTTTATATACTACTCCCTCCTTTCTATATCATAGTTCACTTTAGCTATAAAATCTTTCTATCTATCTATCTATCTATCTATCTATCTATCTATCTATCTATCTATCTAGCTAATAAGAGACACTGAGGAAGCTTCCACATTAATCAGCACTACTGAAGATCTGACTTTCCATCCAGAGCATTAGTACTGACCGGCACAAAGGCCTTGTACTAATGCTTGCGGAGAAATCTACCCGTCCATCCATAATAGGACGGCTCATATTTTCTCTCAAATTATTTATGTTCTTATTTTTCCATTATAATATTTCCTATTATTCCACATTAGATGCAGATAGGCCACTGTACGTAATAGAAGATCTGCTTTGCTTTCCTGACTCATTAAGTCTCTCATGACCATCATTTCCATGTTCTCAGGTTAATTAAAAAATCTGGCCTTCCATCGTCTATAATAGCAAATTTTTACCATGTGGATGAAGAATCTAAACATCGTGGATTGTCACACCCGGATTTAAGGACAAAACCGAGTGCAATGAATACATGTGCGCCAGGATCAAATGACACACATGTATGACATAAGCGATTATCAAAGACAGGCCAAAACGAATAAAGAGAGTATTAACCAGTTATTACATGACCGACAGTCTCAAATAAACCACAAGATTACTTTATTACACAATGGACTTCAAAGTAGCGACTACACCACAGGCAACTGACTGAAGAACCGTACGTCTAGAACTCCTCAAAGTCGTGCAGATACTCCTCCAAATTTACTTGGTCTGAACAACGGTTTTGCAAGGGTGAGTACACTTATGGTTGGTACTCAACAAGTTGTGAGGAATAGTGTAGTGTAAGGCAAATCAAGGTATGGCTAAGGTTTAATCAACATTAGCTTTTAATTTAGTTGGTCAAGTTTTATTAGCATTTAACTGAGTGTAAGTTTATACCACCCGAAATTACACAAGAATAGAAATAAAGTAAATAACATAACCATGAATGAGTCCATCTTTCGGTCGTATTATCATGTGAGCGTCTAGGCTGCTCTTAACCGTGAGCACAGCTGATCGATCAGTTTTACACTCTGCAGAGGTTGCATATCTTTACCCACAAGTCGTGTAAAAGTTCAAAAGAACTTTGGACCCAACCATGCGATGTTTGCAAGGCACCATACCACACTTCCGAGGTGTGATTGTATATGGACGCTACGAGGTCTTTACAAAGATTCATTAGTAAGTGGTAACCCGCTAAGGTTTCGGTGTCTGGCGCGCACAACCTCCCAAAGGGCCGATTATACGACGACTCAGTGCCCCCTCTTGCCTCTTTTGAGTAAGATTACCCCAAACTAAGATTTCTAATCATTAAGGCAAGTCCAGAGCCATTTAGTCTCGTGGTAGCACTGTTTTCTTGGGTGGTCGCTCCATGTTCCGATTAAATTTTATGATCTTGTATTAGTGGAAGGTATAGCATAAGTAAAACAAAATTAATCATTGATTTCAGTTGAACCACCATAACCCAAGTAAGCAATAAGCATGAGCTACCGAACATAAAAGTAAACCCGGTTGGTCAAGGCATAGGTAATGAAATCTAGGAAATCCTTAATTGAGACCCTTCATGTTTAAACTATCAAGTGCATAGCGATGTTGTATTGAACTTGAAAGTAAGGTGTAATAGGACTTAAAGAAGTGACCAAGGACACGACTTGTCTTCTTACCCTTGCTCTTGCTGCTCGTACTCCTGAAAGCTTGATCCTCGAACCCCTTGAGCTGCTAACCGTCTACACACGTTACACGAGCACATACAAGCAAACAAATGCATAACATAAGAAAATAGTAAACCAAAAAAATATAAATAGAGAAAACCATCTTGAAAAACTATTCTACGCGTTATAAAGAACGCTAAAAACGGAGCTAGGATGCAAAAGATACGCTTAAAACAAGTTATAGGGGGCTTATCTACGAGAAAACTAAACTTTTAGGGGCTAAACAGCAAGAAACTGAGGACCTAAATGCAATTACGCATGTAAACCGAAGGTTTTATGCGCAAAAACGCATCTATGGGGTTGATTTTGCAAAAACTAGGGTTTAAAATGAAAGAAAATAGGACTTGTTTTGAAATATTTTTGAACTGAGGTGGACTGCGGCGCAATTTGCGAAAAATGCGAGGGCTAAAACGGAAAAAGAAGGAGGCACGACGCGGTTGACTGGTCCACAGCGAGTTGACTTCCACGAAGGAGGGTCAACTTGCCATGGACCAGTCAATCGACGCGGTTGACTGGTCGACGCTGGCCAAAAACGGGGCTCCAGGCATGGTTTTCCGCGCCAAAACGACCGGAAGGGGGCTGGGAATGCGGCGAGCACGATTAGGCGGTCGACAGCGGGGCTTCCATGGCGGAGGAGGCGGTGCGGGGCGCGGTGGCGAGCCAGAGCTCCGACGAAGTCGCGCGGGCGGAGACGGGCGCAAGGGCGCACGAGAGCAGCTCGGCCGGGATCCTCACCAACGCGCGAAGCTTCGGGCGACAGTGGCGGGTGCTTGAACTCCGGTGGCGGCGCTTGGAGATGCAGCTAGGGTTTGATTAAAAGGCCGGGGGACAGCATCTTTTATTGGGGCCTTGGCGTGCGGGCCCGAGGCGGACGCGGCGCGAGAGTCCTGCTCGGACTCAAGCTTGTGCTCGGGGCGGACTCCGGCATGCAAGGAAAGCGGAGCGGCGGTTGCGGAAGAAGGAAGGAGCGAGGGAGAGGCAGAGGTAGGGGATGACAGGTGGGGCCGACCTGTCAACGGCTAGAGGAGGAGGGGTGAGCTGGGCCGGCTGGAGGAGGTGCTGGAGCTGAGCCGGAGCTGGCGATTTGGGCCGGAAGGAGCTGGGCCGAGAGAGATGGGCCGCGGCGGAACAAAGAAAGGAAGAAAAGAAAGCAGGCCAAAAAAAGAAAGAAAAGAAGAAAAGTTTTGAAATGAAATCAAATTTGAAATTTAAACTCAAATTCAAACTCAAGCAAACAAAAAATATGCACCAACATGAATGCAACAATAAACTCCTATGATGCATTAATTTAATTTGGAAAGATTATTAAATGCCTAAAGAATTTAAAAGCAACCTTACTTTATCAAATTTTATTAAGTTGCAAATTTTGAAATTTTTGGGTGTTACATGGATGGAACTTCCTAGACTCAAGACTTTGTTTTGTGGGGTGTTTGTGTAGCTCTGCCTCGGTGGTTTCGGCCAATATATATGTGTTGCTGGTACTGGCTGGTGGCGTCATTAGTTACGTGGCCCCTTTTGCTTTTGTTGGATTAGTACGATCTCGTCAAGATTTAACTTATCTTTTATATCAATACATAACAGACAACTCTTTCATTAAAAACAATATCTTGTACCAACCATGCTATGTAACTTCACTACTAGAAAAACAACTGTCAGTACCGGTCATCGGCACAGATAAGTCATGCATAACGGATTGCATCTCTAGACTTAACCGTGCTGACTCTTGATAAAAAAAAGAGCCAAAATCTGGCATAGAAACGTTTGGACGATGAAGACAATGTTCATAAGAAACTTGTATATATGTTTTTACAAGAGTAAATCTACAACTTTGTAGTTTTTCAAATCATTCGGATCCCTAAATTATGTGAGCAAATATATATAGTTTTTGGACGACAAGGGTCAAATGGGATAAAACTACATATTTCTAGCGATATTCATGTATTTGATGGATTATAAGAGCAACTCCAAGAGTACCTAAAAAATTCTTCCCCGACACTATGTATCGGGGCTCTTTCAAAAATAAAATTCCCCATAAATATATCAACTCATAGTAGATCGCTAATAACTAGCCTCCAATATTTCAAAACTCGCCCCGCCGGCGCCACCCCTCGCCCCGGCTCGACATGGCTTGTGGGCTATTTATTTGACGTCCATGACAAAAAAAAAAAGATCCAAGTAATAAGGAGAGAGAGAGGTTGGAATCCAATTGAGGATGCTGGCTCGTTGACGTGGAAGAACTCGGAAACCATATATAACTTCCGCAAAGTTTTTCCTATTAAATTTCAAATTTCAAAGTTTTCGACCCATCTGCTCATGAGCACTCCCGTCGTCGTGGCTCATGTTTTGCCGTTCATTGCGATGGAGGCCGCTGCCCGCACCCTGCCAGCTGCCGCTCCCCGCAGCTTGCGTGTTGCCGCCGGGACCACTCCAGTATGCCGGGCCACCTAGTTCTTCTCCACCATGGCTCTCATGACGCTCCCCGGGCCCCGTGTGCACTAACGACGCCCCTGCGCCCCCACCGCGGCCCACACGTCACTGTCACCTACAGCGGCCGCTACCTCCGCACGCCGGCTGCCGTCAACTGTGCCAGCCCCGACGCAGTTACCGTCATCGGAGAAGAAGAAACACCAAAACCTAATCTTTTTGAAATGTTATTTTTCTTTTTAAAAATATAAAATATATTCTTTTTAGATGTTGAAATATGTCATGAAAAATGTTAAATTTAGAATTTTTCAACAAAATGTTGATCCATATTACTGACAATATTGAATCTACATTTTTATATGTTGGTTTAACATTTTAAAAAGGTTGAATATTGTGTATCCATTGTTGGTTTAAGCTTCTATAAATTGGGCTTAATGGGCTTTAAAGCCACAAAGTTTAACCAATTACCTGAAACCTGCAGCCCCGGACCACACACATTGCTTAAGCTACAAATCTGTGTGTTGTCGACTGAAGATCTGCATGTGATTCATTTTTCGTATATATTATCCGTTTAATTTTCTATTATTTTTACTTTTTTACTTTTCTATTCTTATTTATTTTCTTATTCTTTTCTTTTTTTGTTCTTTTTTTCTTTCTCCTTTCTTGTCTTCTCTTATCTTTTTCTATAACTAACTTGTTTATCTTGTCCTAAGGTCCAATTGGGTCCATCTAGGAGACATGTCATACCAGCATCATGGGATAGGTAGTTGACATATGGAAACATGAGAGGAATCAACAATATGAATGCAATGTAGATCCAGTGGTTTTTGGTTTGGCAATGAGGGCAACTTTTTTATTGATTGATCTAAACTTTCGAATATAGGTCCACCTTGTAGAGACTTTATTAGTGAACCCCTAACAATGCAAATCACTAACCACTAAACTACTGTATGTTTACCATTAATGGAGCATATAAAAACTAAAAATTAAAAGAAAATACCAGTAGCAGCGCGTCGCAGCAGGGCTTTTCGCCCGCATCCACCACGTCAGGATGTTCGACGGTGACCTGCGGCTGCGGTGTGAGTGGGGTCAGTGGAACAAGTGGTGGCGGCGTACCTGGGCACCCCCGTGATGCTTCGTACCATGCCCAAGCCCGGCTCTAGGGGAGGGGCAGGCAATACGACCGTCGGGTCGGGGCTCATGAAGCTCGGGGTTCAAGACCATATAGGTAATTAGTACATATAATTTTTATTTGGCATAGTAACCATTTGAAGGCCCATCGCAAAGCAGCCCATGTCGTAGGTAACTCTCCCTTCTAGTCCTCTTCTATGTAACCTGATCAATTGAGCGGAGGGAAGGCCGCAGGCGACGTTTCGTTTGATCGTTTACTGTCGTCGCGACTTTGCCTGCCCATCGACGTGCTCTAGTTGAGGAGAAGAGACGCCCGCGCCGATCTGATTCGCTCCTCACCCGGCGAGGCAGCGACCGGCAACGGCAAGGATACCGATCTGATTCACTCGCCGCAATAAGCAACACACCGATTGATTAGTATTTCAATTTTTTTCTTATTTATTTTTTTGCATATGCTATGTTTATAACGATTGTGCTAGGGTTAAAATTTCTAATTCAATGTATTTATTTGAATATGATAGATGTTGCTAAGAAGCATTTGTCGGTGCTCAGAAAAGAAAAAAAAAGAAAACAAGAAGATTAGTTCATAGAATCACATAGAGGTGCTCTATATAAGTTTTTCTAGTTTCAAATAATGCTGAAGTCAGTCAAGATCAGGGACCCTTATTATTAAAAATTAGTTTAACGGGTCCTTATCTTTTTGCTTGCCCAAGAACCCTTAACTTTTTTATTGATTGATCTAAAATTTCGAATATAGATCCACCTCGTAGAGACTTTATTAGTGAACCCCTAACAATGCAAATCACTAACCACTAAACTACTGTATGTTTACCATTAATGGAGCATATAAAAATTAAAAGAAAATTCCATGAAGTAGCAAAAACCTAAAGAAAATTCCATGAAGAAAATGCACTTCATCTAAATTATCCACCTATTGTAGTACAAAATATATAAATTGGCTCCTAAATTTACATCTAAATTACTCAATATTGTATTATTAGAAAAACCTAAAGTAACACTAAAGAAAAAAAATAATTCCCCTTATAAATGGCAGTTCAAAAAACGTACTTCAATGTCAAAAAAGAATTTCCTACATTCATCGTCAAAATAATATCTCGAAATACTAATTTATGATTGTAAATTATCATTTTCTGCCATTGTTAATTTAGACCATGTATAAGATTTATAGAAGAAGCGAGGAGGATATCGATTTCCATTTTGAATACATAGCTCAAATATTTCAATTGAACACATATCAAGCACATATAGAGGTGCGATGTAAAGTAGAAAAAATACAAATTCATGTGGATGGAAGTGTATATACGGTCTATCACAATCAGATAAAAGATAAGTCCATGTATAGTGTTAGAATATTTAAAAGATAAGAGGCAACAAGGTACACAATTTGTTATTATTAGCTATAGTTCACAATTTCTCATGAATACAAATACTTGTCTCTCTAAAATGTATTAGCCCATCGGAGCACGGCTTAATGGACTAGTAAATGTATAATTTTGTGTCACGACATACTAAGTACCTGGAACATAAATAATACTCCCTCCATTCCAAATTGTAGATGCATAATAATATCTATGAACTTAGCAGAGGGCCCTTTAGTCCCGGTTGATATTTCCAACCGAGATAAAAGGCCCCTCCAGACCACTAGTCTTTACAACCGGGACTAAACCACCAACCGGTTTAGTCCCGGTTGGTGAATCTTTTATCCCAGGCCAACTTTAAACTAGGATAAAAGAGGGTGGATGGAAGGTGAGTTCTCTACTAGTGCTAGAAAAATCAAAACGACCTACAATTTAGAATGGAGCCCCTTAATTTGCAATCCAAAATCTAAAGCCGTGCATCAGGCACCGGTGGCAGTGAGTAGCAGCAGCTGGCAAAAGGCGTCAACACTGTGGCAATAGAGGGGCACGTACGCGACCACGCCGCCATTGCTAGAGGCCGTCGACATGAGGTAGACGGCACCCTCCACCGCCTGAGGAGTGTCGTAGGTGGGGACGTAGAGGAACGGCCTGCCAGTGCCAAAATCTAGGTTGTAGAATGGGATCCCTAGCACGCTATCCACCTCGATGTTGGCCCGCATCACAAGCTCCAATGAGACGGTCGTCCGCACTAGTCCTTCCTGCTCCACTACCCCGGAGCTCGCAAAGTCGACGAATGACCGGAAGCAGCGGTTGTCGACACCGGCCACCGCCTGGGAGATGAGCTCCACAATGTGCTCGGTCGTGCCCAAAGCACGACGTTGCCGGTGTATCCTTCCGGCACATCCGGGTTGGTCATCTAGCCGCGCCCATTCAAGGTGATGTGCAGCTTGATGACCTCGTCCATATCCAGCCCGCGTGCCACTGTGACGCATGTCCACAGGTGCGCCACAACGCACTTCATTGTGCTGTACGACCTGCGCTCCCCGACCGAAGCTAGTGACTTCAGCTAGCCGGGAAATGAACTCCCGGCTGAAGTGCACCATTTCTACAACCACGTCATCGCCGACGCCGCCATTGTCTAATGCCTTCTTCTCTCCACGTGGCTTGAACTCGATTCGACGGTGCTCGAACTCGACCCAGCGGTGGGTCCTACGGTACAAGATTACGTTGGAACATCAACCATAAACAAATGGACGAACCCGTTTAATTACTTGGCCTCCAAGAATGCCATGCGACCTGAATCTAACTGAAAGCTAACAAGGCACTTATTGTTGGGCATAGCAGCTGAGCTTGACTTAGCTATAGTTATTTGCAAACGGGTGTGAAATACGATACAATAATTCAGAAATCTAGACGTCCAGAGCCACCCGTGGGATAAGAAGAAGCTTCTCCTTACGGTGCACATCAACCCCATATGACTCTGTCATATCGATGCCTGTTGACCCCGGTGGAAGCTCCCAGTTGAAGTGGTAGACAAGGTTAGCCAGAATGATTTCGAAAGTGGCCTTGGTGAAGTTTATAGCTGGGCACATCCTACGCCCTGATCCAAACGGCAAGAAACGGAAGTCGTTTCCCTGGAAGTCGGAAGCAGCATCCATGGCTTCTTCTATGAACCGATCGGGCATGAACTCCTCTGGACTCTTCCAGGAGGTGGGATCCCTTCCTAGAGCCCACACGTTGAGGATTACACGTGTCCCAGATGGTATGGTATAGCCCTCTGCATCACATTCGGCCGTGAAGAAGTGGGGTAACATAAGAGGTGCCGGTGCGTGCACCCGCATCGACTCTTTCATCACCACCTTCAGGTAGCTCATGCCGCTCAGGTCTTCTTCAGTGACCATATCCTTACCCTTGGCTTCTGCATCAGCTCAGCCATGGTGTAGTCGAGCGCTATGTACGTTGTGTCTGTCCCGGCTTCGAACATGTCCTACACGCATGTATTGATAAAATTTCAATCTAAGCAAACTAGTCCATCAAACATGTCCTATGTACGTCTTGTAAGCTTTAGCTTTCAATTAGTAAAAGTAAGATTTTAATAAAAAAATTGAAGTTTAGTTGCATACATGCGGTCGGTACAAATGGAACTCTGCATATACATACCATCAGTATTGCCTTGATATTATCTCTGGTCAGGCCGTACGCTTGTTGAACGGAGAGCAACACGTCGATGAAGTCCCCCTCGTCCTCACAATCCATCGTCTTGCTCTTGTGCTTGTCGATGAGGCTGTCCAAAAGGTCATCCCATCTCTTAATGTGCTTCACGGCCTTGGCCGACACCAAGTCAAACCTTGCCAAGCTCGGGAAGTAGTCATCCAGGTTGAATCCCCCCAGGCCCCAGGAGCTTGGTGTTCGTCTCTAGCAGCTCCCGGAACAGCTGGTTCTGGCCTTGTTCCCTTGGGAGCCTGCCCGTCATGGCCTGGCACACGATGTCATTGGCGAAGAAGATAAAGATCTCGCTGACGTCGATCGCCGTGCCCGCGGCGGCGGCGGCCCTCACCCTGGCTAAGACCAGCCGGACCTCCTGCTCGCGGGCGGCGCGGTTGGACCGGACCTTCGCTGCGGTGAGGAGGTGGGTGGTGATGTCCTTCCTGGCCCGGCGCCAATACTCGCCGTAAGGCGTGAAGCTAACGTCAGTGGAGCCGTAGAAGAGGATGTCGGCGACCGCGGAGTGCGGTCGGGAGGCGAAGACGTGGTCGTGCGTGCGCAGGACGGCCTTGGCGGCGCGTGGGGAGGAGACGACGAGCGTTGGCACGGCGCCGAGGCGGAGGAGCATCACGTCGGGCCCGTGCCTCTTGGCGAGGTCGCTGAGGGAGTGGTGGGGAAGGGATCCGATGAGGTGGAGGTGGGCGATGACCGGGAGCTCGAACGGAGGCGACGGTAGCTTCCGGAGCAGCTTCTCTGTTCTTGACCTTGGTGTTGCCAAGTGCACGGCGACGAGGAAGAGGAAGAAGAGGAGGGCTAGGACTCTGGAGATGCGTGCTCGTAGAGGTGCGCTAGCGCTGGAGCCGCCATGGCTGATCAACTAGTGTGCACAACACACGGCTTGCTAGCGCAACAAGTTAGAACCTGCTCGTTGCAGTTTTTGTAGACCTCGGAAGTCGTGATCCGTCAGACAGCAAGAAGAGTATGCTACCATTTTTTTTCTTTTCTGCATCACCACCAGATCAGATCAGACAGGATTTTACGAGAGAATCCTATCGAATCATCATCCTTTTTATTAAACTGCACCAGACGCAGGAACGCGAGCCGATTAATTGGCAAGCTTTTCCCTCGGAATATGTGTTTGGTGATGGATTAATTGAGGACCAATGATGGTCACCCTTGGTCACCCTTGGATGATGAGTGATTGACAATGTTGTGTTGGTTTGATGTTGCTCTTGGCTTGTGATGTGCAGGTGTAGGATGCGACGTGACGGTCGACGGCGTGCGGTGAAGGTCAAGCGAAAGGTTCATGCCGATGGACCAAGGGCGGTGAAGGATGAACACGAGTAGGCTTGGACCGATGTACCTGAGGAGTCCGGACGAAGTCATGGGCGGTCCACATGGTGCACGGAATAGCGAGAGGACATGACGGGATGGAGATGACATCGGTCGAGTTGAGCGGGAGGCTTGGCGGAGGTCAGACACGCGTCGACATTGAGGAGGTCGCGTGACGGCCAAGCGAAGCTGGACGGTTTGGCCCTCAAAACCACCGCGCAGGTAGGTTTCCTGGTTTAGACCTCAAAATCGGGGGCAAGCTCGATGCGGCCGGAGCTTCGAGAAGAAGGGCACGTGGCGTCATCGCGAAGCTTGCGTCGAGGCGAAGCAAAGTCGTGAGGTGGCGTGTCCGTCTGATGCGCGGATAAAAACTTGGACCAAAATGCCTCTGCATGGGTAGTTATCATAGTTATAGTGTTAGGGGTAGTATAGTCATTTGTCCCGGACTATATATAGGGACGGGGGGCTGGTTATTTCAGCACCTCTTTGCTTAGCAACTCATAATCATTTGGCTTAGAGGCTAGTCATGTGGTTAGAGAGAGAGGAGAGAGGGAGATGAGAGGGTGATTTCTCTTTTCTCTTAATTTCTTCATCTTTAGTGGGTGGATGAAGGGAGGAGGCTAGTCCTCATCTTGTAAAGAAGATGTTCTCGTGATTTAGTATTGTTTGTTGTCTCAAATCGTGCTAAATCTTTATCTCCCGAGTATTTTTCTATTTCGCTATTTTCGGAGTCATTTTTGAGGATTTATTGTTCTTCGTGCTTGAGCCCGAATCTTATCTCGTGAGAATGGTTGAGGGGAAATGTTGCTAGGACCATAGGGAGCATCTTTGATATGATCCTCCCTCAAAATGCCTCATGAATCCGGGCTTGAATTTTGAATTTCTCCCAAAACCGTGTTGAGTTAGGGTTTCGATTTTCTCCAAAATTCGTGATGGATACTTAAGCTTTTTGAGATATTTTTCATGGATCTATTAGCACTTGGGGTTGCGCATCTATAGCTAGTTTTGTCTCGATCCATGGAGTTTTGAGAGAGTATTTTTGGTTTGAAGTTTGCTGCTTGTTCTTCGGTGTTCTTGCGTTGCTTCTGTTCTTCTTGTGTAGAACGTCGGGAGCACGAGCACTCGCACAGCCGTGAGGTGCTGGCCAGCACAGCGCAGCAGGCCGTCCAGGCCAGATGTGCCGTCAAGCAGCAGCCCAGCAGGAGCAGAGCAAGGCCTAGCAGGCCGGCCACCAGGTGCACGGCAGGCTCAGGCCAGCAGCGCTTCGCGGGCCAGGCTGGCAGCCCAGCAGGTGACAGCGCAGCAAACCTGGCCCAAGCGCGCAGCAAGCAGGCCGGTCAAGGGAGACAGGAGCAGCAGGCCCAACTTCTTCTACCAGATAGCACTGTAAGCCTTTTCTTGTTCCGTTAATTCCATGCAACTGCTAGTTAATCACTGTTAGGTTGTTTAGCAATTTAATCAGTACTTTCCTTCGCTAATCTTTGCCTGCTTAGACAAGCTCTTTTAATTAATCTTTGAATGATTAGTCAAAGTGAGGTTTGCTAGTGGTTAGTAGTATCTTTGATTTATCTCTTTTATGCAAGGTTCTTGGAATCACCTTGTGCTTTGCTTCCACTAAGCTTGAGTGTCACAAATCGTTCCTATAGTGAGCTTGTCATGGGTTAACTTGTGTCATCTTGATGATAAGACGCGAGGTGTATTTTTAGTAGCAATTGGGATATAGGTCTTATTCTCATAGAAGAATTTTAAAGGCTCTCGTTCACCCTCCTCCGGTGACCCTTTCGGTCCTTCAATTGCCAAGCTTTTCTCTCAGATGAGCTGCGTGTAGTGAAAGCGGCGCTGGCAGTAGTTGGTCGGCGCACCGGTAGACGGGCAGCTCATGGATGCTACCGACGGCTCTGCAACATGATGCAGTTCATGCACGCTGCTGGGTGGCACCCATGGTGCGAGATGTCCAGGCGCAGTGCATTATATTGGCACTGTGGCGGCGGATCCGACTAGTAGCAGAAGCTCGCACAGGGCACAGCACGCCAACGTGCATCGTCACAAAAATCCGAGGCTGTCTTAGCCCCCTTTTTTTCTTGGAGGCTATGATATTCCTTCCTACTAATATGATGGCTATCTGTGCAGATATTCCTTCCTACTAATATGATGGCCATCTGTGTGAGGCTCATAGGCTGGAGGTTTAAGGGCAGCCACACATACTACTAGAGAACTGACCTTTGATCTTTGAACAAAAGTTTCGAATAAAATTGGACCCAGAATTAAAGAGGCATTAGTCCTATGTCCAACGGCCACAACCGACGAGGTCTCTTTAGTCCTGGTTGTAACGGTCATCGTCGTCCGAGGGAATCTGGCGCGCATTTAGTTCCAGTTGGTAACACCAACCAAGAACTAATAGTCTAATATTCATCAATTAGACCTGGTTGGTGTTACCAACCGGGACTAAATGCGCATCCTATAAAATACAACATCTTCCTCCCCGAGCCCTAGCCACTCATGATCGAGAGCTAAGGCTAATTCTTCTCCATGGCGATCAGGCAAGCTTAGGGGAGGTGCTGCCCGATTTTTTCGCGATTTCATGGGGATTTCACTCATCCAATTTAAAGAGTAGTAACTTCATCCTCCTCTCTTTGGTGGTTAGTATGCTTTGTTTTATGCTTTAGAGATAGAGAAATTTGAGATCTTTAGAATGAGGGAGAATGGAGAGTTTCTTTCTTTATACATACATTTGAGCTAAATTTTTTGGATAGTTTGCATGCTATGTTTCATATTATTTAAAGAACTTTATCAATATTAGGTAGAGGAAAAAACTAGAGTATGTTTGTTTATAACTTGGTCCATGATACTAATATATTATTGTCGAATTTTTAAGAAAATGTGCTATCGAATCAACATGGATACTGCTACTGGAGGGAGTGGCGATGGTGGGGATAATCCTCATTCGTCTTGCGGGAAGGGAAAAACCCCAGTTAGCCCTCATCACAAGCCGAAGAAAAAAAAGTATTGGAGAGAGCAATGCTTCGATATTTACAAAGATGATATGAAGATGCTATTGCGGCGAGCTAAGAACCTCCGTTCGGTGGTAATTAGGCTCCACTGCCAATCCCGGGTCAAATAGCTCCAACTCCAAGCACAAATAATACTTACTAGGATGAGGTCGTGTCATCTGAACCTTCTTCTTTGCCAGCCAAGGATGCTTAAAGATCTCCTTTGTAGTATTTAGTGGATGCTTGTCGTAGTTTGTCATGTCATTTCGGTCTGAACTTTGTAGTACTATATTTCGATTTAACCATGTGTTTTTTTTAAAATTAATTTATTTCAAGCAAGAGAATGAGAAAATGTATTGTTATGTATTAATTGTGTTGATGAAACTCTATATGTGTTTTCTCCCGTGGTACGAAAAAAGACGTTCGGTCACACATCGGGGCAGGGCCGAAGGACACGCCGCGGACGGCATGGCCCCGTCCCACAAGGCAGGTGCTGGCCGCGTAGCCGTCGGAGATGGAGTGGTGAATGTTGTATCCCACAGTGAAGGAGCCGCAGGGGAACCGCGTGACCTGGACCAACAACAGCTCCTGAGCACCGTCACAATTTGGGTGCAGCTCCATGAACTCAGGCCCCACCCGCAGCGCGGCATGACGATGCCATGTGCGACGTCGGCCGACGCCTCCACGAGCTGCACACCAGCATCGTTGAGGAGGATTGCACGCTTAGCTTGCCACCGCGGCCAGCGTCCATGACCAGCCGGCCAGCCCACTCACGGTACTCAGCCAGCATCTTTGCTAACCGAGCTTCGAGCACGGCCATGGGCGGCGCCAGTGGGTGGGAGAAGAATACGCTGGCCGTGGATGTAACTTCCTTTTTCGAGTACGTCATCTTGGCTAAGCTGCAATGTCGATTATGAAATAATGATCACCAGTAGAGAATTGACCTTTAGTCCCGGTTGGTAGGGTGCAAATCTCCCGAAAATGCATCCGGGATAAACCAACCGGGACAAAAGGGGGGGTTTATCCCGGGTCACTCAACCGGGACAAAAGACCCCCTTTTATCCCGGTTGGTAATACCAACCGGGATAAAACAGGTCACCACGGCAGGTGTTGCAAAAAAAAAAAGAAATCCTAAGCTCCCAGGAGACCCCAAGTTACAAGTCACGCGATTTTTCACGCGAAATATGCACGTGGGCGCTGCGTAGGATTCGAACCCACAACCTCCAGCCTCGTGCGTAGCTTCCTTGCCATCCCACCTACACACCACATCTAACTATGGAGGGGATGCTATCCTTTTGTATTAACTCGTGGGGACCCTTTTATCCCGGTTGGAAACACCAACCGAGATAAAAGACCCCCTTTTATCCCGGTTTGTAATAAAAGGGTTCGAGGGATTTAGTCCTGTTCCAGTGACCTTGTTGGGGACCCTTTTATCCCGGTTTGAAATACCAACCGGGATAAATGACCCCCTTTTATCCCGGTTGGTATTACAAACCGGGATAAAAGGCTCTCGACCCTTTTACCCGGTTGTTGTTACCAACCGGGATAAAAGGGGGGATCTTTTATCCCGGTTGGTGTTTCAAATCGGGATAAAATGCCTCTCAGGATCTTTTTTTCACACTAGCCTTTGCAACCGGGATAAAAGGTCCCGGTTGGTGAGCCCCCCAGTGACTGAGCTTTAGTCCCGGTTGGTGAACCTTTTGTCCCGGACCAACTTTAAACCGGGACAAAATGGGGTGCATCGAAAGCCAATTCTCTACTAGTGGATGGATTGCGTAGCAAAAACACATGGTCCTTTGGCAGATTGGTCGTTGTGATTGAACATGCACCTACTATGAGATCTAATCATTTAAAGTTATATATCACCTACTCATCGTGTAATATTGAAACTTAACCCCCAAACACGAAAGGTAAATCACTTATATTCAGCAGTCAATTACCAAATTGGCCCCCTCCAATGAAATGTTGTTCTTCAATTAGGCCATTTATCCTCACCTTACATTTCCTAGCTTGCGTGGTTGCCCAATGCCCGTATCACACGCTCTCATGGATTCTTGATGAATCCTTCTGGTGTCTCGTCTTGCTCTAATTTCACTTTTTTTTAATTGAAACAGGAGGGGTATCTTTCCCTACTGGTTATATCTTATATATTAATAAAAAGGAAAGTTTACAAGAGTTAAAACAAAAGATTGCAAGATATTGAGTCATTCTACTATATGTCTATATGTGGTAGATACTTTGTCTTTGCCTATGGATAACCTGGCAAATTCGTACTTGAAATTAAACTTGACTTGTAGCTGAAACCTCTAATTTGCCCCGCATTCACTATTTACCTTAGAAAGGTAA
>NC_028457.1:33519084-33568926 GCF_000263155.2 Setaria italica | reverse complement strand
GATCCGCACCCCCTCCCTTCTTCTTCCCTGCACCCGGCCCCCCTCCCCTCTCCCTGCCGCGCCCACCGCCGGCGGGTGGCCCCAACTGCCGCCGCCCCTCCCCTCCCCTGTGCGCGCCGGATCCGGCCCTCCCTTCCTCCTCGGCACCCCCTTCCCCTCCATTCTTCCCCGGCGCGGCCCCTCCCTTCTCCCTCCCACCAGCGAGCTCCTGGCGGCGCCGGCCTCCTCCTTCTCCCTCCCCCTCTCTCTCCGGCCGCCCCCTCCCCACCAGCGAGATCCGGCAGCCGGGGCCGCACCCTCCCTCCCTCCCCCCCAAACGGCGAGATCTAGGAAGGGGGAGGGAGACGGTGGCGGTGCGGGCCAGGGGCGGAGGGGGCGCGGGTCAGGGGCGGAGGGGACGGCAGCGGCAGCGGGCATGGTGGAGGTGGCGTGGTGCGGGCGGCGGTGGCGTGCTTGGTGGAGGTGGCGTGGCGGCGGCAGGCGCAGGAGAGGCGGTGGCGGCAGGGTGGCGATGAGCTCGCCGGCGTCTTTATTTTTTTTATTTTTTCTAAAATATGTTTGCCGAGTGTTTTTCTGCACTCGGCAAAGGCTTTGCCGAATGAAAAAACACTCGGCAAAGATGGTTTGCCGGTAAGATATTCCCCGAGTGTCGGTTGCCGAAGCAAACAATGTTGCCTAGTGTTTTTAGGCCTCAGCAAACGACCTGAATCCCGTAGGAGCTTTGTGGCTTTGGTGGAGAACAGTGTTTCTTTGAAAATCATATTGCAATGAAGAAAGGTGCACATATCTGATTATCTGTTGCCTGAGCTGTTCAAAAGCTCCCAAAGGTGTCCAGCTAGCTTGATTGTTCCAGCACTGCTATACAAAAGGGCAGTAGAGGGAAAAAAAAAGCTCCACTGTTTCATCCTGACTCTGAGCAGAAAACACATGTACAGTCCTCAAGGTGCATGTTCCGTCGCCTCAGCACGACTCTAGATAGTGTTCTTTTAATCCCCTATCTCAATCCCTGGTTTTGGTACTTTAGATGTAATGATCATATGATTATTGTACCTTTGGGGTGTTTGTTAAAGTTTAGCAACTTTTAGCCATTAAACTGCCAAACACCCTTGCTAAAACTTGCTAAAGTTAAGTTGCTAAAGTTTAGCACTTTAGCAAGTTTTTAGTTGCTAAAACTCGCTAAAAGGTGGGCTGGACAATCTATACCCCTCATTTATTGCTTGTCTCCCCCTCCTGCGCACCTTTAATAAGGGTAGATAGGTCTTTTTACAGCTCATTAAATGCCCTTTAGCAAGAGTATCCAAACAGCTTTTGCTAAAATTTAGCAACTAAAGTTTAGCAAATATTAGCTGCTAAACTTTAGCAAGAGTAATCAAACAGGACCTGTACCATTATGCATGTAAAATAGTGTAAAATAACACCTAATAATTTCACATCTAACAAATTAACCGCGCATGACTTTATGGAACTGTTAAACCAATAATATTCTTGGTATCCTTAATTCTTCGACCCCAATACGTGAATGGAGAAATCCGTTCCTTTGGCAACGCCGGCGGCAGTTCATACAGCGACAAGCTAAGGCCACCTGAGGCCCCAAAGTAAGCCACGCAGCTGCCTCAATCACCATTGCCAGGGCAGAAGGAAAATGACAAACGAAAATTTTTTATTAGACCTCCTCCAAAGGTTTAGTCTTTTTACTTCGTGAACAGTAGCAAAAGTGAAGAGCAAGCAGGTGTTTGGATATGAGGTACTAAACTTTAGAGGATCACATCGGATGTTCGGACGCTAATTAGGAGGACTAAATATGAGCTAATTATAAAACTAACTGCAGAACCTCTATACTAATTCACGAGACGAATCTATTAAGCCTAATTAATCCATCATTAGCAAATGGTTACCGTAGCACCACATTGTCAAATCATGGACTAATTAGGCTTAATAGATTCATCTCGTGAATTAGACTCCATCTGTGCAATCTTACTATTATTAATTGGAGGCTCCTTTTAAAGCCTCCACATGAAGCCACCTAGGAATCTTAGGTGGACGCTCTAAAAAAGGAGAAAACTTATAGAAGCCTCCGCATAAAGCCACCTAGGTAGGTGGACACTCCCAACAAACAGAAAATATCTATCTAAGGGGGTGTTTGGATCTTTAGGACCTCCTAAAATTCATGTCACATCGAATATTCGGAGGCTAATTAGGAGGACTAAATATAAGCTAATTATAAAACTAATTACACAGAGGGAGGCTAATTCACGAAACGAATCTATTAAGCCTAATTAATCCATCATTAGCACATCATATTGTCAAATCATGAACTAATTAGGCTTAATAGATTCATCTCGCAAATTAGTCTCCATCTGTGCAATTAGTTTTGTAATTAGTCTATATTTAATACTCCTAATTAGTATCTAAACATTCGATGTGACAGAAATTTTAGGAGGAACTAAAGAAACAAACACCCCCTAAATCTAAATCTCTTCCATTCTCACACACCTATATAATAAATATAATAAAGAGAACACAACCAATCCCATCCACGTTCCATAGAATCCATCTAAAAGCTTGCTCATTGATCTACATAATAAATCTCTTTGCTTCAAATAAAAAATCTTCTAACTATCCTGACGTGCCTGTCACATGCAGCAACGTAATTAATCTCTTGCCCTTAGTTATCTCTCTCCCATATTTAAATCATAAAAAGAATCTATCCAAAAAGGATCTTTAGCTAATACAACTAACAAACTAACAAACTAGATATGTACGTTGTATATGCCTGCCAATCAGATATAACGAAGTTAATCTCTTGCCTTGAATCTCTCTCCCATATTTAAATCATAAAAAAATCTATCCGAAAGGGTTGTTACGTGCATAGACAAAAAGAGAGCTCTCTTTTGTGTACTGCTACTTTCCTTTGAGCTCTCAACAGAACGAGGCCCTGCTACTATATTCAATAGAAAGGTACGATCAACTTGCCTTTCAGCATTCTCTAGAACCATTGTTCCTACTGAATGATCAAGTGCTACGGCCAGGGATTGAATGGCTGCACGGAACCTTTTAGACCCATTGGTTACACTAGAGATCAACGCACGGCGAGACATTGTTTTTGGAATTTGTTTGATTCCCTTCTACAATTAGATTAATTTTTCATGGCATATGTTACTACTACTAAATCATTTGTTTATTGTCTAGCCTGCTGTGTGCATGGTATAGATGACTTGCTTTTGACCATTGTTCTCAAACTGTTATTCCTATCTAATATTCCTATCAAAATATATTTTACTTGATTGTTATTTGTGTACCATAACTTCTGTATAGAAAAATTCCGTGTTTGTAGATCATCTCTTTTGTATAGAAAAATAGCTCAATTACATCCATCACCACCTTTTGCTTATGCAGTTGAATAAGTTGCAATGGTGAACAAAACTTTAAGTGAAATTAGACTGGGAAAGGAATTGTGGAACATCAAGGCAAGGGTAACCAGATTGTGGAATGCAACCTTACTCAGTAGTGGCGAACAATTAAGTCTTGACATGATCCTTATTGATCAAGAGGTATGATAGATGTTCACTTTGATTGCATTTTTGGTATAATTTTTGGTTTACAAATTATTAAAGATGATGCAAAATTAGGGAACCATGATGCACGGTGTTATCAATAAGGCCTATACGGAAAAGTTCAAACCATTGATTGAAGAAGGAAATGTGTAAATAATTGCAAATGACAGAATTACACCAGCAGCACAGAACTATCAACCAGTGGAAAATGGTAGGATTGTCAACTTCTTGGCCACAACTACACTAAAAAAGTCAAAGATACTGAAGAAATTCCAAAGTATAGTTTCAACTTCATGAGCACAGATATGCTTTCAGCAAGAATAAATGTGGACATGTACCTATCAGGTAAAACATTACTGGCTTTTCAATTTTTACACATCCACTCATTCGACGGCCATCTAATAATAATTCATATTTATGTTTCATAGATGTTATAGGTGTCGCAGCACATATTGGACTAATAGAAGAAACAAGGACAAACTTTGGATTTACCAAAATCTGTGATATTGTGCTCCTGATCGAGTAATTCTCTTTTCTTTCATAGAAAACAACTACAAAACTTTGAACGTTTACATGTATGTTATAGAACTTCTGTTGAGCTAAAAAATATCTTCTATAGTGCCCCTACAAATAATTAATTTTGCAGTTAGATATCTAAAATATTTATTATGCACTTGTAAATTTGTAGTGACCATGAAGTTAAAGTTAGATTTTGGGAGACAAAGTTGAGGAAGTTGATGATAAGACAAAATCCCATATCATCGCAATAACATCTACAACTGTGAGGAAATTTGGCAGTAAGGCTTCATTCAATATGAGTTATTCAATATTAGTCATTCAACAAACTAACATCCTAAGAAAATAAATAATTGATATTTTCTGAGGGTATTCTCTATCATCAACCAATGCAACAAAAGTTTACGTAGATCTACCTATTCCTGAAATTAAGGATGCACATAATAGGTGAGAAAAATTAGATATTGTTTTTCTATTTTAATCTATGTAGCATGCACTCTAACATGATACATTCTTTTGTATGATAAAAAAATATTAGTTCAATTGATAATATTGTCAAAGAGATTCATATTGAGGGCCATCTAAAAGGGACATTGGAAGACCAAATACAGTACAATAGAAGAACTTTAGAAGAATTAAATTTGATATTATTTGAAACATCAAATCAGGTATGGATTAGTATGTTCATTATACACTATACTATTTAAAGACTTACACACATAATGATGGTATTGTTCCTACTTTCAGGATAAGGTATTTACTGTTGAAGCAACAATAAATGAAATTAATGCAACATATGGTTGGTACTACATCTCATGTAGTAGAGGTGATTGTAAGAATCAACTTGAAAAGAAGTTTGATCACTACTATTCCAATAAATGTGACAAGAGAGCCGAACCTAAAGCACGGTAAATTATTTAGTAGTTTACAATCTTATTATAATACTTCTATTTCTAATAGGATAATAATGTTTGCAGATTCAAAATTAAGCTTCAAATAATTAAGTGATCCAACAACAAGTGCAACTTGTGTACTTTTTGACAAGGAAGTAGAAATGATAATTAATGAATCAGCAGATTCGATGATCACCACAGTTCACTTCCAAAAGGCAGGCCTCTAGTGCACCCATATACTCAAATTATCTTGATAATGGCTACATTGGGACACAAACTACAACAACAAAAAGACAACAAACACCGACATTTGCTTCCTATTGTGGTGGATCTTTCAAAAACAAACAAAGTTAATTGTACTTATCATTTTTCGAGCATATTATGCAATACAATCTTAAAGTTATATTGATGTCTCTCCCCAATTATGCTGACCAAATGCTCATTATAATAATGCTACTAACAAAATTAAACAACAACTTCTAATAATAAAAATAAAGTGCTAGCTCGTGCGGATGCACGGGTTGATGGACTAGTTAGTTTTGTAATTAGACTATATTTAATACTTCTAATTAGTATCAAATATCCAATGTGATAGGTACTAAAATTTAGAAGGGTGTACCCCGAGAAAGAGATGATCTCGCATGTTCCCCACGCATTTCTCTCTCACTGTGTTAGGTCTGCTATATCCCTGTTGCTTCTCTTACCATTGGACACGGCCTTACAAAAAGATATGAATTGTCATGAGTCATGCATGTCTCTATCAGTCATGGGATATGCACGTAATGAAACGTCGTCGCGGTCCTGGTCCTGTCTCAAGTGAAACGTGATGGATGGACCATGTGCGTTTTGGCCGTCTGTGCTTGTCGCACTGCTTTTCACATTTCACGGTAGTGAAGTTGGTCGGCTGGTCGAGTTTTTGATGCGCCAATGCAACGTCGTGTCGTTTGTTGGCTCCATCGTCAGACTTTGATTCATACTAGCAGTCACGGAGTGTTCGGATTCATAGTTTAATTCTTATCATATCTATGATGCTAATTAGAAGGATTAAATATAAAATAATTATAAAATTAATTGCAGAAGTCCTAGGCTAATTCGGGAGACGAATCTATTAAGTCTAATTAATCCATCACTAGCAAATGGTTACTGTAGCACCACATTATCAAATTATAGATTAATTAGGTTTAATAGATTCGTCTCGCGAATTAGCCTCCATCTGTGCAATTAGTTTTATAATTAGTCTATATTGCGGGAGGGAGTAGCAGCAGCTCGTGAACCTGTCCACGGCGTGGCGGAACAGAGACACGTACGCAACCACGCCACCGTCGCCGGAGAACGATGACATGAGGTAGATGGCGCCCTCCACCGGCTGGGGAGTGCTGGGCACGTAGAGGAACGGATTGCCGGAGCCCAAGTCCAGGTCGTAGAACGGGATGCCTAGCACGCTGTCAATCTCAATGTTGGTCCTCATCACCAGCTCCGACAAGACGGTCGTCCGCACCAGCCCTTCCCGCTCCACCGCCCCGGAGCACGCGAAGTCGATGAACGACCGGAAGTAGCGGTCATCAACGTGGAACACTGCCTGGGAGATGAGAGCTCGGCCGTGCGACGCAGGGGAGTGCCCATCAGCTCCCGCACGGTGGTGCTCGGCCGAGCCCAGAGCACGACGTTGCCGGTGTATACCCCTTCGGCACCGTTGGATTCATCATGCGGCGCCTCCCGTTCACAGCGATGTGTAGCCAGCTGGTGACCTCATGCATGTCTAGGTCACGCGCAAATGTGACGCACCGCCACAGGTGCGCCACCACACGCTGCACCGTGCTGTATGGCCGGCGCTCCCCTGCTGATGCCCGTGACTTCAGCTGGGAAATGAACTCCTGGCTGAAGTGCATCGTTTCTACCACCACATCATCATCGGCACCGTCGTTGTTGTCGAATGCCTTCTTTTCCACACGTGGCTTGAACTCAATACCACGATGCTCGAACTCGACTAGCGGCGGGTCCCGAGGAACGAACAAGGACGCTCGGTCGTGCACCATGGCAGGGTCCAAGGCCACGCCACGAACAGCCATGCCCCATGCCATCAGGCAGGTGCAGGTGGCGTAGCTGTCGGAGACGTAGTGGTGAATGTTGTATCCCACGGTGAAGGGGCCGCATGGGAACCGCGTCACCTGGACCAGCAACAGATCCTCAGCACCGTCACAGCTCGGGTGCAGCTGCAGTGCCTCGGGCCCGACCCGCAGCGGCAAGACGACGTCGAGCGCGACGTCGGCCGACACCTCCGCGAGCCGCGCACCAGCATCGTTCAGGAGGATCACACGCTTGCTACCAGTGTCCATGACCAGCCGGCCAGCCCACTCGCGGTTCTTGGCTAGTACCTTGGCTAGCCCGGCCTCGAGCACGGCGACCGATGGTGCCGGTGGGTGGAAGGCGAGTATGCCGGGGATGTACATGTCGTGGTTCACCTCGTCGAAGACGGTGAGCGGGACGACATCGGAGGTGGTGGCTGCAGGAGCATGATTGGCACTGCCGGAGACGTACGCCGGCTTGATGGACTTGGAAGTGTGCACGGTGATCTTCATTCTGGTTGAGAAATGTGCAGTGATGATGGAGAACCTAAGGCAAACTATATATAGGATGCTGAATGTACATTGTCATTGTTAGGTTAGCTGGCTGTTTCGAAATGGGTGGCACCGACCTGGTCGTGGACGTAACTTCATTTTTCGGGTACGGCATCTTTATTCAGCTGCAATGTGGACTGCCAAAGGAAGGATTTGCAAATTGAAACACATGGTGCTTTGACAGTTTGGTTGTTGAGATGGAACTTGAACTTATTACTATCATCTCTATTCATTAAAAGTCATATATTACCAGCTCTATCGCCATAACATTGAAAGGTAACCACGAAAAACGTCCACAAAAAATTGCCTCTTTGTCGTCAGGAAATTAAAGGTCATTCACTAATCCAGCAGTCTTTAAGAAAAATGCCCCCGTGCAATGAAATGTTGAGCAATTAGGCCAAAAACTGAGGAGATGTAGGTGTCACTTGGCTTGTCGTCACCTAACTTGTCATGATGGATAGTCCATTTGTCCTCATGTTGCATTTCTTACATTTGCATGCAATGGTTGTCCAATGCCCGCGTCACATGCTCTCTCCCGAACTAAATCTCCTACCTCAACCATAATTATCATATTTCAGATATAATGACCACAAGATCATTAGTCATGATACATCTATTCTCGCAATATCTATGTTGTTTCGAAATGCAGAGTAACTGCTCAGCCAAGATGAAGCGTGAAAGAATAACTGATAGTTTCTTTATTTGGTTTTGAGAATTGCTCTGCTAAGATGAAAATGCTAATCCAACCAATGAACAAGCTACTTGTCACCAAATTGCAGAAACTAAGATACCTTGATCGTATCAATGACACCATTAGAGGGTGCTGCCACCTGCAAATAAGCAACGCAACGATTGTCTCTCTACGCAGTATATGTTTGTTAAAATGCTATATCGTAGAGGTTGCATGGTATCGCCGAGCACCTAGCCATGGCGAGAGTTTGCTTCCCAAAAGATAGGAGAATTGACGCTCAGCTGGCCTTAGGCCAGCCACAAAACAGCAAATGAGTGACCTTTTCAACAATAGTTATGGGCTGCATTCTCTCCTAGTTGCCATTGCTGCCAGGAGTGAAACTTTTCAGCTCCACCAGCGAGCATCACTCCAAGAGAACCATCTCCTTGAGGAGTTGAGTATACAAGGAGGGACAGGGTACCCATGAGAGTCTCAACTTATGTTTGCGCATGGCGCAATATACTCTAGAACAGGTGGTAGAGTATTACTCTATCCTTCCGGATCGAACCTATATAAAAATTCGTGTGTCTTGTACGTGTCCCTGCGTTACCATCAAACTGCAGGTTCGGCTATCCACCTCCGAACAATCCATGGATCTGGACGTTGGTCACCGAATTGATGGTCACCGGCGTTTTGTAAGAGGCAGTGGGAGGAAGAAGAATATTTCACGGAGATAAACGTGTCAAAGTTTGCCTTGATCAAGCGAGGCATACAACCGGACTGTACAAGTACAACACGAGTTGTAGAACTAGTGCTATTTGTTTAATTCTTCTTTTGAGAACGTGTCCTTATTTGTCAATGTTTTGAACTACTATATCCAGTCGTACAGTTCTGGTTGTACGAATAACATGTCCCGTCCAATAATTTCAAAACCAATTCAAAACATCAGCATCAGTTGTACAGGCTGACACGGGGCGACGCGGCAGGTCGAGCTAGCGTGCATTATGAGTATACTAGTCCATCAACCCGTGCTCCTGCACGGACTAATATTTTTAGAAGCAATTGCATATAAAAATTATTTAAAAATTAAACTCTTAGCTAATAATCAAAATTGTTTACCTACTACTCTCTTATTTTTCCAATACTTGAACATAATAATTACATAGATATGTACCTATCTTTGTCCAGATGTGATTGCTTTATAATCTTACTCTATGTACTTTTTCATCCATATTCATACTTTTTTCATTTTGTATCACGCCTCCAATCCTTCATACATTATGTTTAGCATACAAATCAATATTTTTCATCGATTCCTCACATACATGTATAAATGGTCTAAATGGTGGCAGTCATCATGTGTATATACTTTAACTTAGTATTTTTATATTAACAATGACATAAATAGGTAATTTAGAATCATATATTAATTTACTTTTTGACATTTCTGTATGATGCACATGAAGATAACTATATTAAGATTTAGGTGTTTATTTTAGGTTATTTTTAATATCGACATACGTGGGTAACATAGATAAAATTTTAGAATGACATTTTAAGTTATGCTTTATAATGATGTGTATTAGTAAATTGGATGAAGATTATGAGGTTACTTTATATTATTTTTTATAGTAGCTGAGCTCAGTAATTTAGATATAGATATAGGTTTAGAGCTCATTGTTTAATATTTTCACAATGATAGTGGCAGGTAACCTTTTAGAAAATATAATAGATCAGTGGCTATGATTATTAGAGTTTACATGATTGGTGTTTGATGTTTTTAATTTTTATGAGAATTTCTCTCTTTTTTCTAGCTTGTCTCGTGGGAAATAATGTGGAGTCTCTAATGGAAAAAAAATGTAGGGTAACCTCATGTTATTTTTAATAATAGCATGTGTGGGTAATATAGTGGTTATTTTTCATGCAAATTTAAGTGTTACTGCAATTCAGTTGCAAATTAGGGGGTTATTTTAAATATTGTTTACAATGGCATAAGTGGGTAATTTTGATGAAGATTAGGGGGTTACTTTAATTAATTTTATATAATGGCAGAGGTGGGTAATTTATATATAAATTTAGGGGGTTACTTTAGGCTATTTTCATAATAGCATGGGTGGGTAATTTTTTTTAAAATATAATAGATCCAATGGCTATAATGATTTAAATCTATCGACCGATGGTTGGATGTTTTGCTTTTTTGTGAGAATTTCTAGGATTTCTCTCTTTTTCTAGAGTGTCCACCTAGGAATCGTAGGTGGCTTCACTTGGAGGCTTCAAAAGGAGCCTCCAATTAGTAATAGTAAGATAAGATTCCAACAAAAGACACACCGAAAAAGAGATGAAAAGAAAACAAAAATATTACAAACCAATCCCTTCAATTCGTAGTACTCAAGAATCACAGCCGTGCATCCACCACCACCGGCGGCGGCAGCGAGTAGCAGCAGCTGGCGAAGGCGTCGACGGCGCGGCGGTAGAGCGGCACGTACGCGACCACGCCGCCGCCGCCGTCGGCTTCCGGCACGAGGAACGCGGCGCCCTCCACCGGCTGCGGGGTGCTGTACGTGGGCATGAAGAGGAACGGCTTCCCGGTGCCGAAGTCCAGGTCGTAGAACGGGATCCCCAGCACGCTGTCCACCTCGATGTTGGTCCTCGCCACCAGCTCCGACGACACCGCCGTCCGCACCAGCCCCTCGCGCTCCACAGCGCCGGAGCTCGCGAAGTCGACGAAGGAATGGAAGTAGCGGCCGTCGACGCCGGACACCGCCTTGGATATGAGCTGTGCCGCGCGCCGCAGCGGCGAGTGCAGCAGGTCCCGCGCGGTGGTTGCCGGCCGCGCCCACAGAACGGCGTTGCCGGTGTAACCCTTGGGCACCGGCGGGTCGGTCATCCGGAAACGGCCGTTCACGGCGATGTGGAGCTTGGTGACCTCGTGCGCGCCGAGCCCACGCGCCGCCGTGACGCACCGCCACAGGTGCGCCGCCACGCACTGCGCCGCGCTGTACGGCCGGCGCCTCCCCGCCGACGCCTCCGACTTCAGCCGAGCGACGAACTCCCGGCTAAAGCGCACCGTCTGCATCACCACCTCGTTGCCGTCGCCGACGACGTCGACGACGTCGAGGGCCTTCTTCTTCTCCGCACGTGGCTTGAACTCGGCGCCGCGGTGCTCGAACTCGACGAGCGGCGGGTCCCGCGGCACGAACAGGGACGCCCGGTCGTGCACGGGCGCGGGGTCGAACGCCGCCGCGCCGCGGACGGCCTGGCCCCACGCCAGCAGCGACGTGCAGGTGGCGTAGCCGTCGGCGACGGAGTGGTGCATGCTGTACCCGACGGCGAAGGAGCCACACCGGAACCGCGTGACCTGGAGCAGCATCAGCTCCCCCTCGGCGCCGTCGTCGTCGGAGCTCGGTTGCAGGCGCAGCGCCTCCGGCGTCGGCTCCAGCGGCGTCACGTCGGTGAGCGCGACGTCGGCCGTCGCCTCCACGAGCCGCACGCCGGCGTCGTTGAGCAGGATCGCGCGCTTGCCGGAGGTGGCGTCCACGGTGACGATCCGGCCGGCCCAGTGGCGGTACTCGGCTAGCATCTTGGCGAGCCCGGCCTCGAGCGCGTCGACGGGCGGCGCCGGCGGGTGGAAGGCGAATATGCCCGGGACGTACTCGTCGTGGTTGGCCTCATCGAACACGGTGAGGGGGATGAGCTTGGATTTGGAGGAGCCGGCCGGAGTGCCGCTGCCGCTGCCGCTGCCGCTGCCGGAGCTGCTGGCCGGCTTGACGGACTTGGAGGAGTGCACGGTGATCTTCATCCTGACCGGCCAGTCGAGAAAATTAACGTGACAATGTGATGTGATGATGGGAACGAACCAAAAACCTAGAGCAGACGAACTCGCTTTCTACTGGTTATATGCTGGATGATGCGTAGGTGGTCGTTGAAGGTTTGGTGGCGCGCGGCGAAATGGATCGGATATATGGGACTCAGCTGCTCGACGACGTAACATCCCTTTTCGGGTAAGCCATTCTGACATGGCTTACAAACACGTACACGTTGTGCTTTGAAAGATAATGGTCGTCGAAAACTTGGAGACGATGTTATCGAGATCCAGAACAAGATATCGCTTTGACTTCTCGTACACTTGGTTGGCGACCTGTGCAGAGGCTTAGAAGACTCGTGCACGTAGTTTAGTTGTTATCACTTGGCAGAGAAAAAGATTTGAGTCATTATAAGAAGCTACTGGATCGGAGCTGATAGCAGGGCCGGCTCTATAATTTCGAGGGCCCTTGGGCAAGGATGAAAATAAGAGCCCATTGAACTAATTTTTAATATGAAAATTTAAGTATACAGTACAAATAATAAAAATTACTTTGCAATATATATAGCTCATAAAACATAAAAATAGTGTAACAAAAAAACTAAAAACAATAACCATTATGATCACGTCAAATAAAAATATAATGCTTCAGTGCTTTGTAAAAAACCGACTTCGGGCATTTCTTGATGCAAAATCTTCAAGAACGGTATCAAGATTAATGTCGTCCAAAACATCATTCGCAATGCTGCACATAGTCAAGCCATTCAATCTTTTTTATAACCTAGTTGATCTAAAATAATATTAATTAGATAATTGCTTTTTAATAAAATTGACGTAAAAGAAAACAAAGATGGAAGCGCTTGCCTTTGACGTGCTCGGTGCTCCAAGCGATCAAGACGTGCTCCACTGCTCCAGAAGGCAGAAGCGGCGCTCAGCAATCCAACCTTGATGCCCTGACGGTCTGATGTGGCGCTTGGCGCTCCAGAGTCCAAACGCTAAGATGCAGCGCTCGCCTGATCGCCTCCTGCACCCACTGAGGCACTGACCCGCGCGATGAGGTGACGATCAGATCAGTGGCGGGCAGCATACGGAGAGTCGGAGACACGGAGTCCGGGCGTCAGGCATCATGACGCAATTTGGCAGGCCTGGCTCGCTCTGATCGCCTGATGCTCTGATCGAATCGGAATCCGCAGCGGCATGGCCAAGCGTATTTGGTAGGCCTAGCAAGCAATTTGGTAGGTCCAATTTAGCACGGATGGAAGGCAGGCAGCAGTTGTTACGCGTGCCATTTAAAAAGGCCAAAACAAAATGCACCAATCAAATTATATATACTAACTATCTATATGGTATGGTCGTGAGCCCCGTCTTCGTGGGCCCCGGGCGGTCGCACGGCCTGCCCTCCCCCTAGAGCCGGCCCTGGCTGATAGTACAGGAGTAGGTCATGTCGTCATCAAATACAGTAAAATTACTTGATGTATAGTTTAGTATAGATCTGCCTTATCGTCTAATTCTTGTTCACCTACTGTTAAGTGCCAACGCATGCAAGAAACGGTAGTAGGTGTACTGGCTCCATGAGCTGATAGCTACTACTACCTCTTTTCAAAAAAGAAAGCAATTTTACCTTCGTTCTAGTTAAATATGAATTTTGGAAATATGCCTATCAAAAGACAAAAGAGAATAGAGGGAGTACTATGAAAATAACTGTCATGATGAATTGGGTTGTACTTATTTAGACCAAAGACCATCTCTGGCCTTGATTTATTAGAAAGCATAATGTTATGCTAGGTTACCTGCTCATACAGGCATATGGTCAGATTACAAATCCAAGCTCAAAAGGAGTTGAAACAAGCTTGTAAGCTAGACTAAATACACTCTATGTCTTCCTCTAATAACCGTCAGAGTCAAAACAAGACTAAACATCATAAAGCTAGAGCTTCACCCATCAGAAAAGCTATCAGTCCAACTAGCAGTATTTGCAATGTGCCTTTGTATCTGCATGTATCGATGTAATTAACATCCTAAGTTTTTCTTCAAATTATAGTTTTCCTACCATTACTTTTCTTTCTTCCACTAACTTACATGCTTAACCCATGATAGACATAGCGCCCCTTGCTCCAACTCCGGCTTCTCCTGCAGCTCCGGCTGGAGCTTTACCACGGCAAAAAATGGCTTCACACGTGGTGCACTAAGGAGCCTAAGCTAATTTTTATAGAGAAGCTGGAGCCAAATAAAAGTGGCCCATCCCCATTTTAGAAGGAGCTGGAGCCAAAAAGGTCAGAATTTGGATGTGTTTCTATCTGAATAATTGTACTGTTTCTATACAAACTCTCCGGGGATGGCAAGCAGCGACGAAATTGTCAGTGTTGCATACACAAAGTTTTCACACTCAAATACGAATATTCAGGTGATTTTCAATCTGAACATTCACATGGAGTGTGACTTCCTACGTCAGCAGAGCAGAGTCGCCTTGAAGTAGCCTTGGCGCCTATAGGATGGCCATCTTTCGGTACAGATGAACATCCATTGATTCAAGTGACTGAAAATTGAGAATGGCGATCTATCTCATGCCTGCCAAAGTTGAGAGTACTGTGACTGAAACAAAAGCATGGATACATACCGATAGATGGATGAGCCGCGAGCATGAAGATGGAGAAAGAGGACGTGTTTGTGTGTAGCGGAGGAGAACCTGAGAGATGAGAAGCGCGTGCGCTCGAGCTAGTCGTCTTGGCCCCTCCTCTGCCGGCCGCCGCCTTCATGCTGCGAGCTCGATGGCGTCGTGGCTTCCGGAATTCGTTCTCGTATTCGCGTTTCAGCAAGGCGCTTTGTTGTGGCAGGGACCATTGGCGGTGCTGCGCGTGCGCGGCCAGCTGGGCCGCTGTCGCCGGCCGGTTCCTTGCCGGCAGCGTCCCCGTGCTTCTATCCATCGTAGGCCGGGCCAACATGGAGGCGCGAGCAATGCCAACTACTCCATCCCTTCGCCCGCAGTACCTCTGGGACGCCTACCTCGGCGGCTCCCGTTCGATGACGAAAAGGTCGACAGCGTCCACTACGCTAAAAATGATTGGTGGATTTTGAAATTTTTGATTGCTGACGGGCCTAATTTCTACCCGACAGCACAAAAGGTCTCGGGATCGGCACGTTAAAGTTCACCAGCACAGATGCATTTCTCCTCTCTCTCTCCTCCTTATCCTCCTTCCTCCTGTGGCGCCCGGGCGGCTAAAGCGACGGCGAGCTAGCGAGTGGCGGCTGGTGCAGGCGCGCGCGCCACGACGACGACGAGCGGCGGTCCGCATGCCACGACAGGAGTATGTGTCGCCTCACCTCTCACCGTAGGCCTATCTGCTCCTCTGCCCCTTCACTTCTTGCCGGATATCTGTGTCGGCGCCTCCCTACCCCTGCTGGGCCATGGTTGAGCAAGCAGGGTGGCGGGGCCCGCGGGTGAGGGAGCAGCGGGAGTAGATGGCAAGCGGCTCAGGCGAGGGGTGACCTGCGTAGGGGCACCGTCATCTCTGAGCAGGTGCCCGACATCTCCACGCAGGGGATTTGGTGCTTGCTGGTTTGGGAAAAAATTGAGAGATTATTGTTTTTGCTTTACTTGCTTGATTGGAGAAATTTGGTGCGGGATTTTGGAGTCCATCTCGCGGCTCTGCAGCTTCGACGCCGGTGCGGACGGCAAGCAGTGGACAACCGGCGGAGGAGCACAGCTGCTTTTTTCTATTTCCTAAAAATATCTTTGCTGGCGGGCGGCATAAGCACCCACCAACACAAAAACCATCTGTGTTGGCGGGTGGCTTAAGAGGGATATTTAACTATTTGCCATTCTTACGAATGGCATCTCTCCATTTGCCATCCTTACGGATACGCTTACATATTTGCCATCCCTGTACAAACGAACCAACATATTTGTCATTTTCGCTGATGTGGTGCGCCAACTCACCCGTGCCAGCGAGGATCGGGATAGGAAAAGATCAAAACGCCCATGTCTTTCTCCTGTTACCCATCCTGTTCCCTTTCTCGTGCCACTGACACATGGGACTCATGCTCGGCGTTCTATTTGAGTAGTCGTTTGATGACGAGGATGGCTGGAAGGTAGTCATCTTCGTGTAGGGGCAGCTCGACTCGGGGACAACACCGGCGGTCGGAGAACCTTCGATTTCCGGCCGTAGGTTGAATGGTGAGCAGCGTTAAGGGCTCGAGGGTGGAGCTGGGTAGGTTGGCTACACTGGTGCGGCTGATTTGAGTTCTGGTGGAGGAGGTGGGGAGGATTTGGACGGCGATGAGGCTTGGCGGCCGGCAACAATGGTGGCCGGGAATCATATGATTCCCGCCCGAAGAGGGGATGGTGGACGGTGTAGAGGGGTCGAGGAGGGAGTTGGCGAAGTGGAGGAGTTCTAGGCGCGGGCGATTTGTGGATGGCGGCCGCTGGACGGTGCATTTGGTCGGCGGAGCGGCTCGGCTTGGTGCTCTGGTTCAGGCGGGAAAGAGAGTGGACGGTGGAGGAGGGTAGGGAGATGGAGGCTGGGTCTAGTTAAAACGTTGGGGCGCCTGAACCTGGACCGGAAAGCGGCTTGGTGCATCGGCGAGGCGTCAGCCATTGGTCGCCGGTGGGCCGAACGCCGGTTTCGCGAGCTCTGTAGTGGCCAGGCATCGCCGACCGTGTGGTGAGCGTGTTCTGAACGGCCGAGACCTTGGGTTCCTTCAGTTTTTGAAGACAGCTCTGGTAAGGATGTTTGAACAAACTTTTCTCGCGATTTCAAAAGTAACTTCAAAAACTTTTGAACTACAGCTTGTAGATGATTCATAGGATTACACTTCTTGTATACCAACTATTTTGATTTGATGCACGGAAAAGTAGATCAGGGCAGTCAAAGTTTGGGGAAAACATGTTTCCATTCAAAATTTTCAGGCAACACACTAGCAGGGGCGTTTTGGTCTTTTTCCATCCTGATCCACGCTGGCACGAGTGAGTTGGCGCGCCACGTCAGTGAAAATGCAAATATGTTTGTTCGTTTGTAGAGGGATGGCAAATATGTAAGCACATCTGTAAGGATGGCAAATGGAGAGGTGTCATCCGTAAGGATGGCAAATAGTTAATTATCCCCGCTTAAGAGGCCCGCCAGCACAAAACTGTCTGCGTTGGCGGGCAGGTGCCCGCCAGCGCAAATAGCCATTTCTGCTAGCTCAAGTTTGCTGACGGGTGCGGTACCCGCCATCACAATCCTCACATAGCCGCCAGCCCAAAGTTTTTCTGCTCGCCTTCTATGTCGACCTCTACGAAGAGCTGGCTAGGCGGCTGCACGGCCGCAACAGGATCCACGACGGTGTGATGCTGACGGCGGTGTGCTGCATGTACCAGGACCAGCGCGTCGCAGCAGGGCTTTTCGCCCGCGTCCACCATGTCAGGATGTTCGACGGCGATCTGCGGCGTGGTGCGAGTGGGGTCAGTGGAAAAAGTGGTGGCGACGTACCTGGGCACCCCCATGATGCTTCGTGCCATGCCCAGGCCTGGCTCTAGGCGAGGGGTAGGCAGTACGACCGCCGGGGGCTTATGGAGCTAGGGCCCAAACCACATAGGTAATTAGTGCATATAATTTTCTATTTGGTACAGTAATCATTTGAAGGCCCATCACAAAGCAGCCTATGCTGTAGGTAACTCTCCCTTCCAATCCTATTCTACGTAACCTGATCAATTGAGCGGAGGGAAGGCCGCAGACGACGTTTCGTTTGATCGTTTACTGCCGTCACGACCCTGCCTGCCCATCGACGTGCTCTGGCTGAGGAGAAGAGACGCCCGTGCCGATCTGATTGGCTCCTCACATGGCGAGGCAGCGACCGGCAATGGCAAGGACACCGATCTGATTCACTCGTCACAATAAGCAACACACCGATTAGTATTTGATTTTTTCTTATTTATTTTTTTGCATATGCTATGTTTATAACGATTATGCTAGGGTTAAAATTTCTAATTCAATGTATTTATTTGAATATGATAGATGTTGCCTAAGAAGCATTTGTTGATGCTCAGAAAAGAAAAAAGAAAATAAGAAAATTAGTTCATAGAATCGTAGAGAGGTGCTCTACATAAGTTTTTTCAGTTTTAAATAATGCTGAAGTCAGTCAAGATCAGGAACCCTTATTATTAAAAAGCCCTTATCTTTTTCTTACCCAAAGATCTTTAAAATTATAGAGCCGGCCCTAGCCATGCTGGAACTAGATAACAACGCAACGAAGGAACGGAGCAGAGGAGGTGTTCCTCGTCATCTAGAAGTAGTACACTAGTACCAACGATGAAAACCTTGACAGCAAATGCAATAGTTTTGAAACGTTTGATGAGATGAAGAATAGGTTTGCATGGAAACATTTCAAATCATATATTGTCGTTCCAGCACACTCGTAACAAAAATTCCTATTCACCAACCAAGTCTGCATTTTCATTCTTCACTGTCATGCTTTTACTTTCTTGTGCCTTTTGTATGTATTTTTCTGCATGTACTAACTCCAGATGTTGGTGCTGTACCATTCGCTATTTGTGTTAACTGTGTATGGATCTGTTTTCTTTGGGTAGCTTCATGACATGAAAAGTCAAAAGTTCAAATAAACGGTAAACTTCTGGGAAGCTTCTAGAAAGCTGGAACTCAAAAAAACTAAGATTTAAGGCTGGGAGTGAGCTGAGCTGCCAGGAGGCCAAATGGCAAGAGCAGCACATGCTTCTCAGACACGTGGGTATGCATTTTTCTTCATTCCGGTTTACACATTGGTAAAACATTGTATTACTTTGTGCCATGCTATTAGTTAGCTCATGTACTAATTATTTCCACTATTTTTTTTACACAATGTGATTCCTAGTGTTTAACTGATAGTGGATTGTGTACTGTTACTGGTAGAGAACTCACCTTTCATGCGTCCTGTTTTGTCCCGGTTTAAAGTTGGCTCGTGACTAAAGGGGCTTTAACCCCGGGTCAAATACCAATCAGGACTAAAGGCCCCTCTTTAGTCCCGATCAAAAATCAGCCACCCGTGGGAGACCCTTTAGTCCCGGATGAAAAAATTAGCCACCCATGGAGGACCCTTTGGTCCTGATTGGTCCTACCACCCGGGACTAAAGGGTCCGGGTCCCCCACGAGTGGCTGAAAAGGGGCTAAAGCCCTCGGACCTTTAGTCTCAGTTTGTATTACCAATCATGGCTAAAAGGTTCCCCACGAGTTAATACAAAAGGATTGCATCCCCTATATAGTCAAATGTGTTGTGTAGGTGGGATGGTAAGAAAGTTACGCGCGAGGCTTGAGGTCGTGGGTTCGAATCCCACGCGGGGTGGGGGGCTGTGCCTAGCGTGGCGACCCCTTTAGTCCCGGCTCGTAACGACCCCCGTCTCGATTACTTTATCCTGGATGGATTTTTGGAAGATTTGTCCTATACCAACCAGGATTAAAGGTGAGTTTTGTAGGAGCGTGTGATGCACTATGACCTCGTAGCTTAGGAAAATGAGATCTTGTATCTACCTTGCCAAAATGTGTTGTCTAAATACACGTCAGCTACAGTGCCTAATTTAATTGTGGCTATTTTTAATTAATTGATTTTTTTGCTGATCATAATTGTTCCTTGTCGGTAGATATAATCGACAGATAAAATAGGAATTATTCTGTAAGTTGCAAGTTGAAAGGGAAATGTTTTTTTTTTGGGTAGAAAGGTTATTCCCTTTCGGATTTTTGTGATGAGGAAATAATTTCAAACATGATGGAGAACATTTTCCCAGGGTGGGAAACCGACAAGGAAAATGGATAACCCAACAGGGAAATGACGTCCATCAGTTCCGTTTGTATACAAGCGCGTCAGTGATGGCAGGCAGCACTGTTATTGTCAGTGTTGCACATACAAAATTTTCACACTCAAATCTGAATATTCAGCTAGTTTCAATCTGAATATCAGCAAAGTCGTTTCGATACAGATGAATGTTCATTGATTAAGTGATGAATGGCTATCATTCCTGCCAAAGTTCATAGGACTGGACTGAAAGTGAAGGATGACCCTCAAGCTGAAGGAGTAGAGGACGTGCTAGTGTCTAGCGTTGGAGAATCTGGGAGATGAGAATAGCGTTTACACGCCTGAGCTAGTCGTCCCGGCCTCCTCGCCGGCTGCCGCTTTCCTTGCAGCGAGCTCGATCGATCGCCGCCGTCATCCGATCCGTCACTGTGTGGAACACGAAGGACGATCGAGCAGCAGTTGTGCGCCGGCCTTGCTGGCGCTGGTCACGCTCGATCTCGGTCTCCGCCGTGACTAGCCATCCCTGCCGCGGTGCCGCCGGACGCCGGCGCCGAGCGCCGGAGCAACCAGCCAGGGCGGCTGCTGAGGCAACCCCGCACGCCAGGGGGCCGGGCTACTACGTACGGGCCTAAGCAAGGTTACGGTCTCAGGGAACTGGGCCTTCCCTTGGCGCGGCCCAAACGAACGCTCCCACTCCAGCCCGCAAGGTCCGATCCCAGCCGCAAAGACGCCATCCTACGGTTCAAAAATACCGTCCGCCCTGGACGGTGAACGAGATACCGTCCGCCCCCTGGGTCGGTCGGGGACGACGGCCCGGCGGCCGGCGCCGGCGTGGCGTGCTCCTCTGTTCCGCGCACGAGGCACGACCCGTCGACACCCTTGCCTCCGGCATTCTTTCTCGTGTTTGCGTTTCGGCAAGCCTCTTCGTCGTGGCAGGGATCTTGGGCGCTGCGCGTGCGCGGCGGCGACCGGCGGGGTCGCCGGCGGTACTTGACGGTGAGCGCCGACGAGTGACGCCGTGTTGTGGAGCGGCGAGGCGCCTGGAACGCTGTACTCATCTCCTTCCTCACCGGCTTCTGCAGCCGCCGCGACGCCTCCGCCTACTCGCTCGACCTCTCCGGCCACCCGCTCGCCGGCGTCGTCGGCGATGCCACCTCAAGCAGCGCTGCTCTGTATGTGTATGAATCCCTATTGCCTGGAGCCAAGGAAAACATTTTTTTTGAGTTCCATTTCAAAGTACACCCAGTATGTGTATGAATCCCTATTGCCTGGAGCCAAATTCGCTTTTATACCTGCATCCGGTCCAGTTTGGATATCCTATTGTATTCTTTCCTAATAACAATCAGCTCATGTATTGGGCATTAGTGAAACAAAAATGGCCCTGATTGTACATGTATTTCTCTTGCGGCAAAGTTGAAAATTTGTTTTGAGGAAGAGTGATTTTGGGATGAAGACTTGGAAGGAGCTGCCTCGTATACTTTGGAGCCGCATGTGCGTGCGCTTGGTGATTATAAATAATTCAGATGAAACTATTCAACACATGTTTCTAGACTGTCTTTTGGCACGGTCCATTTGGAACACGGTGTTCATCGTTTTCGGCATTCAACCACCCTCTAGTATAGACAACTTATTTGGTTCTTGGCTTGAAAGTTTGTCTCGAAAGCTTAAAAATCAGATTATGATTGGTGCAGCGGCACTACGTTGGACTATGTGGTTGAGTAGAAATGATGTTGTTTTCAAATAAAATGCACCTCACTCATTTTTTCAGGTGATTTTCAGAGGAATTTATTGGATCAAGCACTGGGCGCAACTATCTAAAAAGGAAGAGGGTGACGCGCTGAAGAAAAGAAGCGGTTGTTAGAAACCTCAGTGCTGGAGCTTTTCAGCAAGTTTGGATGGAGAAACAGATTAAGGATAGAAGCTTGACGTTGCTGTCTTGGGAATCCTTTCTTTCTGTTCCGTTTGCAGTTGTTCTTGTGTTTGTTCTTGAGTCTGTTAGTTTGGTTCACCGGTAGTAGCCTAAGAGCTACGAGACTGTTCGAGGCACGAATACTCTTGTTCCATTATTAAAAATAATAATTCAGATTAAATATGAGGGATTACACTGCTAAGAGCAATTCCAACGTATTGAACTTTCCTTTTTCCCTTTTGTCCCCTTACAGGGAATCCCCTTTCACAATTTCAGCATATTAGGGAGAGGTGCTCCAGCAGATCCTCTTTCCCCTTTTTATCCACCCGACATGTAGGGCTCACTTGTCAATGAGAAAATCAATCTTCTTCCTTCTCCCTTCTCTTCCCCTCTCTCCTCTCCTCCCGTAGCACAAGCAGCGGTAGCGTTGGCCGAGGCAGGGCTTGCGGGCGGCAGCGGCCAGGGCCGGGCTCGCCGGCGTGCCGGTGGATGGCAACAATGGCAGCCGGGGCTGGGCTCGTCGGAGGACGGCAGCAACAGTGATCGGAGTAGGGCCATGAGCAAGCTAGCACGCACGCGGCCTCGTGCGAAGCTAGCGAGCGGGCAACGGCTTGGCCACGGCTGAGCAAGCCTATGGGTGGCGGCCTGCGAGCTTGCTTGCGGGCGGCGCCTGGTGCGGCCGGGCCATGGGCCACGCAGGGGTCTGGCCATGGCAGAGGGGCGGCGCGGATGGCAAGCGGCCAGCGGTGGCGCGGATGGAGGACGCATCGAATGATCCAAAGTGGATATGGCGAGCAGATCCTTCGGTTGGAGAGGAAGGGGAGGAAAGGGAGACCGAAAGGGGGGTGAGGACAATCCCATTTGTAAAGGGAGGAGGAAGATAAAGGGAATTGAGAAAAAATAAAGGAAAAAGGGAAATTGAAAGGGGATTTGTTGGAGGAGATTTTTTTTCACTAAATCCCGTAAAAGAGGGAAAGGGGAAAGGGGATCTGTTGGAATTGCTCTAAGGACAACTCCAAAGCTCCCTTAGTTAGGGATAGAAATAGTTAGGGATAGAAAGGGCAAAAAAGGAGCCCAACGGCTCTCCCAAACACGTCACAAAATATGACAACCTAAATCGAACCTCCATTGCCCCCGTACCCCAGATTTACCGGGGCGAGGAGCTGCATGTGCATTGTGCTTGGTGATTATAAATAATTCAGATTAAACATGAGGGATTAGACTACTAAGAGAAACTCCAAAGCTCCCTTTTATTAGCCCTAAAACCTTAATTAGGGACAAAAAGGAAAAAAAGAGCCCCCAACAGCTCCCACAAATAACACATAAAAAATACCTTAATTAGAAGAAGAGCTTTGCATCAATTTTGTTATTTTTCTCATGTGGGCCATATTTGTTTACTAGCAAGTAGACCCGTGCATTGCTATGGGTAAATATTATATACTATTTAGGATCTATCATAGAATACGATCTTATCTCTAATTTTAATCTTTGGTCTAAATTGTTGAGAATTGATCAAGATTAAGTGTGTTGAAATCGAGCACGTGCAAAGCCAACAAAGGAAAACAATTGAGGCTGTTTTGTTTGGCCAACGAAGCAAAACAATCCAAGAGTCCCACCATTCAGTTGGAGCCTGGCAGGCTCTGGCAACAGCCATGGGCAGAACAATTGACCCAATATTACAATACAGATTATTACACACTAGCCTTGTAAAGTCCGGTACGTAGACGGTAGTCATAGTCACTCGCCTTGATCAACCGTGCTACAACACCCATAGTCCCGTACTACCATACGTGCCATCATGCAAGGAATGGAAACTACTATATTACGCGGGAATGAGCTGTACTTTGTTAGCAGCCGTCGACGTCAGCCAGTTACTTGAAATCGTCAACGGCGGCCTTGGGCCCCTTCTGGCGACAGGTCTTGAAGTATCTCTTGGGGTCCTCCTCGAACTTGTTGCGGGAGATCCTCTCGCCGCTAGTGTCCGGCCCTTTCATCGTCCTCCCGGCCGTCTGCTCCTGCTCTGCACCGTCCCCGTTTCTCGACAGCATGACGAAGGCGCCGGCGGCGACGGCCACGACGCCCGCGAAGGCCACCCCGAGGATGCGGCGGCCGACCCAAGGCTCCTCGCTCTTCTCCTTCTGGTTCCTCACCATCTCGCTGTGGAAGAGGCATTGATGCCGTGTGTGTGGGCAGCTTTTGTAGGCATGGCGCGGAGATCGACGGGACAACCACCTTGACTACGTACTGTTCGAGTCTCCTTAATTTAACGCTACCGGCCTGGTGGTGATTGATGACCACCGTTGTTTTTGGGAGGACCCCGCATGACTCCTCCTTCCACTCTCTAGAGTCTTGGCACGGGATCGGAGTGAGGACACATTAGTCGTCCCAGGAGCCAATGGCGCGTCGACAAAGTGCTGGAGTTGCTTTGTGCATTTTCTTACTGTTTTCGCAGCACCTTCTCTTGTCACATCATTTTGAAAGCGCCATGGCAATGAGATAGTGAGATTTCAGTTAATTACATATCTGGCTAGTACGTCTGCAGTTAATTACATATCTGCCATTGCAGTTTCCACATCACCTTACAAATTTTATATCTCCAAATCACCGTATCAATCTCATCAGTGGTAGTGATGTTGTGAACATCATCGCACGTACTGATGCATTACTGACAGGGAACGGCACCAAGAGCATCTCTAGCAGTCCCTCAATCCATAGTCCCTCAATCCATCATACTATGTGCAACTATTGGGGATGGGAGTGCTCAAGTAGTCGCCAAACACATACCTATTTCTGCAGTTTTTTTGTTCAGCCCAATATTTCACCATAACTTCCCAAGATAGACTGGGGATTCCTACTACCCAAAAACAACATATTTCATTCACTATACTTCACCGTGGCAGCATTGTCATTCTCTAACCTGGCATAGTTACTTGTCACTAGTAATGAGCTCCTTTCTGTATTCTCCTCGTATTTCCACCAACGCATAGTCTAAGCGTGGGGGTCGAGGGAATAGCAGAAGAGCGTACAAGTATACTCAGCAATGGAAGTCCCAATAGAAAGACATGACATGTCTCCATAATGCAAGAATGTTTATCGTAATTCTAAGCAAGGTCTAGTTTACTTTATAAAAACCTACGGTAAAGAAAACATATTACATGCTAGAGCCTCCTATAGGCTCAATGTCTTTCTTGCCATGGTCATAGTTTCTAACCTGAAGTGAGGAGAGTGGATATTTAAATTGTACTTGGCAGAGGTACGTTACTCCACTGGTAGAGAAGTGAGCTTTAATCCCGGTTGGTAGGGTGCTTTTATCCCGAAAATGCATCCGGGATAAACCAACCGAGACAAAAGGGGGGGGTCTTTTATCCCGGGTCACTCAACCGGGACAAAAGACCCCCTTTTATCCCGGTTGGAAACACCAACCGGGATAAAAGGATCGAGAGCGCCGACGCTGCAAAAAAAAAAAAAATCCCGAGCTCCCAGGAGGGCCCCCCACACGCGCACAAGTCACGCGAAATATGCGCGTGCGCGGTTCGTGGGATTCGAACCCACAACCTCCAGCCTCGCGCGTAGCTTCCTTACCATCCCACCTACACACCACATCTGACTATGTAGGGGATACTATCCTTTTGTATTAACTCGTGGGGGACCCTTTTATCCCGGTTGGTGTTTCCAACCGGGATAAAAGGCTCTTGACCCTTTTATCTCGGTTGGTGTTACCAACCGGGATAAAAGGGGGGGTCTTTTATCTTTTTCCCATTAGCCTTTGCAACCGGGATAAAAGGTTCCGGTTGGTGAGCCTCCCACCAGTGACTGAGTTTTAGTCCCGGTTGGTGAGCCTCCCACCAGTGACTGAGTTTTAGTCCCGGTTGGTGAACCTTTTATCCCGGGCCAACTTTAAACCGGGACAAAAGGGGGCGGATGGAAAGTCGTTTCTCTACTAGTGCTCTATGGAAAAAGTCTATTTTACTGTCTTCACCGATCTACTTTATCCGTTAATCCCCGCGAACAAAATTTCAGCTCAGTTTACTGCTAGGAACTATTTCAGTTGGTCCAATCTACTAACTAATAAGATTTCTCTTTATTGTTTATCCCCATACAAATACACTATGAATTTTTCATGATTACTTTTCATGCTGTTTGTATCTCTAAGATTTTGTATTAAATGTTCCTAACGTATGAAAACAACCATGAAAAATTTTTAATGTACCTTTTTTATATAAGGCATCATTTCCTCTATCCACTCATAAAAGTTGAACCTAGAACTCAATTTGTAAATGAAGAAAAAAAAAGAAAAACATATCATTAATTGGTCAATTGACCAATCGAAATTTTTGAGAGCAGCAAATTGAGCTTAAATTTTTCTTAGGGAGTTAAGATGACAAAATGTATTGGTGAGGATATAGTAAATTTGACCTTTTTCCTCACATTACCTACGGGTACTCATAGCCAGAAGTGCTGCATGTGGCTACACGTATGTTGTCACACAACTTCACAACACTTAACTTGTGGCATGGCTAGTTGACCATATTCTTTCACAAATCCATACACTGGTTCATTCCACCAAAGAAGACAATGGTCAACTTGTTGTAGTGCTCGGCATCTCAAATCTTTGAATCACATAGCTTGTGCACATGTTGCGTAACCTTTGGGACCCTTCGAAAAACCTTGCCGAAGTAATCTAAGGCAGCCATGATTCCAGTCGTGTTGGAGATCTAACATAAAATCCTATCCACGATAATTTAAGTCAAAACCTAGAGTCGTGCATTACAACATAATAAAACATTTATTAGCGGAGGAATCAATTTCTGGACAAGATACTGGATCAAGCCTCTCCAATACGACGCTTGCATGTATTGTTACTAGATTACTACTTGTCTAAGAAGCATATTGCAAAAATTATGACATATAAACCTTAGGCCTTTTCAGCCCTATTAGCCTTGGCGGGCCTTTTGTGCCCTGCCGAAATCTCCTCTTTCTTCTTATTTCTCTCCCAATGTCTCACTTGTCTCCTACAGTCTTCATCTCTACAGCTTTCAAGTCGAGCATTCTGCTTCTCTGCCAAGCTACTTCTAAACTATTTCTTCTCTCTGATCCCTTTCTTCCTCTCAGCTGGTGCTCTGATTGGGTATGATACCTTTCATTTTTCTGATGCCATTACCATGAGGAGGAAGAGCCTACAAATAACAAGATGGAAATCCATTCATGCACGCACTTTCTGTTCGTATTTCTTCAAACAATTTTAAATTGAGGAGCCAGGGTATACGTCACTTGGTTGCTATCGTATATATACACGTCATGTAGGGTGTGTTTGGTTGGGTGGCTATCCTCCAACAAAGCCAGCCCAATACAAGATACACTAGTTTGGTTGCCTGGCCATGGGACTTTACAGCCCAAGCCACCGGAGGGGGGATAGCCAGGCCTAGCTAATATGGCCAATTCGGCCGTTTCCAGCCGGCCAGGCTTGAGCTGAGCAGGTTGCTGCCTGAGTTGTGTCGCGGGTGGCCTGACCTCCCTGCCAACCCCTCTAGGGTTAGCGCAGGCCCTCCCATTTGTGCCGTTTCCTCCTCTCGTTCCTCCCGCTAGGGTCCTGCGCTCATCCCCTCTCGTCTCGCCGTCGCCTCCTCCCGTTCGTCTTCCTCCTCCCATAGCAAGGTTGAAAGCTTCTTCGGTCCGGTAAGATCGCTTGCCTAGCGGCTCCTTGGACGGGTCCGTTCGTCTTCCTCTCAAGACTTGTCACTCCTACATAATTTCCCTTCTGCATGTGATGCTTTCCTATGAGATGCGTTTGATTTACTTATTCTTACGAGTGAGATCAGCTTACTGGTGTCTATCAAAGAGAAAGTGTTTTCAATAGGGTTTTTACATGTGAAAATGCTAACAATCTATGGATGACTATCAAAGATAACAACGAGGGCTCAAAGGATGTATCCAATGAGGGACACGATGTTCTTGTTGATAAGCTCAATAGCTTTAAGCAACATGATAATAAGAATGTAGAAGCCATGTACTCACGCCTAAATATTCTTATGAATGACATCAATGTGTTAGGTGTGAAGGACATCGAGGATGTGAAACTCAATCGCAAGATCCTCCATAGCCTCTGGAAGCCGGTTATGATTTGGTAAAGGCCATTCTATTTTAGAAGAAGCTCGATGAATGGACTCAAATAAAATTCTCAAAAAGATCATGGCATTTGAGCTCCGACTAATGGACATGCCCAAGTTGGAACTTGACAACAAGCCCAAAGACCCTTCTTCTCCAACTCCAAGCCTTGCTCTCTCAAGTCAACAAGAGAAGAGGTTGAGGAAGATGGAAATTCATGGAAGGTCAAGTGAAGATGATGATGATGATGATAAATGATCCTCAAGTGACGAAGAAACCAAGTCCTTGGTGGACATGTTCACCGAGAAGGTCTTCAAGTACATCAAGAAGATCAATGCACATGGCTACAACATCCACTTGAGAGAAGGACGTCATCATCAACAATTGAAGATTATAAAGATTTAATACAAGAAGAAGAAGGAGAGGAAGCCCAAGCAAGAAGCGTTCGCTGTTGTTGGTGAATGGATAAATGGTGGAGAATCAAGCTCTTGTAGCTCAAGTGTAACACCCCATCCTCCAAAGCCGCACCGCCCAGCCCTTTTGAGAGGTGGGCACATGTACACATAGCATCCTGCTTACACTTTCGTCCTCTCTTTATGTAAAAGGGTTAACACGAAGGTACTATGGCTGGTTGTCAAAGGCTTATAAGTTGGATCCACCCTTACTCAACTAGCAAGGTGGTACTAAACATGCGTGCCTACGCTCATGAACCACATTGGGCCAACCAAATTGGGTTGGGTGTCACATTCACCCCCTAAAGAACCTGACAAGCCATATGCCATATGCCTGCACACTCGCGGTCAGTCCAACTCACCCACATATGGGAAACTGTCCAGGAACGTTCCCTCTTAGCGCACGGCCGTAAGTCCAGTGATACCCGCACACTGACCTGTACGCGCAACCGCGATGGTCGGCTCGGATACCATTTGTAACACCCCGTCCTCCAAAGCCGCACCGCCCAGCCCTTCCGAGGGACGAGCAGCGTACACATAGCACTCTGCTTACACTTTCATCCTCGCTTCGTGTAAAAGGGTTAAACCGAAGGTGCTATGGCTGGTTGATAAAAGCTTAGCTTATAAGTTAGTTCCACCCTTTTTCTCAACTAGCAAGGTGGTACTAAACATGCGCACCTGCGTTATGGGCCACGCTGGGCCAACCAAATTGAACTGGGTGTCACATCAAGTGATGACTTCACCACTGGCTTCATGGAAGCTCCCTCATCATTATCACATATTTGCCTTATGGCACAAGGTATGGAAAGCTATCTTAGTGATGATGAATTCGACTCTCCTTCCATTGATGATCTTCTTGAACTAATCCATGAAAAAAGGAATAATTAAGAAACAATCTAAGCAATTAACAAAGACTGTTAACACCTCTGTAGAGTCAGACCAAGTCATATTTGAGTTACCATACACAACATTATTTGATACGCATAAACTATTGCTCTTTAATTTTTTCACTCCAAATAGCATGTCAATTTACAGACCTTGATTGCAAACGTGGTATTATGTCAACTTCTTTTGCACATGCGAGTGTCACAGCACTTGTACTGTTGTTAACTTATCTAGAATGCCTATCTCAACATGACACAGAGTTGCCAGTGCCGCAAAGTAAAGGTTGTATGAAAGTGCCAGATGATAGGCACACCACAAGTTTAGCAAGAAAAAGTCTTTGCATGTTTAATCACTTGATCAAGACTGGACTCATAAAAACAAAACGTGACATACAGAATCGTCCACCTGCCGTTCAGATTCACTTGACTATGGATGGGCACCAGGCAGCTAGCTGTTCAGATTCAACCAACATGGCAGTCTGGCAAAAACGGGAGCTCTGCAATTCTTTTTCCCCTGGTGAATCATGGGCATGGCCGAGTAAATTGAACATGACAGCCACTGCAGCCACCTGTGCAAGGAAATGGACATTCTCTGATTCGCAGAATAGATAGATGAAAGAATATGGACAGGTTGTATCTTTGGAGAAGCAGCTGGTGTCGTCATGAACAGAGACATACTGAAAACTTCAGGGGATTCTGTTCAGTTTCTCAAATACTAGTTACCCTGCTTCTGCTCCTCTGAATCCATGCTTCCAGCAAGTTCTCCATTCTGAACTTAAATTGAGCCGGAACGAGAAAGAGTGCCGACCGGCGACATCGAGAGGTGCGTGGTCAGGGTCGCTCTGGCCACCGCGATGTGCCGGTGCGCCGCCATGACCTGCCAACCGGCGAAGCAAGCGCACGGCTGCCAGTCATGTTGATGAATCGAGCGCCCCTGCCACTGAGTAATCGGCTGCCCTGCAAGACTTTGACATCTGACCTGGGACACCCAACATACGTTTGCCCGTTTCGTTCGGGCGAGGCTAGGTGACCAGTCTGCGAGAGCGATTCTTTAGTACTCTCTGCAGGGTCAAGTACAGTACAGTGGGCCTATATATACATAACCTATCAGCCCAAAAATACACAACAATGGCAACTGCAGGCTACCCGGTCCCTTTAGTGTTTTTGGCCATCTTGCTGCCAGTCCTATTGCCTGTTGTCATTTCTTTGTCTCCAAGCCCAAGTATAACCAATGTTAACGGCAGCTACACCGACCTCACTACCCTGTTGGCTTTCAAATCGCTGCTCTCTGATCCTCTCGGAATCCTTGCCGGTAGCTGGACATCCAACGTGTCCTTCTGCCGATGGGTCGGCGTCTCGTGCAGCAACCACCAGCCGCGCGTCACGGCTCTGTGCTTGGTAGACGTGCCCCTCCATGGACCGCTCAGCCCACACCTCGGTAATCTTTCTTTCCTCACCATGCTCAACCTCACAAGAATCGGTGTCGCTGGACACATCCCTGCTGAACTTGGAAAGCTACGTCGGCTTAGGTTTCTTGATCTGTATGGAAATGGCCTCTCAGGCACCATTCCTAGTACCATAGAAAACCTCACAAGGCTCGAGTTTCTTCGCCTAAGAGATAACACCCTCTCGGGACAGATTCCACCACGGTTACTGCAGAGCATGAGAAACCTTCAGTCGTTCTCTCTAGAATGGAATGAGTTGAGCGGCAACATACCACTGTATCTGTTCAATAACACACCTTGCCTCGAGTACATCAATCTCGAAAACAATAGCCTATCAGGTCCAATACCCAATGGATTAGGCTCACTGCCCATGCTTGAGTACTTGTCCCTGGGATACAATCAGCTCACTAGCACAGTACCCCCAAAGCATCTATAACATGTCTAGGCTGCAAATAATCGCACTCGACTCAAACAATTTAACTGGGCCGATTCCGAACAATAATCGAAGTTTCAGTCTTCCGATGCTACAATCGATTAGACTTAGTGGGAATAAATTTGTTGGTCGAATTCCATCTGGTCTTGCATCATGCCAACAACTGCAAATTATCTACTTGTCAAACAATTTTTTTGTCGATGTTGTGCCAACATGGTTGGCTCAATTTCAACAGCTTACCTATCTATCCTTGGCTGCTAATTCCTTACATGGCTCTGTCCCAGCTGTTCTTAGCAATCTTACCCGTCTTAATATACTTGCCCTTGCTTTAAACAACCTGACTGGAGAGATTCAAGAAGAATTAGGCCTCATGCAAGAACTCTCGTATTTGCATCTCGGACAGAATTTGCTAACAGGTCCAATTCCACCTTCTCTTGGAAATTTATCAAAACTGTCTCACCTAGTATTGTCTGATAATTCATTGTCAGGATCTGTACCAGCAGTATTTGGGAGCATCCAAAATCTAAACTGTATAGATCTGGAATATAATAATTTGAGTGGGAATCTTAACTTCTTGTCATCTCTTTCCAACTCTATGCGACTCCAACGCCTTCACCTACATTATAATTCTTTCACCGGACGAATCCCTAACACTGTGGGGAATCTGTCTGCAGAATTACTTGAGTTTAGCCTTAGTTACAACAAGCTAACAGGTGGGCTTCCATCCTCACTGTCAAACTTGAGCAGTCTTGAGTCGCTTTATCTTGCCAACAACCAGCTCATAGGAGAAATCCCAGAATCTATCACGAGGGTGCAAAATCTCGTTTCGCTTGATGTCTCTAATAATGGCATGTCAGGGACTATCCCGGCACAAATTGGTATGCTCAGCAACTTACAAAGGCTTTATATCCATGGAAATAGATTTCACGGCTGTATACCTGATAGCATTGGAAATCTTACCATGCTAGAACACGTCTGGTTGTCCGAGAACCAATTCAATTCAACTGTACCGACAAGTTTGTTCCACCTTGACAAAATTATATTCCTAGATCTTTCTATAAATTCCTTTTCTGGTCCACTACCAAGTGACGTTGGTGGGTTGAAACAAGTGGATACAATTGACCTTTCTTTCAACTTTTTGCTTGGAAGCATTCCCAAATCATTTGGGAAACTAAGTATGCTCACTAATCTAAATCTATCACACAATTCATTTGAGGACTGTATCCCCGTGTCATTTAAAGTGCTGAGTAGCCTCGAGTTGTTGGACCTCTCCTCCAATAACCTCTCAGGTACCATTCCCATGTTCCTAGCAAATTTAACCTTCTTGAAAACCTTGAATCTCTCCTTTAATAATCTACAAGGCAAAGTACCAGAGGGTGGTGTTTTTTCTAACATCTCGTTGAATTCTTTGATTGGGAATATTGGGCTTTGTGGCACACCCCATTTAGGACTCTCTGCATGTGTGGAGAAACCTCACTCAAATACGACACACTTTCTAAGATTCCTGCTCCCTTCTGTCACCATAGCACTTGTTTCTACTGTTATTTTCATTTACCAAACCATTAGAAAGAAGCTTAAAAATAAGGGAGAGGTTGAAGATTCTGGCATTGATCCTAGCAATGTTATGTACCTTGGGCACCTGTCATACCATGACCTCATCCTTGCCACCAGTAATTTTAGCGACGACAACCTTTTGGGGACTGGAAGCTTTGGAAAGGTCTATAAAGGTCAACTTAGCACCGGTTTCACGGTGGCAGTAAAAGTTCTGGACATGCAACAGGAGCAGGCCATTAGAAGCTTTGATGCTGAGTGCAGCATACTTCGCATGGCTCGGCATAGGAACTTGATAAAGATATTGAATGTCTGCTCCAACGTGGAGTTCAGGGCATTGGTGCTTCAGTATATGCCCAGTGGAAGCTTAGAGATGCTCTTACACTCTGAAAGCATAGAGCACTTAGGGTTCCTTAAGAGGCTGGACATCATGCTAGATGTGTCAATGGCAATGGAGTATCTGCACCATGAGCGTCATGAGGTAGTCCTGCACTGTGACTTGAAGCCTAGCAACGTGCTATTTGATGACGACATGACGGCACATGTAGCGGACTTTGGAATCGCAAAGATGCTATTGGGTGATGACAACTTCATGATCACTACAAGCATGCTTGGAACACTTGGGTACATGGCACCAGGTACATCCATACTCTGTACTGTGAATCTGAATTTTGGTTGGAATACATTTGGTTACCAGTGTTGATTCAGTCCTGCTTGAATTCTTTGTTTCTGGTAATATGAGCAGAGTATGGATCTTATGGGAAGGCATCACGCAAGAGCGATGTTTTCAGTTATGGAATCATGCTCCTTGAAGTCTTCAGCGGAAAGAGACCCACAGATCCCATGTTCGTCGCAGATTTGAGCATTAGGCAGTGGGTTCGTCAAGCATTTCCAATTCAGCTTGCCTCTGTTCTGGATGACCGGCTGTTGCAAGATGTTTCTTCCTCTGCCAGCAATCTGAATGACTTTCTTACGGCTACATTTGAGCTGGGTTTGATCTGCTCAAGTGACTCACCTGACCAGAGGATGTCAATGAGGGATGTCACTGTGGCACTCAAGAAGATTAAAAAGCATTATACCGAATCAATAATATCAGCAACCACGACAAGTGCTACCATGTGATTCAACTATTCTATCCGTTCAATCTTCCAATTATTTTTTCAGTAATGTGTTTTGTCCCGTTGGCCTGTGCCTAATATGATTTTTGAAAGTATACTGCCATTTCTGAAATAAGTTTGTGTAAACCATGCATTTGAAGATTCATGGGTGGACTTCAAATACTGCAATAAGTTTGTGTAAATCATTGTCACTCCCTGAAATTTTTGAATTTCAGGATGTGAATAAAAAGAATAAATAAACAATGGTTTTCTCATAATTTTAAAATTTTTCCAACATTTATTTTTCTTTACAGGAAATTTAGTATAGGAAAATAATTGTTTGTTTTTCTAAATTAAATAATGATGTTTTATGACTGTGCATTCATGCCGATCCCGAGCTGCACGTCGCCGCCAGGGGTTTCCTCAGCAAGGCAGGCGAGGACCTACGCGCGCCTCTAAAGGGCGATGCCCTCGTCCCGCGCCCCCTGACGGCACCCTGCAGTCCTGCTCATCTCACGTGCACCATGCGACGCCACCGCAGGAGCCGCCGGGCCAAGTATCGGCCGCCGCCAGCTCGCTCAATTCACCGCCGAGGGGCACCGCCGGAGAACCCGGCCGTTACCGTGAGCACCGGGGAGCCAAGCTGCACAATCTACACCGGCTGCCGCCGCCCTTGAGTCGCCGGAGTGCCACCACGACGTGAAGTCCCGGCCGCCGCCAACTTCTGGATGGTCCGGCCGATTCTGGCCGGTTACCGTCAGATACCGCCACCGGCTCCGATTCCGGCTGGAGGTCGAGCCACCACTGCACCTGCACACCGCCACTTGGTGCCCCGGCAAGCCTGACGCTGGCGGAACTGGCCAACCGAGCAGATCGGCCTGATTCGATCGGGAGGTTGAAGGTGGCAGTTTCGCGGAGTAGCCCTCGAAGGACTTGGTAATTACTCCAATAAACTTTGTGTCTTGCAAGTTTCCCAGGAAGCCCCTTGAAAGTTTAGATGCCTTCAATTCAATCCAACCCAAGATCATTTTCAGATCTAACCCTGAAGAATCACCTATTCGCAGTGACAATTCATTGAGTTTAGGGATTCTTTCTTGCTAACCCCTGGAGTATAGGGTTAATTGTGTTTAGGCCCTTGCAATCTTCTTTAACCTATAGATTACACGTTTTGACTCCATTTTTATCCGTTCAAGTTGCGTTAGGTTCATAATAACATAAATTACACGTTAGTGTTGATGTTTTTGCAACATGGCATGTTTATGAAAAAAAATTAATATTAATTTGATTAATGCTTGATAAACATGCGTCTCCTCTTAATAAAATCTACTTAGAGTTAAACACCGCTTTTCATAATAGATGTTAACTTGATTAATGCCTAATTCATATCATTCCTAAATAAAATCCAATTAGGTGATATATCGGTTTTTCTTAAACTAAAGTTAATTTCATTAATGCTTATCTAAACAATTTTCTTTCCAAATAAAAGCTAATTAGATATATACCTTAGCTTTTCATAAAATAAGTTCAATTTGATTAATATTTATTCAAATTGCTTTCTAAATAAAAGCTACATAGGATATATCTTAGGTTTTCATAATTAAATATTAATTCAACTAATATAAATATAAATGTGTTTTTAATTATAATTTGGTTAGTTGAACTCGAAATACAATGTTATGCACTTAGATGTTTACATATACTTTATTTTCGAATTAAATGTTTAATTTGCTTAAATTGTACTTAAATATTTATAAATAAAATTGAACTAAGCTTTATAATGTCTTTATAATATAAATATGACTTGATTAATTCCAATTAAAGGTATTTCTCTGAAATATCTTTATAATATTTTCCTCAACTAAAATAAATAAAGCTTGTAGCTCTTATCTTTCTTTTATAATTCAAATCTCTCGATAGCTTTATCTTTACAACCATAGTTCCGTTTTAAGCGTTTCCTGCATTTGCGTAATACTAGGATCGAGCCCTATCCTTTAGTACTCTCTTTTAAAGCTTTCTTTGGTTTTGGTTTATTGTTCTTAGTTGTACTTGTTTGTTGCTTGTATGCTTGTGGTGATGTTTGCTTCGAGTAGAAGGATCGCTGTTCGGAAGTTTTGAAGAGTAAGAAGCCGAAGAGCAGTAAGAGTAACTTTACGTATGAGAAAGGCAAGTGTGTCCTTATAATTTTGTCCCAATAACTTTATTTAATCACTATTGCATATGCTTGCATTTAATTTGATGGTTCCTATTAAGGATTGCCTAGTCTTTATGATCATTCCTTGTCAAACTGGGTTTATCTTTCTATTACGTAGCTATGCTTAGCTGCTATACTTGGGTTACGGTGGTTCTAATGAACAATATGATGAACTTGTTTTATTTATGCTATACATTTCTTTAATACAAGATCACTATGTTTAATCGGAACATGGAGAACCACCTAGGAAAATAGTGCAACCACAAGAACTATTATGGCTCTGATCTTGGCTAATTAATTAGAAACTCTAGTCTGGGGTAATCTTACCGAAAGGGCAAGAGGGGCGGTGGCAGATGGGGTATAGCACTCGTTCTCTTGAGAAGTGGGCTTTGTTAAGACACTATACCCACTAGGGGACTGTTATGCTCTGCTAGTAGCAGAAAACCTTAGCGGGTTACCACCTACTAGCAAATCTTTGCAAAGGCCTTGTATCGTCCCTATGCAGTCACACCTCGGAAGTGTGATGAGTGCCTGATCAGCACAGCATGGTTGGGTCCAAAGTTCTTTGAACTTTTACACAACTTGTGGGTAAAGATGTGCAACCTCTGCAGAGTGTAAAACTGATTGATCAGCCGTGCTCACGGTCAAGAGCGGCCTGAACCCTCACATGATAATCGAACTTGAAGATGGACTTAAATTGTGGTTTGTGCTATGGTTATGGTTGTGTCATATGCTTATGGCTTATGTTTATATTAATTGTGGGTTGGTATATACTTATACCTTAGTAATCAGGTGCTAATAAAATTTGACCAACTAAAAATACTTAATGCAGTCAACCAGTCAGCCTTTCCTTGTTTAAGCCTTGCATTCATATTCTCCTCCACACTTGCTGAGTATGACATGTGCTCACCCTTGCTATAACCAACGTTGCTCAGAAGAAGAAGTTGCTATCGAGTTTGGTGTGAAGATGGTGTTGAGTTCTAGGTGTACGCAACCCCCAGTCAATTTCTTGTGAAGTTTGGAGCCTCCGTTACTGCCAGTATTACGCTGTGTATCTCTGATAGTTCTCGTAAGTCTTTATTTGTATCTTTTACATGATACTGTAGCTATTATTCACTAATGTATGAAACTTGATCCTGGCATACATATAGGTAGCACTCGGTTTTGTCCTTAAAATCGGGTGTGACAACCATGCGATTTGCCACAAGATGCAACAAGACGCAGCCTACCGCCGCCCTCGTACGATGCCGTCGTGCCCCTCCGCGCGTCACCGCTGCTCCTCATTGCCAGTGTGGGGAGATCGTAGGGGGAGGGGAGGGGAGGCAGAGGGCCAACCTGGAGGGAGAGAAGTGGAGGGGAAGGACAGAGGGAGAGAGGTGGTCGGGAGATGAGGAGGGCGAGAGAAGAAAAGGAAGGCACACGTGTGAGGAGAAGAAAGAGAAGATAAAGACTTTGCGGGGAGCGAGTTAGGGTCAGTATGCACCCTTTAGTACCGGGTGGAGGCTTTAGTAATATCCCATTTTTGTTCTGGGTGGAGCCTTACCTTTAGTAACAGGTAGAGCCTTTTTAAGAAACTGATTCATTCCTTGGGTGGGTTCACGAAATCCTAGCAATCCCTCATCCAAACAATATAAGAACTTTGGATATCCTATTTTGTCTTTGTTCCCACAAACTAAATGTGACTCCCTCCCATTCAAATTGTAAGTCGTTTTGGCTTTGTATATAACCTTATGCACCTAGATGTATTCTATGTTAATATATATAGTAAAACCTAAGTATTTTAAAAAGTCAAAATAACTTACAATTTTTAAGGGAGTATATTAGTTGGCAGAGAAGCCTAACTCTTAATTTCTCTAATCTTTCGAAGTAGAGCAGAACTTCAAGTTGGTTGTCCGAAATTCGGATGTATATATGTAACTTTCCTTGCTTTAACATTTTTTCATCTAAGGAAATACAAAAGAGTAGCAATCCCTAAAATTACAAATCTCAGGGAGACTCAAACACAACGACGTAGGAGAAGCACTCATGGTCTCGTTCAAAATTATCCGTCCCTTTATACAACGGGGTAGGGCTCCCCTTTTATAGTAACCCAAGGGTCATTTTACATATCATGAATACCCTTTCTCACCTACTACATTCCTAGAAAATGCCGTGCATAATGGTCTTTGGAGGTAACTTGTACAAATTTAACTCTCCCACTGAGTCACGCTCCTCACGCCTCCAGACAATCATGCTAATCATGCCTCCGGGGGTTCATGCTTCTCATGCCTCCTTGCAGTCATGCTTTTCACGCCTCTTCATCTTTAGCCTCACACTGGTTGATTCCTTAGCCTCGTGCTTGGAAGGTTCTTAGCCTCAAGCTGGAAAAGTAGCCCAGCCTCATGCCTTCAACCTTGGCGCATTCAATTCAGCAATCCTGAGTAGAAAAAACATAGTGAAGAGCTCGTGACTCGAGGTTAACTTCGAGCGCCCGAGAGTAAGCCATTTCACACTTCAGCCATTAGCAAATAACTCTTAGCTTTGAGACCAAAGCAACAGAGAGGATGCGAGGTTAATATGGTTTTCACGCCAGATCAGGACAACCGAGGTTAATTGACTTTGTAGAAGGGCCTAAACTCTGCCAGGTTAGTTGGCATTTGCCGGAGAAAACAAGCTCGAGGGTGACTATCTTTTTTAGTGATCTCTAACAAAAATCTTGACCACTACCGAGTTCATTCGTGTAATTACATTCCCAGAGCTACGTACTCTGAAGATTAATTTCTTAATAGTATCGTATTTTTTTAAAGAATCCCTATTGACTTCACCAATTCAGGACAGTTCAAGTCAATGTCACATAGAATTGTTTTTTGTTTGGGTTACCTTGAGAGAGAGAAAATACCATTCATCACACAAGTTACACGAGCTTTGACATATATTTATCATGAATTCATATAGAAACCATAACCATGATGTTGCCTTTTTTTTTTTGAAATATGGTACAAAGAGGATGCTCATATACAGGTACGCATACTCACTTCTACAAGTCCATCCACACCATATATATCCCTGTGAACAAATCAAAGAGTCTGGACTGACATACTTTGAGATTGACATAGTCATAATAGGCATCTCACTGTTGACAGATGCTTGCCTATCACTATAGGATAGCATAGTTATTTTCCTGTGAACAAATCAAAGAGTCCGGACTGACATACTTTGAGATTAACAAAGTCATAATAGGCATCTCAGTGTTGACAGATATACTTGCCTATCACTAAAGGATAGCATAGTTATTTTCCTGTAAACAAATAATCAAAGAGTCCGGACTAACATACTTTGAGATTGACAGTCATAATAGGCATCTCACTGTTGACAGATATACTTGCCTATCACTGAAAGGATATATAGCATAGTTATTTCCTAAATAATCCAGAACAATGCATGTACCCGTGCTGAGTTTAGGATATAAACCTTAGTGGACTGATTTCACGACAAGGAATATGACCAACTAAGCTTCTTCTACTTAGCCACTGAGATGCTGTCCCTGCAGTAGAGCATTTTCAATCGATAGCTTATGGGTGATGCAGATCGAAGTAGAGCAAGCAATAAATCGGGGTGTCATAATCTTATATGCAAATAAAGGACAACGGTTTCTTAGATTTAAATCCATCTAGGAGAAAAAAGCATAGGGACACCACTCTATAGTGGGAGATGAAATTGCAAAAAGATAACGCCACCACTCTATAGTGTGCTCTGACAGACTTCAATTTGGCCCTTGTCAAATATATATAAACTAGCACCACATGCAATTGATCGGCTATACCTTTATTCATGTCAATTAACATCTTTTGTATAATGTGTTTTTGTATAGTCAGGAACAAAATGTGTTTTTGTCGATCACTAGCTATTGAGATCGTGGATTCAGATTTAGCGAAATATCTCTAAATATTTATTAATTTATAATAATATAAAAGATCTCTGTTGACTTCGAGTCAAGATAACAGTGACACTGTTTTTTTTTGCCACCATAGAAATATATTTGTCACATACCGTGTGACAAAAAAATAAAGGAAACACGAGTCAAGACTTTGACACGTGACCTCTAGTGTTTTTGGCCATCTTGCTTCCGGTCCTATTGCCTGCTGTCATTTCTTCGTCTCTAAGCCCAAGTGCAACCCATCTTAATGGTAGCTACACCGACCCCACTGCCCTGTTGGCTTTCAAATCGCTGCTCTCTGATTCTCTCGGAATCCTCACCAGCAACTGGACATCCAACGTATCCTTCTGCCGATGGGTCGGCGTCTCGTGCAGCAACCACCGGGCTCTGAGGTTGGTGGACGTGTCCCTCCACGGAGCGCTCAGCAAACACCTTGGTAATCTTTCTTTCGTCACCGTGCTTAACCTCACAAGAATTGGGAATGAGGAATAACATTGCAGCTGACATCTGGGGTCTACCATGGCTAAGCAGCGTAGCTTACGTTATAAAGGTGATTACATGTAAACGTCTCCCCTTTCCCACACAGCAGTAGTTGTTGGTATTGACTGACCAAACACATGTGCCCAGGCCAGACCAGCTAGGGTTCACAATCACACCTGCAAGCTTGTGCGTCAGGTCATTCAAAATTCCGGATAAAGTGCGCGCTTAGAGGCGAAATATAGCAGGCTAGTTTTTAATAATTTATCTGCATAAATATTTTATATGGAGCTCTTGTTTGAGCGGCACCATCTGCTGATAATCTCACACAAGCAGGCGTTCATCTGGAGAAACTTGACCTTGCTAGTGGCTGTTGCTGTGTTTGAGCACCTGCTTCTCTCAGCTGGTCCATGGTGATTGCAGAGTGGTTTTGCTGGCGATGATGCACCGAGGACTGTGTTCGACAGTGTTGTTGGACACCCGCGAAAAAGAAATGTCACGGAGGGATGGAGCAGAAGGACAACTATGTTGGTTATGAGGCCAAGTTGAAGAGGAGTACATTGACCTTGAAATATCCCATCGACCATGGCGTTTAACTGGGATGACATGGAGAAGATTTGGCATCACACGTTCTACAATGAGCTCCGTGTACCACCTGACGAGGACCCTGTGCTGCTGACAGATGCGATCCACAACAACCCCAAGGTTAACAGGGATAAGATGACCCAAATAATGTTCGAGACCTTCAATGTTCCAGCCATGTATGTTGCCTTCCAGGCCCCGCTTTCCCTCTATTCCAGTGGTGACGTCGCACAACAGGTAACAATTGTGGTCTCTGGTGACATAACAGTCTATGAGAAATTTGTTGTTTGCTGTAGGTATTGCGGTAGACTCCGGTTACGGTGTGACCCAGATTGTGCCAATCTTACAGGGGTATCCTGTTCCAAATGTATTTTCTCATAGCAAACTTGCTGGACGCAAACTCACTGAAATATTGCAGGGTGTTCTCAATGAAAGAGGTTACTCCTTTACCACAAATGCTGATCGGGAAACTGTACGGAACATTAAGGAGAAGTGCGCATATGTGGCACTAGACTACAAGCATGATCTGGAGACTTCCAAGATCAGCTAGATCTTCCATGGAGGAGTGCTATGGGCTCCCTGATGAACAGGGTGATCAATCGGGGCAGAGAGGTTCAGCTGCCCTGAAGTCCTCTTCCAGCCTAATTTGTTTGCCATCGAAGATCCTGGAATCCACAAGGCAACCTACAATTGTATCATGAATTGTGACATAGATATTAGAAAGCACCTCTATGGTACCATTGTGCTCAGTGGGGGCTCAACCAGGTTCCGTGGCCTTGCTGATCGCTTGATAAAGGAGATCACTACCCTTGCACCAAGCAGCAAGATCAATGTGGTGGCACCGGGTGACCGGAAATATAGCGTATGGATCGGAGGGTCTATCCTGGCATCCCCCTTAGCACCTTCCAACAGGTGAATATTACACATTTCTGTTGCCCAAATAGCGTTGCAGCTGCCATTCTATATGTTTTTCTCTGTTGTTTCTTAAACCGGTTTCTCTTCATATTTTTACTATCGTTTCTTTTCACAATAAGTTTTTTGACAAGCTTTACTAACATGTATCAGGGGCACAGTTTTTTTTAATGCCCTACTCTCTCCTAAAAATGCGTACTAACAGTGCACTCCAATGCTGTATGTCTATGGCAGATGTGGATCACAAAGGGAGAGTATGATGAGTAAGGTCCAGCAATTGTACACCAGAAGTGCCAAACCTGAGTTTGTTTTTTTTGTCTTGCTAAACTACGCATCATCCCGTTCTCTTGTAAACTCCTTTACCATTTATGCTCACCGTGTGTGTGCTCGAAAGCACTGGGGTTCCATTGAGCTTTATTAATGGGTCCTCCCATTGGATCAAAATAAAACAAAATGTGCCTTTTTTGTACTCATACAACATGTTCGTGTTTCCTCTATATATTCGATTGCCGCTGAACCAATCATTGCTCATTCTGATGGTGACATTCATTTTGATCATAAACTCATCCAATATAGCATCGGGCGGTGCTGCGCATGCTCTTGTGCTGCTCTTTCTCAATAATGGCAGGGATATAGGATCCCCGCAAGAGGGGTACAAGGATGTGTCTCCCAAGTACCGTATTTTGAATTTGTATCGATGTTTTTTGTTTTGTTAATATACTTATTTGGAAATTAAAAGTACCTGATTGTGCAAAACAGTCGCTACCCTATTACGTCATTTCCTCCTCCCTAGCATTTAAATAATTGCCTTCATCCAAAATACATCCCCGTGTTATTTCAAATTTCTGTAATTTATTTATTTTGCTTCAAATTATTTATCCCTTATTTATATTTAATTATAATCCTACTATTTGTGGTAATTATCTGCCACCGCCTTGGTTTCTACCATACTTTTGACTGAACTATTTCCTGCATAATTTTGTAAAAGAGCTATGAAAATCATGTAGTCCACTCATTTTTTTGAGGGATCAGCAGGGGAGGCTCCTACCTATTTTTATATATATAAATAAAAGGGAATGTGTACAATGGGATTACACAGGCTTGAAGCCAAAAGAGAAAAAGAGGGCAGCAGGCTGTATGCTACTCATCCATCCCAAATTATAAGTCATTCCAAGAATCTTGGAGAGTTAAAGTATCTCAAGTTTGACCAAATTTATATGATAATATAATAATATTTATGATGTCATATAATTATCTATAGATTCTTCATCAATTATATTTTCATAGTATACCTATTTGATATCATAAATCTTTATAATTTTCTCTATAATTTTGATCAAACTTGAGATGCTTTGACTCTCCAAGATTCTTGGAATGACTTATAATTTGGGATGGAGGGAGTATTACTCATCCACATTTTGATTTTCCTTCCAATGGCTGGCATCACTCTAAGAGTGACCAGCTTAAGACCTTCAACAAAACAGACTTCTAGCAATAAGCTTGCATTAGCGATTTGTTCAAACGACGTTCATATATAAATAAAAATGTAGCTGACATCAGGGTTACCTTGGCTAAGCAGCATGGCTTACGTTGCAAAGGTGATGGCACGTTTCCCCTTTCCACACACCATTTGTTGGCATCGACTGATCGTTCATACCTGCAAGCTGGTGTGTAACGGCTTTAAAAATTCCGGGTAAGTCTGCGTGAGTGCGTGTATGTTATATAGAGGTATTGTTTGAGGCTTTAAGCGTCACCATCTGCTGATGATAGAACACAAGCTGCAGGGTCTTGATTTTTGGAAAGTTGACCTGCAAGTGGCAGTACAGTGTGAGCACCTGCGTCTCAATCTCAAGGTCTTATCCCTGCATCTGTCACCCAGTACCATATTGTATTTGTTAATCATTGCAAGCCTTGCCCGCCGCGTGATCACCGAGGCTAGTTTCTCTAACCCACACTTAGCCCCTCTTACCTTGTAAACAATGCCAGGTTTCTTGGGAGCGAAATAAAGAAAACACCGGAACCCGCGGCACAAGAACAGGCGAATAGGACACAAGCCTGCTATGTGCGTAATTTGTCGTCTACTCTACCCATCTCCATGATTGTTCATGGCTATGTCAAACGATTGGTCATGAAAATGTGATGCTTTGCGCCAACTCGATCCAGCAAAGCTTCTGAAACTTTGACTGTCAATATAATGTTTCTGGAGTATTTGGCTTTGAATATATAGCGAAATTATATGTGCTGATTAGTCTTGAAAATCCTTTTCAGCATGGTACAGTGAAAAAATTTCGTCTCAAATGTCAAGGACATGCAAGTACCACAACAAATGATTTCACATGCATAAGAAAGACCTATGTCAATTAAGTTGATCTTGGTTCCAATTTTGAGCAGTTTGATTTGGAGGAAAAGCTTACAGATCAAAATGTTCATTTGAAACCTTTACCATGTAAGGTAACTTAGATTTTGCCTATGACTTTCATCTAAGTCACATTTTGTTGGCCAGAATGACATGTGCAGTTGTAATATTTTTGTGCGGAAGCTTAAATATTTTTCTTATTGGATTTATGATCAATTTACCGCTGGGATCACATTCCATTGTGCATTCGTTATTGTGGATATTAATTACTGGAAAATATCACACCCTAGTGTAAAGAGTATAATGAAGAAAATTTAAAATACATAAAACATAAGCAAGATCTTGGTTAAATTTAAAGTAAATCCCATTTTATAACGCACTCTAATAAAAAAATGTCAACATTTTTATTTGACCCGTATTTGCTATACGACAAATCAATACACATTGTCATTACTTGTCCTTACAAATACAAAATCAATGAAGGGCAACATTGCCATTTGATCTATTTTTTATTGTTGTGTCGTGTCTCAAACAACTAATATTTTTGTCAACGGAAGGGGAGGAGTAATCGATCTATTAAGCTATACGACATGGCGACTAGATCTGAGCTACTAAGCAGAACAATTAGAAACTGCGCGTTACCAGATTAATCGCTGCCAGGCCAGCTCTGTTTCTCTCTATATATGCTAGTCTAGCAGCTGGCTCCTTTTCCCAGGACACCGCATCCGAAATTGGCAAAGGCACAAAGAGATCACTCAGATCCTATCATATAGTCCTTCCAGAGAGTGAGGGGAGGGGAAGCATATGGAAAGGGTGAGCGCTCCTGGTTTTGCAGCGTCAGAGATTCTTGCCAAGGGAAGGGAGTCAGCTGCCCGTCTGCACGCTATGCTAGACCAGCAGCAGCTGCCGGAGATCAGCACGATGCCCCATGAGCTTCAGGACCTTGTCGAGCAGATCCTACATTGCTGCGACCGAGCCCTCGCCGCGCTGAATGGGAGCATGGGCAAGAAGCGCAAGCCAGAGCGCGGTGGCCCAGCTGATCTGCCTTCTACAACGAGGTCCAAAAGGCTGAGGTACTTAACAATCAATCTCGTGGTTGGTCATCACTGCATCTTCGAATTCAATACAAAAACAGTTGAGTACTAAATACTAATGTGCAGGGTCAGCGGTGGCGAGAGAGGAATACGAGTGGAGAAGAAATGGACAATGGAGGACGGCTTCGCCTGGAGGAAGTACGGGCAAAAGAACATCCACGGCAGCAAGCACCCGAGGTGGGGATCTGTTGTTCAATCACAAGATTCATCAGATAAATCGCATCCCCATGGAAGCAATTGTTCAAGTAATTAACCAAGCATCCAAGTTTGATCGTGTCAACATGTTGTCGGGCAGGCTCTACTTCCGCTGCAGCTACAACGATGACAACGGCTGCAGGGCCAGGCGGCAGGTGCAGCAGTCGGAGGCCGACCCTTCCGTCTATATCATAACCTACTTTGATGAACACACCTGCTGCATGGGCACCTCACTCATGGGCAACGACGAAAAGGTAGAGAAGTTCGTCATCAACTTTGGTTCTGCAGGCGTCATGGATGGGGAACTAAATGGTTCACCCTCGTCGACTTGCGACGATGACGGCCTGGTGGTGTGTGAGAAACCGGATTTGTGTAATTCACCGGAGGAGCTGCAAGCAGCCATGGACCATGAGGCTGCTGAGCTTCTCGAGCAGTCAACCCCGGTGCTGGAAGAGCTGGGTATGAGCTCGCCATGGTGGCAGCCTCTAGGCGGGTGCCTAGAGTGGGAGGTTGGCCAGTGCGAAAACTTATTTTATATTGGCGAATCCATTGACATCGACAGTCTACTTCAGTAAATAGAACCTGTGGTGCTTGCAAAAATCTGTTGCGTTGTCTGACATAAGGCTTCTTAAACTAAAGAGGGGCCTATTTTGAAGTGAAAGATGGAATAAGATGGCGTCCAGTATGCCTGATTCTACCAATGAAGTCCAAACAAAGCTACGAATATTTATTAAAAGTTGATGTCGCAGATAATTTGTTGTGTATGAACTAATTGATGTACTATTCGGTATAGCCTAGATTTTTGTCCAAAAATATCTGTAGATTCTCGAGATCTTGTATGACGACAGCATGGAGTATGACTACTAACATTATTATTTTATACCACAGTTCAAATGTAATTCGACACTCTTTTGTTGTTTCTAGACCAATTCGTCACTTATTTTGCCTACCTTAGTTATGCACAGCTCAAAAAATCAGGGCTAGTCTCGCCAGTGGATTGATTGACAACATTCACTTGTTTGCTCTCGTAGTCGAAGGAGAGGCGGTTCATATTCCACCTCCATATGGGGCAAGGACTCGGCAGTTCAAGATCATTTGTCATGCCAGTAGGGGTGACTCTAGAAATTAGGGCATGCGTTTAAGCATATACCTATCGGCCTCTTCCTTTTATATCCCAAAAGTCATAATATTGTCTCCAGAGGATATAGTTCCACATGCGTTCAAATGGAGTACCTAAAAAACTATAACCAATTAGGTGCCATTATTAGGTAAAACGATATGAAAGGTTCACAATTGAATTTACGGTTTGTTAAAGAGATGCACAAGGAACTATTGTTTAAAAACTTGCCTTGTCCAAATACATCTACATGTTATTTTTTTATTTCTCTAATTTATCTACTTTTCCCTATATTTTATATTCAGTTATAAATCCTGCAATACTTTGAATACTAAAGAGATCATGAAGGAATCTGTGGGAATCCTTTTGTGGGTTTATACATGTAGACCGAATGCTTCGCTGTGGTGTCAACATAAACCAAGAACATGTGAACATGATGTATTGCATACAGAATTAGTACGGCATCTTTTGTGCCATATCGCAAGTACCAGGAAAGGGAAGAATCTATAATGACATGATGCAAATCCATCCACGCTCTTTTTATCAAGTCCCTTTATTTTAAACCCTAGTATGTATTTGATCATTTTGATGTTTTTATATGAGATGGCTAACATCCAAAAATAATAACCTCCATATAGTGTACAAATAAATTACTTAGTTGTTTCAACTAAAAGGAAGAAACAAGACTAGCGAAAATAGGTGAAGGTCTGATTCGAGCCATAGTTTAGCTCTTTAATCCGCTAGTACAAATAATGCTGCTACTCAACACTCTCCAAGCAAAATCATGTAATTTAAGTGGAGGTGAGGAACCAGTGAGCCATCTATGAACGTTTTCAGACCTAGATAAAAACGATCCCCGTTATATGAGGGAACCAGTGAGTCATATATATGAGCATTGATTAGTCACTTGGCTCACATGGTAATCCTACCATATTGCAATTTCCTGCAGAATTTCTGTACAAGTGTTATGATGAAGATCTTGTGTAGTACAAACATGGTTTCCTTGTCAGTCATAAGCTTGCATCACATGTTCGGCTAACGTGCATAGGGATTTTTTGATTGGGTGCTGTGTCGCCATCTGATGATGATCTGAAAAACAATCAGGGCGTTGATTTGGGGAAAGTTGACCTGTGGCCTTATCCCTGCGCCTCTCGCCAATCCCATACTGTATCTGTTAACAATTGCAATTTTCAAGTCTTGCCGCCCGCGTGATCTGATCACCAAGTCTAATTGCTCTCACATATTACTTGTAAACAACGAGAGCTTTCTTGAGAGCAAAAAAAGAAAACGCAGCCAAATATATTTGCGTTTGTGCAACTCTCTTACGGTAGCATCACTGAGCACCACTAAACAAATTAGGGCTAATTAACAAGCTAGATGGAGAAAAATTAAAAGACGAATTCATGAGCTGTAAACCCGAACTATTAGCTTTGTTTCACAAAAATTGAAAGACGAATTGGATAATATCTTTCGTTCAAATTTGAGAGGATTCGTTCGTTGTACGTGCCAAAGGTAGTAAAGAGAGTTGAAAGTTTGCAACGTAATAGGCAGCTGCTAGCTAGCGTATAAAACCAGAAAGTGCCATGCGATCGCGCATTGCCGACCCACGCCATCGAGTGCGATGCCATCGCGCATTATTAAAAACAAAAATCACATTACCTCTCAGGCGTAGCGTCACATCGCTGACGGCACCACGCTGACGCTCTGGTGGTGATGCCTGTGTGGCCGATGGGCAAAGTGTCCACTGCTGCTGCTGATGCTCTGAGAACGTGGCCCGACAAGCGGCATCTTTTGGTTAGTGGGTCAGCGCCCTTGCTTTGCGCTGTCAAGAACACTAACCAAGGATCACTGTGATGAAGTTTATTCAGGACAGTATTATATATCTCTGAATATGGAAGTGTGCGGCGTGTACTTTACTTTTTTTTCAGGGAAGGGTAGACTTCAGTCCATTGTATTTTACTGCAAGTTTTAACGACATGGTCGGCACATCTAGGATCTGACTGTAAAGCCTATAGCAGATCGCTTCTCCCCTTATTTTTCACACCGACGCATCTGTGTCTTCTATTGACTCACTACTCCACATTAGTTCCGTGCAGTGTCATTCAAACCAAAAGTTCGATGGTGCTTCCATTATCCAGTCTGCAATTCGCATAGATCGTGCGCCATAGCTGCAGTGCCCGCCACGGAGGACCTCGATTCCCTCATCGATCTGTCGCTCCCTCTCCGCCAAATCGATGTCACACCCAGCCTCCCCTCCGGTCGTCCCATCCCTCCTGCAGGAAGATGGCGGTTCGTCGAACCCAAGGTGCCAAATTGACGCCACCACGCACTGCCCGATCCTCACGGCTGGCAGAGGTGGTGCCCCTCGAGGAGGAGCACCCACAACTCATGCGGCGGCAGCCGCGGCTATATGGTAGGCGGCCATGGATTCCGTGTGGTGCATATCCTAGAGCAAGTCAACCTGCTTCCTTGATTCTTTAGAGGCATCATCACAGTTCATTTGAGGCTGGACAATTGCTGAATCTCGTTGCTTGGTGTTTCTCAGCTGATTGATTACGTCCCTTGTTCTTTCTCAATTGATTGATTCCGTTCGCTATTGCTTCTTGATTGATTGATTCCACGGATTACCCAACGAAGGACAATGCAGAGAGGCCCTGAAGCGGCTCATCAGGTGGTGGCATCCCCTGCTGCCGACATCGCTGCGTCCGTCGCTGCCTCGGAGGACGGGAAGAGAGGAAAGAGAGAGGGGAAGCAAGAAAGGAGGAGGAGGGGTGGTGGGCCCACGCTACGTGGAGGAGGAGAGATTAGGCTTCCAGTGGGTCCAGTGTAGGTGACGGAGCTAAATAGTGGTGTCGACTCCGATGTTTGGGACCCTCATGCCACACGTGTGTCATATCAACAAAAATCAGTAAACCACCTTGATAACCACTTTGAAATAATAGAGGGGGTAATTTGAACAGTTTTAAAAGTTAGGGTACACCTGATTTCTAGTGTTCAAGTTTAGGTGGGTTTTCAAACTCAAAAATAAGAGTAGGGGGGGTGGACTTTATTCAATATGGATTGGATGTTGAATCGGCATTTAAAAGCTAACGGTTTGGAAGCCGGAATTTGGAAACAGGAATCATCCCTGTCTAGAAATACCTAGGGGTCGGGGAACAAGATGCGTTGACAGCGTGAGAATTTCCACGTGCATGCACAGAGGCTGCCATAAAGGAGATACTGAAATACTATTATTACAAAGAGAGGTAAATCAATTTCTTGTAAAAAAGTCATTTTAATGAGTCGATACTATACGCAGCATGCCCAGGCATA
>NC_028457.1:33357250-33518984 GCF_000263155.2 Setaria italica | reverse complement strand
ATCATACATATCTCCTAGTCCAGCCATCTTAGAGCATCTCCAACAACCTCTCTATTTTTGGCTCTCAATTCAGGTGTTGTCCATCATCCATGCACAGACCAATCACAGGAATTGTCAATGTTCCCTCTCTAAACCAAATAGAAATCAGTACAGCAGTCATACTAATCAGTTGGAAAATTAGCAAATTACCATGCTACCTAACGAGTTCGGAACATGTAAAGGACTACCACTAGACTACCAGAGTTCAGAACATGTAAAGCACCAAGAACATGTAGTTGAAGCAAGAGGAACACAATCAGTGGAGGGAGACCGGGCCAGCGGCGGCGCTGGAGGGGGCCGGGGCTAGGCCGCCTCCGTCACCGGAGGGACGGGGCTTGCTACGTGGCGGCATGAGATCGATGGCGGTGCGGCAATGCCATTTCGGCGATGATGGGGAGCCGGTGCGCGAGTGGATTGGGGGATAGATAGAGTGTTCACATGGGGCCCACGCTTTGCCGAGCCAAAGACCATCGCCAGGTTTGGACAGCGGCGAAAATTCTATAGCGAGCCAGATGGGATAGCCAGACCAGTACCGAGTCTGTTGGACCACGAAATTTTAGCTGCTGTGCCAAATTTAGACTTACCGAGTCAAGTACCGTGTCTCTTGGAGATGCTCTTATGCGCTGCTTGTGTGCAGCTGTGCGTTGCTTGTGTTGGGTGTAAGGTGTGTGCGGCTGTGCGTTGCTCGTGTTGTGTTCAGCAAAGGCTGAGCCATCTTCCATGGGCTATTGGCAAGTACACGGGCTACTGAGGCCATGTTTAGTTACCTCCCAACTCCCAACTTTGACACTATGCAAAAAGAAGATTTCCATCACATCAAACTTGCGGTACATGCATGGAGTATTAAATGTAGACGAAATTAAAAACTAATTGCACAGTTTTGTTGTACTTTGCGAGACGAATCTTTTAAGCCTAATTAGTCAATATTTGAACAATAATTCACAAATACAAACGAAACGCTACAGTGTGCTACAGTGCTGGCACAGTAATTTTGCATCTCCCAATTTGGCCAACTAAACAAGGCCTGAGTGTTGCTAGGAGGCAGACCTGGGCTGCTGCCCCCAGCCCGGGCCCCAGATCCACCCTTGACGATAGGTAGTTGAAAACATTATGACAGGATTAATTCAGCACGGATTGAATAACAAAATTATGAACCATGTCGAGATATACAAGCTCATGAAAAAAAACGCAGAACACAAATTTAGAAAGTTCAACTACACGCCAACACAAGGTAACAGTAGTGCCTCCTTGATGATCAAGGCACATTCCGCAATTTAGCATCAATCATTCTACTCTACTTAGTCCGTACAGAAGATTTACGCTCTTCGTGGACAATACATCCTATGTACGAGGAGCAGCCAAAAACAGTAACATGCAATGAGAATCGCTATACCTAAGCTTCCGCTGTCAGTATGGTGGAAAGGTGTAGCGAACATGACCTATTAGGCTACAGTTTGTGATTTTGATGATTGAGTGACAACATAGTTATTGGGACTAATGGTTTGTTAAGCATGTGCCTTGTAAATTTTTCTAGCCCCAAGTATGCAAACCAAACCATGGCAAGGTCCAAATCATGGTATTCTTGATATCCAAGTTATGATATTCAAGTGACCAAGTTATGGTATCTAGGATTATTTTATCGTATTGAAGCATCTAAATGATAGAGAAAATTCTAGAGCATCCAAATGACGGTATCTTCATGTTGGGGGGAAATATTAACGGCCCCCCTAATACGCTGCTTAAAGAAACAAACATGAAGGCCCAGGCCCACCGAAGCCTGATCAAATCTCCGCCACGCCCGACCCAGGCGCCAGGATCGGGAGCGCCCGACCCCCCTCCGCAAGGTTACCACCTCGCCCGACCACGACCCCAGGGTCGGGGGCGTCCGACCCTGTGCCACGAAAGTTCCGCCTCGTCCGACCCCGAGCGAAGGAGTCGGGCGCACTGGGGCCCACAAGTCCGGGAACCCCCTCGGATACGATCCGCATAGACAAGACAAATCCTGTGGGTCCCCCCGTCGGCCTCGTCATAAATGCGCCGCAGTTATGGCAGAGGGCAGGGCGACCGCGCCCCCCACGCAACCCGGCTCAAGTACCCGTGCACGACCATCCTATGCGGGCTACAGTGCCGGCGGCCGACTCCCATTCGCCGCAGGGTACTCATGACTTGCGACGACCGTAGCAAAGGAGGAAGCAGCCCGTCCTCGGGTTCCGCACGCCCTCGGGTCCCGCGCGAACAGCAGAACATATGTAAAGCTCCCCCTCTCAACAGCCATCACCGGAGCAGCGGCATCCACCGTCCACCCTAACGGACGCTAGGGTAACGACGAAGCCGCCTCATCATGATCTGACCTGGTACCTACGAACATCAAAGTAGCTACCTGCGGGAGCAGCAACACTTGGCGTCCAGCGACCGCCCCCTCCGGCATGCACGACGGCACGCGTTTAGGGTCGGCAGGACATCGGGCGCCTAAAGACCTCTCCCCTTCTCCCTGTCGTACTTTTTACCATCTTACTCTTTACTCTTTACAGACCTTTTACCCGATCCCAATTGTAACTCCGGCCGTCCCCTTGCGATATAAAAGGAGGAACCCAAAGCCGGAGGGGTGGGGGAAAGAAAACCAGCCTCTTCTCTAGTACACCATTGTACACTACTGCTCTGGCGAAAAAGAGCACCAAAACCAAAGAGACTTGGGACCTATCCCTCTCTCGCCAATCTGTAACCCCCTACTACAGAACCCCCGCGTGGGCAACACAAGCATCCTCGATACTGGACGTAGGGCTTCCCTTGCCCGAACCAGTCTAAATCCGTGTCTCCCGCGCAACCATCTGAGGCTCACGCGCATAAAAGAAATTTACTAGTCTAAAGTCTAGATCCGCTGATCTTGACAACGACACTTCAGTGTGCAAATCGGATGTTCCGATGGTACCCAAGATGAGTGTCGGAGTATCCACCGGAGCGTTGAAGTCAAGTGAAAGTTAACCATCGGATGTTTCGATGGTCACATTTCTACAAGCATCAGAGCAATTCTCAGAGGAGGCAGAGGAAACACTATAGCACCGGATGTTCCGATATCCTATGGAAGTGACAAGCTATGGCAGAGCCACCCAAATTAACCTGACTAAAATGCACTTAAGTCGCCTGACAAGCGATCATGCACTTTAAGCAGGTCAACTTGGTCGTCCGTCGGATTTCATCCGATAAACCACTTACTCGGGATCGAGAAGCATTGCTCACATGAAAGTGAGTGGGCACAAAGATTACAACATTCCCATCACAAAAATATAGTTCAACATTTTATTACATCAGAGTTTTCAAAATTCAAATAGAATTTGCAAGGTTTCAAACAACGAAGAAGTAAAACAAGCGGAAGCTAAACGTCGATACACGATATCATGACGAAGCCTGATCATGACATCAATGACCCCTGTCCTCGCCGACCAAGGATGGGTCCCGAACAAGACAACACCAGCAACCACACCTGAAAAACAAGCCACGAGCAAGGCTGAGTATACTAATACTCAACAAGGCTTACCCGTCAGGTGGTAACTACTCCACTGACTCCTAGACATGCAAGGCTTTTTGGCGGTGGGTTTGTTTTTGCCAAAAACGACTAAAGTTGGTCCTTACTTTCAATATTTTAGCTCAAGTTCTAAGTTCATTAACCAGTCTAGATTAGCAACTTATACTAAGCAAGCATAGTTTTCAAGCAATTAAAGAACAAGCATCAAGATTAATATCATCATCATGTTCCATCTTTACTCAGTACAGAATAGCGATCAAGTAGTCCCAAATTGTGAGAGGTAGACGAATCGATTCGAATTTATTAACCATGCATGGCGAACCTATTCTCACGATATCCGTGCACCACGAAGGGTCGCTTCATTTGTTAGCCGTCCCCATCGATCCCTTAGGCACATGTCAGGGCCAACTGCCTTTGGCATGCAATGCTCCATAATCCCAGCCTCTGCCGTACCATGACCGCACTTGAACCCACATGATGCACCATGGGAATGACGTTCCAAGGACAGCCGGGGGAGTATGACATGCCCTAGTTCAATCAGGTAGTAGGCTTCCCCATCCCATACTAGGTATGAGATTAGTACTTTCAAACACTTGATCACGAGCGCCGACACGTTTCGACCATAGTCCAATTTCTTTTAGACAGACGGGGCAATCCACCAAGTATCGAACATAAGCCCGACCCCATCCGTCATCCTTATAGTTGCAACATAAATAAAATATTCAACTCCTATAACTCACGAGTGACAGGAAATCACTCGACTTTTACCCAGACCTATTAAGCATTGCAACTACTCGACCTTAGCAACTAGTATTCAGATCAAGGTACTAAGTTCATGCATCTACGATTTCAATCAAATCCTACAAACGTAAATTCACAATCATAAGCATCAACAATTGGCATAAATTTAAAATAGGGAATTCATGCACCGGGGCTTGCCTGAAATCCACACTAGGTTAGTGTTTGTTAGACGACACTCGCTTGGTGAGCATCTCCCATCTCGGCACATGCTTAGTCCTTCCATCTTCGGGATAGCTCCACCATACACTGTCTTTGGGTTCGGTTCCATCATCACGTCCTTCACGTGGTTTATCTAGCGTATCTAGATGAGATGCAAGATGCAACAGCATGAATACGAAGAACGGTAAAAAGAGATGCATCACACAAAAGCATTCAGGACACGCACAAGGTTACACCACAAGATATAAGCACTTAGAGAGCAAGTTCTTTAACTAACTATCACTCAAGTCTCCATACAGATAGCAAGCCTAACAAGCACGGCACACTAGTTAACTCAAGTCAAGCTATTGCAAGCATTTAACAATCAAGAGCTAATTAAGCCTAGCATCATACAAGAACTAGGGTAATGGTGCTTATCAACATGGCATATATAAGTGCATCACACAACCAACAAGTTGAAGGTGATCAAAGTATATTACATTTGTTTTTAAACCACTCATACATAAGCAAGTCACACACCAACATCACTAAGGTTCTAGCAAGCTATGCAGCAAGGTTATTTCATAGCAACATGTATACATGACCATTTATTAGTTAAGTGCTTGACTAACATTATATAACACATTTATAATATTCTCAGGTAGATCAATTTAACTCTAATAGTGATATGAGCTAACTAACAAACATATAAGGCAATGCCAAGTTAAAGCTAATAACTTAAGCACATACACCAAATCTAGAGATATAAGCATCCAAAAAGGGTAATCCTAGACTTTCTGTAAAGCTAATGAAATTATCTAAATCTTTATTATTCACACAAAAAACTAATTCAACAACTAATAAGGTGAAAACACACCAAAGAGCAGATCTGTACAAACAAGGACAGAAAACCGACATGAACTTCAGAGATGCATAAATGGAGTTCTAGACCTCCAACAACCATGATCCTTAACTTTATAGAAAGCTTATTAAGTTATCTATAACGTTCATCTTATCATCTTTTAGTGACTCAACAGTTAACAAGATTACACAACACAAAGAAGCAAACCTGTCCAAACTTGGACAGATGGTGACATTAAACTTTAGACAGCCATAAGTTGAGTTCTAGTTTTCACAACAAGGTGATTCTAGACTTTTTAGAAAGCTTAACAAACCATGCACAACTTTTTTGTAAACACCACAAGCTAAAACTAAAGTTAACTAGGTCAAATGTCACAAAGAAGACATCTCTGTCCAGATTAGGACAGATTCTGTCATTCCACTTCACAAGCTCATAACCGGAGATTTAGACCACCAAAAGGGGTGATCTATAATAATTTGGAAAGCTTATGAAAACCAGTACACTTATTATATTGTCTCCAAGATATGGTTCAAAGCTTAGTTAAGTCAAACAATGCAATCATTCAGACCTATACATAGAGCATGCAAAATCTAACAATGAACTTGTAAAATCTATAGCTCCTAAACCATCAGGCTTATGGTCATAAACATTTAACACAAGCTATATTATGAAGTTACCTACAACTTTTGTGTTCACCATATTTATAGAAAACATCATTTGCATCATGAAAATATTACCACAACAGAACTGCTCTAGCAGCCATTTCAGTACATATGCAACAAGGTTCTTCATTTAGTTCTTTAACAAGGTAACATATGCATAAGTTAAACACATAGCTCACAAATACTATGAACATAGTTAATTAGCATTAGCTTTAGGTAACATGGAACACCCTAAATACCTTAAGCAAGAATCAAAGCAAAGGTGAAGAACTTATATAAGTAGTTGTTATCTTAACATGAGAGCATACATATGAGTCATATTCAAAGCTTAACCACTACTTATCATAACTTAGCATCATATGTACCCCTCAAAAATAATGATTAAAAGCTTCACATGACCTAAGTATATGCATCTACTAGCAAACTTTCATCATCCAATTATATAGTAAGCATATATATTAATTATAGGTGATGTGGAAAACATCTCATTGGGAGCTGAGATTTTTATGGATGATAGATGTTATCAAAACATGGCTACTGTATAAATCTCACATGCTCAAGTGGTATAATTTAGTTGCTACGAAAAAGATAAATTGCTCTTGCAAGAAAGCATGTAAAAGCAAGATAAATCTAAAGATCATCATTTCTATAAACACATAGCCATATAAAATGTTATTAGGGTAGAAGAACATCATACAAAGGTAGTGGAACCACATTTCCCATTTTTACACCTACATGAAAGTTATAACTTATTTAAAACCATTTATGAAGCAATAAACAGGTTAAAACAATAACTCAGTCATACATGCACCAATCAATGACATTTTTACCACAGCTCAAGAGCATCATTTATAGCCTACCATAAAAATTTCACAGAAATTGGAGCGCCACAACTTTAGATATGAAAATGATAAGCACGGCAAGCTAGAATTTGCCTATTTATCAAGATTAAATCAAAACATGTTAAAAACAGTACACAACTAGCATGTTTAATATTTTTCTTAGCTAGAGGGTGTCATCACAAGACCAACACAACTGGAATCACAAGTTTTGGACTTCTATAACTCAAGATGTGCATCTAACAACTTAAAAGGATTTCTAAAAGCACTTTGAAAGAATAAATAAAAACATCAGAAACTTTCTACTAAAATATATTATATTATAACTCTACTGTGTAATTATTCTCTCAAGGATTCCAAAAAGTCCTCATTTGATATTTTACGTTTTTTCTACAATTTACTATGAATTTTTAAACTTTCAGCCGTTTTAGATCCAGAGAACAAACAAAACCGAGATGATCTTACGATCTACCCCCTGGGTCTACGGGTTAAATGCGCAAACATCCCTGAAACTTCCCCTTAACCCCCTACACTTCCTTCTTCTTCTCCAATGAAGCCCCCCACGCACCAACAGTACACAACACAGGCACGCACGCACGGGAACAGGCACGGCCGGCCATGGACTTGGGACCGAAGGTGGGGGAAAGAGAAGGGGCGGCTTGGGGAGGGAGAGGGGCGGCGCACGGGGCCAGGAGGCTCACCGGAAGGGAGTCAGACGCGTGGAGATGGGCGGCGCATAGGGAGGAACGGCACAGGAAGGGGGCGGTGGAGGAGCTCCTATGGAGGGCGTCGTCCGGTGAGGGAGGGAGCCCGGGAAGTAGCAAAATGGATGCGGGATGACGAGTAGGCGCCGTGGCTGCGAGGAATCGGGCCAAGAGTGCACCACGGCGACGAATTTGGCCGGACAAGATTGGGGAACAAAGGAGCTTGGTTACTGGTAATGATGGAAGGGGAGGGTTGAGGGCTTTATATAGGAGGGGAGCGGAGAGGATAAGCACGGGCGAGGTGATAAGGTTGCCACAGCGTTGTTGCTTGCCCATTGGCGGCGATGACGAGCTGCTGTGCATGGCGGCCTGGTGGCAGCACTTCTATCCGTGTGGCGCCCATGCCGTGCGGGCGGAGCTCTGCCCAACCAGGCGCGAGGAGTGGTGTGGGAGGGAGGGGGAGCACGTGGGAGATGCCCGGGCAACCAACCGGGCGATGGGGGCCTTGCTGGCACGGCCAGAACTAGCCAATGGCTATCCTCGGCATCTGTGCCGGCCAAGGGAAGGCGTGCAGGTGGCGTGAGGTGCTGGAGGAAGGAGATGACGAGTGGGCCCGCGGAGGAATAAAATGCGCCAACTTTGACCCTAGCTATCGGTGTCCAAAAATTCTCCAAAAATACTCGTTGGAACGATAAAATCACCAAGAACACAATGCCATAAGAATAAACTCCAAATCTGTTATGGTTTGCGCACAATTGATAGAACAAAACAGCTAAAATTGAACATTAAATGAATTTTTGTCACCATAAAAACTTTCTGAAAATTTGGTAAAAATATTTTAAAATCACTAAATGATGTCTAGTATTTGAATAAAATATTTGGGGGCACAGTTGTATGGAATAAATTGGGGTTCCTTCACAAATTTGATTTTTCACCGATAAATAATAAAATTCGGAGCACTTAACAATGCATGGCCAAAACACTCATGTATGCACAAATGATGCTTATAAAAGCTAACGATGCACAAAAAGATGTTCAAGATGCTTAAATATGCATGATGATGCTCGTGATGCGTGTCGTGGCGAAGGTGTCAGGTTTAACGCGTATTCTCACACCAAGTTCGAACTATGCGGTTTAACTTCCAAAACTGAAAGTTCGGGAACAAGGTAGGTGCTATGACTTTTATAAAGATCAATAAGGAGAAGCTCGACGAAGTTGGAGATAGGATGGTAGGACCTTTGGTGGAATGTTGGTCAAAGCTATTTTGGAATCGGATTTGAAATTTGACTGATCGTCTACTCGATTTTGGAACATCCTCTGCTCAAAATCAGAAGAAGCACTATGAGTGGAAGGTGTTCAACTTGAAAAGTTCTACCACTAGTATATTGGTCAAGAATTAAGTTCTTATATAAAATTTTGTTTTTATTGGCCTCACTAGTGATTCTCAACAAGAGGGAGTTTTAACACTTGGTTCAAAATCTGAGGTATTTTTGGACCTTAACTCTCAAGAACTTAGAGTTAGTTCTCACTTATTCCTTATTCCTTTGTTGATTCTTTGATTGAGTTTCTTAATCACTTCGATGATTTCCTAATTTAGTTGCATAATTTCTAGGGCTGTCACACAAGCGGACAAAGCATATTTTCTTCAGAGAGGTTCCAAAGAGGTTTTCACGAAAACATATCAGCATCGAATGATCCGATGGCTACATCGGATGAAGCGTCAAAGCAAATGCATCAGCAATATCCAACGGTCATATGATGTGAGCAGGGGGCACCAGATGTTTCGATGGAGGCAAAAATAGATCTCGTAACATCCAACAGTACCAAAATTTTCCAGCCATTAGAGCAACATCTATATTGACCCTTTGGGCTATTTATACCCCCTCTATTTGCCCATTTGAAGTTGCTGGAGTGTCCAGGGAACCATTGAAGTGCATGACACATCAAGAACACATCCAAGCCATAAAAGTGCAAAAGTGATTCATCCGTTGGAGTGGACAAGCTTAGAAGAGTGATTAGTGCTAGGATAGTCCTAGAGAAAGGGAGAGCAAGGTGTGTGTAACATCCCGTATTTTTACAGAATGTTAACATTTGCAAAAATGTGGAATTTCAAAAAAATTTGGTGCTGGATGTGTTTGCTCAGAATCATAAGATGTCTTAATTGCTAAGGACAAACTCCATATTAGTGTGATTTGGTTCCTAACTGGTTTATTGCTTCTTTTGAGTGTGGTTTATATTTGAATTCTAAATTCAAATATAAATCAAAAGCTAATCGAACTAACTACCTATCTAACATTTGGACCCCTCTAAACCACCTAACGCCTCTTTAACATGCTAACTCAGTCAACCTGCTAACCTTCTTAGCTGTTCTTTCCAAAGTGCTACGGAATTATCTTAAATGGATTATGATATTATTTTCCGACTCTTCAAATTAATTAAATTAATTCCTTGCTAATTAATTTGATTTTGGAAAATAGACTAATTCATTTGGATTAAATTCCCAAAGCTCAATTTGAATTATGACAATATTTTCCGGCTTCCCGAATTAGCTCTTCGCTATTTAATTCATTCCCGAAAAATTAGTCTAAATTATTTTGGCCCAAACCTTGAAGCCCATCTAAGAGCCCATTAACTACCCTAACCCTAACCTTCTTCCACAAGTAACCCCCATTCTCTCTCTTCCCTCTCTCTTCCTTCCTACCGCCGCCACACCCTCCAGCTTTCTCCTTTCTTTCATCCACCTGAAGCAACCAGAGCAGTTGCTCTGTTATTTCTCCTTCCACCGCAAGCTGCTCCCTCTCCCTACCCAATTCAGAAGTGCCAACTAGAAGGATACTTCCATGTTAGCTCCATGGATCCATCCGTAGTTAACCAAAAACAAGTACGAGATTTTATAGATAAAATGTTGGTGGAAGTATTCAATATGCTGGACCTTCAAGCTAACAAGAATTACATACTACTTCTATACAACTTCAAGTAAGTATTTGTATATATACTGTCTATTTTAGTTTCCTTTTCCTTACCTGATTAATGAACATTTACGTACACAGTTACCACTGGATCCTAATAATAACTGAGCCTAATAGAAGCCGAGTTACTATCCTCGATTCCTTGAGGAAACCACTGGCGGAATACCAAGAGATTCAAGACATGCTACACTTGTAATAATTCTGGACCTTTATCTCAATGCAAAAGTTTATTTCCTAAATTTTCACCCAACACTGTATCATTCATTATTTTAATCCGTAGGGCATGGAGACAATTCCTCAAGAAACAACACCAAGGTGCATTCAAAGAAAAACTTACATGGGACACAAACTTCCCAGTACGTATGAAGTTTGTGGGTACTACGTCTGTGAGAACATGCACAGTTTTCTATCCCACAAGGCCAGGTTGATGCCGCAGGAAAAACATGAAGTACGTAAAATAAAACTATTAATAGTTAATTATTTTCTAGCTCCTTATATTTAATTGTTCGTGTAACATTATTCACATATTTCCAAATTACATATGCATAATATTCAAGACAAGATCTTAAAGAAGAAAAGAATAGACACAATATGTGAAAGTCTCGTAGGATTCCTAATGAGTGAGGTGATAAATCCACAAGGAGAATTTCATTACGATGGATGAAATTAAGAAGCACCAAGCAACACCTCGATGGGAAGATCCTAGCTAAGAATTGTATATAGACTATAAGAACTGTATATATATACTAAGAATTGTACATATAGTAATTAATTGTATATATACTAAGAACTGTACATATACTAATTGTATAAATACTAGTTTGATTCGTTTAAATACTAGTTTGATTTCATTATAAAAAAACTCTCAACTACTAAAGATTAACTAAAGTGGTACGTTGGTGCATGAAATTACAGGCGCCATGTAGGCGCCTGCACGGCGCACGCCTGAAATTTCAAGCAGGGCTTTAGTCCCGGTTAGAAAAACCAACCGGGACTAAAGGGTGCTCCTTTAGTCCCGGTTTGTAACACCAACCGGGACTAAAGGGGCCTATCCCGTACCTGGTGTGGCAGCCCTTAGTCCCGGTTGGTTTTAGGGTTAACCGGGACTAGAAGGGGGTCTTAAATCCCGGTTGAAAGATCCGGGACAAAAGACCCCCCTTTGTCTCGATTGATTAATTCTGGATGTTTTTTTGGAAGATTTGCACCCTACCAATCGGGACTAATACCGAGTTTTCTACCAGTGAGTACGAATATGGATATCCATATTAATGTTTTTAGCGGATACGAATATGGATAATTTGATTTCCAGATATCCATATCCATCCCTAGTGCAAACAGACGAGAAATAAATAACAGTCCGACTGCTCGCCGTACGTGTTGGGCCACCCCGTGGTATTGCTTCCTGAATCACGTGTCGGTGGGATCTGGAGCGGCCAATGGGGACTGGGGAGCAGAGGTAGCTAGAGGGAGCACATCACCACTATGAGCGGACAGGGACCAATCAGACGACGGGCGTTTGGCAGTGTGGCAGATCAATGTCCTCGCGGACAGCTTCAAGTCATTACCGGAATTCAATGCATCGATGTCTACGTGTGCGGTGGGTGAGGCAGGAGCAGAAGACCACCAGAACGGGGGCTCAAGTCAAGGACTCAAGGTCGTCGCCGCCGGGTGCATCCGTGTGCTCGGTGCACTGGCACAATGTGATCCATGGAACCGATGGAAGTGCCTTCCTGCGGCGCAACACATGTAGGCCTCTACAGCTGGTACGGGAGTATTATGACTGCAGTTGCTTTAACACACCTGTGCCGCCAATAATTGGATGCCAACCAGCAGGCACCCAGCGTGACTAGTAGCTCCACATGAACAAACGGCAATTTTTTAAAAAAAATCACACAATAAAGATGCAGACACTCATATACACGTACGCACATTCATCCCTACGAACTCACGCACACAACCCTACCCCTACGAGCACCTTCGAAAGACTGTGCTGGCAAATCTTCAAGTTTGATAAAGTCACTAGCGCCTCGCTGTCGATGGGGACGTGGCCTGCCACTGAAACAGTCTGACTGCTCGCCGTACGTGTTGGGCCACCCCGTGTTATTGCTTCCTGACCGCCTGGACTGCGCCACGTGGTATGGATGTTCGCTGACCTGGTACTAGGATTGGCTTTTGGAGTGGCCAATGGCCGGGGTGTAAAATGTCAGAGGCGTTGGACAGAACGTCGGCGCTTTTGAGGGTCGCAACGGCTGCGTGTTAGTTGGTGAGAAAGAGTCCCTCACGTGGCCCTTACATAGGAAGGAGATACAATAGATAAATATCAGAAGAACCGGTCAGATTTACCCTAACAAACTCAGTTACAAATCTAGAAGCTAAATCTTGGCCGGCAAGTCCAATGTTGTTACAACAAACATTATCTCTATCTAGTTACAATCCACAGCACATATCTTAACATCCTCCCTCAATAACAACCTTGTAAGGTTGAGATTGCTCTTGAAATTCTCTAACAGTCGAACAGACAAAGCCTTTGTAAAACCATCTGCAACTTGATCGCTAGATGAAACATATTCAATCTCAAGAAGTTTCCTTGCAACTCTCTCTCACAAAGTGATAATCCATTTCTATATGTTTGGTCCTTGCATGAAAGATCGGATTGGCTGACAAATATTTTGCTCCAATGTTATCACACCATAGTTGAGCAGCTCGCGGACTACTCACCCCTATTTCACGAAGTAGAATTTGTATCCACATGACTTCAGCAGTGGCATTAGCAATAGCTTTATATTCAGATTCTATACTTGACCTTGACATAGTAGGTTGCTTACGTGCACTCCAAGAGACTAGGTTGGACCCAAGAAACACTGCATTCTATCATCAATACTACCAGCCCAATCTGCATCTAAGAAGGCGCTGACAAGTGTCGACAAGGATTTATGAATCTTTAGACCCAACCGAGCACACTGCTTAAGATACCTCAAGATACGCTTAACAGCCACCCAATGAACTATTGTTGGTGCATTTAGAAATTGACCGACTTTATTTATAGAATAAGCAATATCCAGTCTTGTCAAAGTCAAATACTGTGAAGCTCCAACAATACTCCTGTAATGTGTTGCATCACTAGGCCCCAAAGGAGTACCCTCATGCAACGACAACTTCTCACTAGCAGATAAGGGTGTTGTGACCAGTTTACAATTTGTCATCCCTACTCTCTTCAATCTGTATATATACTAAGAATTGTACATATAGTAATTAATTGTATATATACTAATTGTGTAAATACTAGTTTGATTCGTTTAAATACTAGTTTGATTTCATTATAAAAAAAACTCTCAACTACTAAAGGTTAACTAAAGTGGTACGTGGTGCATGAAATTACAGGCGCCATGTAGGCGCCTGCACGGCGCGCGCCTAAAATTTCAAGCAGGACTTTAGTCCCGGTTAGAAAAACCAACCGGGACTAAAGGGGCCTGTCCCGTGCCTGGCGTGGCATCCCTTAGTCCCGGTTGGTTTTAGGGTTAACCGGGACTAGAAGGGGGTCTTAAATCCCGGTTGAGAGATCCGGGATAAAAGACCCCCCTTTTGTCTCGATTGATTAATTCTGGATTTTTTAGAAGATTTTTGCACCCTACCAATCGGGACTAATACTGAGTTTTCTACCAGTGAATACGAATATGGATATCCATATTAATATTTTTAGCGGATACGAATATGGATAATTTGGATTTCCAGATATCCATATCCATCCCTAGTGCAAACAGATGAGAAATAAATAACAGTCCGACTGCTCGCCGTACGTGTTGGGCCACCCCGTGGTATTGCTTCCTGAATCACGTGTCGGTGGGATCTGGAGCGGCCAATGGGGACTGGGGAGCAGAGGTAGCTAGAGGGAGCACATCACCACTATGAGCGGACAGGGACCAACGAGACGACGGGCGTTTGGCAGTGTGGCAGATCTATGTCCTCGCGGACAGCTTCAAGGCCTTGTTTAGTTCCCAATTTGGGAGTACCAAAGTTGGGAGTTTGACATAAATGCGCAACTGTAGCATTTCATTTGTATTTGTGAATTATTGTCCAAACATTGACTAATTAAGCTCAAAAGAGTCGTCTCGCAAAGTACAACAAAACTGTGCAATTAGTTTTTGATTTCGTCTACATTTAGTACTCCATACATGTACCGCAAGTTTGATGTGATGGGGAATCTTCTTTTTGCATAGTGCCAAAGTTGGGATTTTGGGGGAAACTAAACATGGCCCAAGTCATTACCGGAATTCAATGCATCGATGTCTACGAAATTGGTATCTACGGAGTATGACCAATTTGCAGCTGGCACCAGTCTCTTGTCAGGTACAAAATCCTCCTCAAAGCGATGCCAACACACCTCTGTGTGTTGTGTCCCTTCTTGTAACAGACCTGGCAGAATGATCTTTCATCAGTGCTGGTGGTGCCGGCACGTGTCTTGGAGTAGTTGTTGTTGTAGCCTCCTTGCCCACCGTACCTTCCACCATTGTTGTTGTGGTTGCCGCGTCCACGACGACCAGGTTAAAACCCCGACCGCTTCCACGACCAGATCCTCAAGAGGAGCAGCCACGAGATCCCCCACGGCCACGGTTGGAATAGTTGGCCGTCGCACCTTGCTTGCCACCATAGACGAGATCAATCTGGGTCTCAAAGTTCAGAAGATGAGAATATAGCTCCCCAACTAAGATGGGTCCTACCCTGGCAACAATAGCAGAAACTAGAGGAGTAAAATCTTCATCTAGCCCGGTGAGGATGTACTCAATGAGCTCTTCATCATCCAGCGGTCTTCCTGCTGCCACCATCTCATCGCCTAGATTCTTCATCTTGGCGAAGTATTCAGCAACAAATGAGTTGCCCTTCTTGGTGGTGGAGAGAGTGATGCGCAAGTTCACAACCTTCGCTCGAGACTGCGACGCAAACATCGACTCAATAGCCTTCCATACCTTCGTTGTTGTTTCATAGTTGGAGACTTGGGCAAGTATATCTTTGGAAAGAGATGACAGAAGATAACTGAGAACCTGTTGGTCCGATGCCTCCCACAAACTCTGGGTTTGGGCGTTTCTCCTCCTTCTCTGCCACCTTGACGGTGATCTCAGCGTCTGGTGCCTTGGCAGCACCGGTGAGATGGCCCGTCAGCCGTGCACCACGTGTGGCTGCACAAACTTGAGCCTTCCATATTGCGTGGTTCATCTTGGAGAGCTTCTCAGCAACAGGATGTGCGATCAGCAGGTTCATCGCCATCACCGCTGATGAGGAACTCGACATGACTGGGGCTTCTTCCAATCTAGGCTCTGATTACCATGTAAAATGTTAGAGGTGCTGGAGAGAACATCGGCCCTTCTGGGGGTTGCAACGGCTGCGTGTTAATTGGTGAGAAAGAGCCCCTCACATGGCCTTTACATAGGAAGGAGATATAATGGATAAACATCAGGAGAACCAGCCAAGATTTTCCCTAACAAACTCATTATGTAGCTTGCCAATCAACTAAGAGCATCTCCAAGAGACTTGCTATCTAGCTTGCCAAGCCAAATTTTAGCAAGCCATCCCAAAAATTGCACTCCAACAGACTTGCTATATCACTCGCTATCCTATCTCGCTCTCCATCCGTCCCCTCCCGCGGGCCAAACCTAGCGAGGCAGCGGGGATCACCAAAGCGTTGCCCCCCACCCGGCTCCACAACCTCCTCCTCCGCCTCCTCCTCTGTGCACATGCCGCCACCCCCTCCCTCGTGCCGAGTGTTGGAGGAGCTCCTCGACGGGGATGGAGGAGGTGGGGCAAAGCCACCGGCCAAGAGAGGTGGAGGGGCGAAGCCACCGGCGGGGAGGAGCTGGCCGTGGCGGGGAGCAGCTGGCCACGACAGAGGGTGGGGAGGAGCTCACCGCTAGGGATGGAGGAGGAGGGGTGCAGCCGCCGGTGGGGAGGAGCTAGCCGCGGCGGGGAGCAGCTGGCCATGGCAGAGGGTGGGGAGGAGCTCGCCTACGGGGATGGAGGAGGAGGGGTGAAGGCGCCAGTCGGGAGAGGAGCTGTGATAGCGGGGGAGGTGCCGGGGGCAGGGGCAGGCACCACTGGGGAAGGAGGGGGCGGAGAGGAGAGGAGACGGTGAGGCCAGGCGGAGGAGGGGCTTGAAGGATAAGAAGGGGAAGGAAGGGGATGATGCGTGGGATCTATGCGTCCGTGTGTGTGAAAAGGGAGAGTTGAAGGTAGCTGTTGGGATTTGCAGAGTGGGGGAGTCTGTTGGAGTGAGCAACTCAGTATGAAGAGGAATCTTTATAGGGAGGCAAATACAGAGTCACACTACAACAAAACCTTCCAATAGAGACACGTTGCTAGAGTCATTCCTCTATATGCCTCTTTAGCCCCAAACGTGTTAGAGGTTGAGACATTTGTAGGGGCATATTAGAAGGTGTCTTAGAGTATGTTATTTTTAATTTCTGGTCTGCATCAGTAATCAGTGGTCCGTGAACTCTGTAATATATTTCTTATTATGAAAGAATGTTGGCCCTTATTCTGTGTTCTCTAGTCAATCATTTTAGTGCAAACATATCTTATGTGCTTTTGTTACCATTCAAAGGATGCCTCTGTATCTAAAAAAAGCTTACCAGAATGCCAATATAATTGAATATAGGCACCCCATAATGATCTACTGGAAGCAACATTGACTTCTAATAATGCCTCTATATCTGTAAAGACATTCTTGGATGCCACAAATAATGTGTTCATGTCCCGGAGAGGCGACAAAATGTTCCAGTGAAGTGCCTCTATTATTTTAGACACAAAATAAATGCATCTACAAAGTGTCAATACATTTCTTGAGACAACAAATGCTGCCACTATAAAATGTCCGCATACACATAGACACATTCTTTGTGTCCTTTCATAATGTCTCAATGCTTGTGTGTACACAATTCTACGTCTGTGCTAGCTGGTACAGATATGGAGACACGGTATGGTGTCACTATAAAATGCCAATAAACTCATACATACATATTATTTGTGTCCTTATGGAATGCCTCAATACTTGTTGATACACAATGGTATGCCTCTAAAAGGTGCCCGTACATTTCTTGAGACAAGTTATGATGTCACTAAAAAAGGTCGGTATACACGTAAAGGCACATTCTTTATGTCCTCCTAAAATGTCACAATGCTTGTTGATACACAATGCCGTGCCTCTACAGAACGACTGTGTAGTTTCTAAAGGCATCTTACCAAGTGACATTACAGTCATAGCGACACAAGCTGTAGTGGCGGGAATGTGATATTTTGAAAAATGCTTCAAAAACTATCTAGAGACAACAAATAGTTCCTCTAGAAGGTTAAAAAATTATCTCTACATCAACAGATGCGCTGTAATGTCAAATAGATAGTAAAAAATGGAGAGTTTGTTGGAGATGCTCTAAAGAACTCATGTTCCCGGCTCCCATCTCCTCAGCCGTTCGATCTTTGTGTTCGGGACGCACAGATACGGCATGTCATCCGATAGTGCCACCTTGCTACGGCTGTGCACTGGAGCTGCAGCACCTGTTACTAGACTGCTCCAGATGCTCGACGTGGTTGGACCCATCGCCCTTGGCGTGACGCACGCACGTGAACGACGACGGAATGAGGTGTGCTCATAGCCAGCTGCTTGGCCCTTGGCGTTACCAATAATGCACTCAGAGCCAGAGGGAGCGGTGTGCTATGTACTTGTCACAATGACATCCTCTCCATATGTTAACCGGATGTATTGGTTACGCATCTGTTGCACCATCGGTTATATCAAGTTCAACTATGGTTACACCTAAAGGAAATGTTCAAGATCGACTGCCTATATGTTGAGTTTTTATGTGGCTTTCAACATTATTTATATACCATGTGGAATTATTTGGATACATGTGATAGGGAATTATTGATGCAGAGTTAAACTCGAGAAAGTGGTACTCGAGGTGCCGAGGATGTTTGTGATGGAATAGTAGAGGAATTTATTAAGACCGACTCTACTGGAATAACCTTTATATACGTATATATTTGACCCGGGTACAATGTGATGGAAGAGTTGGCTATGTTTTGTAGGATTGGCTTTGCAGGATGTTAACCCACATAATCAATTGGAATTAGTCTTATGTACACAATTGATCATAGCACATGACTCACACATGGGTGCTAGAGACTAATATATATTTTGGACTCACCAAACTGGTTTATCAGTCCTGGTTGGTGACATGGTGCAGGAATCCCATGGATTTTTCGGAACACGGGTAGAATATTTGTAACACCTAGAAGCCTCAAGCGGCACCACGGATAAGGGAGATGAATATAGAGTAGACCGCATAGATCCATTAAATCCTACACTATATATAACCAAGAATCGGATATAATGCACACAAACTTTTGAAGAATCATTTAAGAGCATTTTATGAAACCTCAACTAAAAGTGCATGCTTTCCTCTCTTGGTCACATTGTAATATTGACGAGAATTATATACTGGATAAGTCGTATACTCTATTCTTTTTAAAGCTTGCACATGAAGCGACTCCGATTGGTTACATGGAAGACGCAGAAGATTTGGAGAACCCAAGGCTCCTGCTAGCATAATTAAGACTCGGGTTACGTGACATATGTTTTAACTTCTGGTGCAAGTCTGTACAAACCTGAGAAGAGACGGGGTCCATGATACACATGAATGGAAAGCTTGTCAAGTCTATTTTTCCAACACAATAAATGGAGCATTATTTGTACTTCCCAAAATGAGTTATGAGAGCATTTTACTGAAGATTGTCCATAAGCTATGATGAATGCTTCCACCAGTTGGTCTCCCACCTCCTAACGTGGTGGCCTCGGTTCATACCTATCTCGAAAGGTTGTTAGTATCAATATCACCTATATGCTACTGAAAAAAGACGGTTGATTATTGATAAATTAACAAGGACATGCTTGGTTTAGTGCCAATTATTGCCCAGCCAAAACCATGGCATGCCAAAATCTAAGGCATTCCAAAATTAGGGTAAGAAATTTAGATACTCACTTTGTTTCGTACCAATATATGGCAATCAATACTTTCCACCCTTATGAGTGTTGACACCAGTTTGACCAAAGTCAACCGCTGTGGATAAGGTTCTGATAGCTGATGGAAGAGAGTGATACTGGTAGAAAACTTAGCATTAGTCCTGATTGGAGAGACGCATAAGTCTCTAAAGACCAACCGGAACTAATCTTTCGAGATAAAAGAACCCCCCGGGCCTAACCCGGGACTAAAGACAATCTTTAGTTCCCCTAAGGTGGAAGTTTTAGGCTAGTGGTACGTTGCATTGATGTTCCTTAGCTACCACTCCAACTATCATGATTGCAGCAGTAAAGCAGCTGCTGCAGCATTCCAAGAAGTTTGCAAAAAATAAGAGTCTTCCATTTAGAGAAATCATGTGGTGGAAAGATAGGAACTACCTAGAGGTACCTAGAGAAAAGTAACAAAAAGAGTTAAATAGGTGGGACCAAGTACAAAAATTAGTGGGATCAGTACTAAAGAAAAAGTACTTAGAAGTACCCATTAGTACTTAACAATCATTATAACAAAGCTCTATTAGATCTCTAAGATAACTATTCTATATGTTTCATGATTGTGTCCAATAGAGAGGATATAAAAATTGAATGTTGTTTCCTGGTCTTGGATATTGAGCATTAGTTGTAAAGACACAACTTTCTTAAGGTGTATTATGAAAACATATCAGCTAGCTATGAAGTGGTACTCGTCAACTTTTTTATGTACTTAGACTCGAGTTAATGAGACAGAAAGCACAATTTGCACTTGTTCAAGATCTAGTCTATAGCAGAAAACAAAGTAATAATTATCAATAATGGTATTACACAGCTACGGGTAAAAGTGTCAATCAAGCAGTCGAGCAATAAGGAGAATAGTAACTGATCGATGGAGGAGCGGTTCCGGGCAAGCAAGCCACCTCGCTGTACAATTTCTGTCTTCCAAAGAAAATGCAGCAGATAGACACGGCCATCCGGCCAATTGGCTAAAGGACATACAATTGCTAGATGAGATGGGAAGCGCGAATGACACCGAGTCTTGGCTGTTGGTGCCACAGGATGCTAGTGAGGACCAGGTGGTAGGCATGGACTGGGCCTGGGGCCGCACTGTGGGGCAGTGGTAGTGATAAGCTTTAATTTCAAAGAGTGATAATTGGGGTCATCAAGGAGCAACCTTCTGCTGTTTTTCCCACATCCAACTTTGAAGTTTCTCACAAACCAATGGTGAAACAGCTGGGCAAGAGCATTATATAAGTATAAATCCTCTTCCTTTGGTTATCCATTATCTAAAAAAAATCCTCTTCCTTGGTCCGGCGCCCAAAGTCTGCGAATAGTCTCCAAAGCAAGTTGGCACCGCCGTGCTTCAAACAGCATCTCGAAGCCATCTCACTGCTGGTAGTGGTAACTGGTAAGTGGCAATCATATCCGAGTCTTGTTTCATGATTTCTCTGCTAGATGTTTCATTATTCATGGTCTCCCCTTTATGATCCAATCTTGAAGGAATATCTCAGCGGCAGCAGTACAACTTCGTAGCTTCCACCTACACAAGCAAACACAGAGAAGAAACTGAAAGTGGGAAATGGCGGAACTTGCTATTGGGATCTCCAAGACGGCGGTTCAGTTGCTGGCCGACAAGGTAAAGTCTGCCATCAAGGAAGAGGCAAAGCAGTGGCAGATCTTGCAGCAAAATCTGGTGTTTATCACGGGCGAATTCGAGATGATGCAATCCTTCCTCAACTCCGCGGATGGCGAGCGTGTCAAGAACCATGTGGTGAGGACCTGGGTGCGGCAAGTCCGCGACCTGTCCAACGATGTGGAGGACTGTATTGAGTTCGTCCTCCACCTGGACACAAAGCGGTCGTGGTGGCTCCGATTGCTGCCACCCTGCTCCTGCAGCAGCACGGAGGGATCAGAGCTGCCCCTTGATTTAGCAGTTACCCAAATAGAACAGCTCAAGATCCGCGTACAGGACGTGAGCCAGAGGAACCTGCGCTACAGGTTCGGTGACTCTTGCTCCGATTCCCTCACGCAGCAACAGTTCGTTTCCGCCTCCGCCATTGGCGCACCAGGATTTGACGACATACATATTGAAGCAAAGGACACCGCAGCAAGTTGTAGAGGAGCAGTTGACCTCACCAAGTTGGTCACCGAGGGAAGCAATGATCTTCGAGTGATCTCGTTGTGGGGAACAGGAGATGATCTTGGGACAATGTCCATCATCAGGAACATGTATGATGATCCAACAATATATCGCAACTTCAGATGCCGTGCCTGGGTGAAGGTGATCCATCCTGTCAATCCCCCTGAGCTCATCAGGAGCTTGGTGGTTCAGTTCTACGCAAACTCTTGCGAAGAACAAGGATCGACTGTGAGCATAGATTCCCAGCCTTGGCTTTGTCGTCTAAACCTAAAGAAAAAGAGGGATGCCCTGTCATGGACGGAAACGTCCGCTGGAGACCTTGTCGAAGAGTTTGTGAGGCAGGTCAACACAAATCGGTACCTCATCATACTGGAAGACCTATCCACCGTGGTGCAGTGGGACGCCATCAGGCCCTACCTGCGTGACAGGAAGAACGGCAGCTGTATCGTCGTGTCAACGCGTCATCATGAAATCGCAAGCCTATGCACGGGGAAGCCATACCTGCTTTCAGAGCTCCAGCGGTTCTCAGCAAATCAGGCTATCCGCGTCTTCTTCAACGCGGTAATACAAGACATCACCAATTACTTCTCCAAAACTTTTAATTGATGTCACTAATGCATTTTGACTCCCAACCATTCTTGAAAAGTAGATCAAACTAGTCTATCAACCTGTTCTCCGACACGTGCTAATCTTTTTTAAAAACCATTGTGTATGAAAACTATTTAGAAATTAGACTTCTAACTAATAATAACAATTATTTGTCATACTACTATCTTATTTATTTAATACTCTAACACAATACTTATATAAATATGTACTTATCTTTCTCCAGTTGTGATGGATTTTTATTTTATTAGTAATTACTATATCCACAAAATTAAAAAAATTTATCGCCTCCTCACATACATGAAAAAATGGTCTACATGGTAACACCCATCATGTGTATATGCCTTAAATTAGTATTTTTATATTAACAATAATATAAATAGGTAATTTAGAATCATATATTAGTTTACTTTTGGTCATTTCAATATGATGAACATAAGGATAATTAGATTAAGGTGTAAGTGTTTACTTTAAATTATTTTTAATGATGATATATGTGGTAACTTAGAGACAAATCTAGAATGGTATTTTAAGTTATGTTTTATAACAATATGTTTTAAGCTATGAAGTGGTTACTTTAATTTATTTTATATGATGGAAAAGGTGGGTAATTTAGGTATAGAATTAGGGGGTTATTTTAGGCTATTTTCATATTGGCAAATGTGGGTAATTTTTAAGAAAACATAATTGATCCAATGGGTACGATGATTTGAGTTTATGAATTGATGGCCCGATGTTTTGTTTTTGAGAGATATCTCTCTTTTTCTAAAGTATTCATCTAGGATCCTATGTGACTTCAAGTTTCAAAATCCCGTTAATCCAATTAGTAATAGCAGGATATAATGCTAAGCTCAGAGCTAGATCCTATAATCGAGTTGATATGTTCTTATATTTTTGGTTATTATATATAGACTAAATTAGCAACTGTAACAGGATTTTGAAATTAAAATTTAAAATTCTAAGGTGATTTGGAAATGCGTTAAACATAATCCTTTTTAACTCATAAATTTATGTTCATGGTACCATAAATATACTCCTTCCGTTCCAGATAATAATTTGTTTGACTTTTTGATACCAAGCTTGACCGCTCGTCTTATTCAAAAAATTATGCAAAATATCACATCTTTTGTTGCGGCTTGCTTTATTAATAAAAGTTCTTCAAGAATGACTTAAATTTGACTATATTTGTACAAAATTTTTGAATAAGATGAGCGGTCAAACTTGGGGTCAAAAAAGTCAAACGGATTATAATTTGGAACGGAGGGATTACATGATTGTTCATTTGATATTACATTACAGTGATGCATGAGGAAACTATCCTATAAGGCTACAAATGTTAGCACCAACACAAACTAGCTAGCTAGCGGAGTTTGTGAAAAACCCTCCGATGGGAGTTTGGGTGGTCAGGGTTTGAACCCTGGCACTGCACCCACCTTCTTGTAGCATAATTCCACACCGCTCGCCATTTGACTTCAAATGTCCAGCTAGCGGCGCCTGAGAGGTGTAGTGTCGATGACTCAGATATAAATTTCTACATCCAGCTTATTGCACCTGACTTCTTGGCTCATGTATGTAGCGCAGGGCGATGCCTCGCTCGGGTGCACGTCGTTAATATGCTTCCATTTACACATCAATCATACCGTTGTTGCTTAGTTAATTGTGCTGATATGTTCTCTAGCTCCTTCCCTCCCGTGACTCCTCTGATCTCCTTTTGTTTATTTACAGGGCTTTAAAGATGCTGAAGGAGGCGCCGGAGTGACAATTGTCCAAGAACCGGGATCTGCCGAGCTTTGGTTGAGCGACAATCGCCTCGTTGGGCGCGATTCGGAAGTCGATAAACTTTCCAGTTTGATAATGATAAAGGATAGACCCTACACCGACAAACCTCATGTGGTCTCCGTGTGGGGAATTCCTGGTTCTGGGAGAACAGCAGTCGTTACCAATGCCTGCTATCGCTGCTATGCTGAGCCGGGCTTTTACTGGTACAGGATGATCATTATGTCACAGCCCTACAAGTACAATCTCATGGGCTTTTGCCGGTGTTTACTATCAGGTTTTTCACAATCATTCGAAGTCGACGATCTGATTGAACGATGCCGGGAGCTTCTGCATAAGTATCGGTGCCTTGTTGTTATTGACGAGATGCAGTCCAAGGAATTTTGGGACTTGATAGATGCTGAGAACTTGATATCTTCGAAAAGTAAAAGCTGCATCGTTGTCATCACTACAGAAGAAAGCATCGCCATACACTGCGCAGGTGCAGCCGGTCTAGTGTGCAGCATCAGATGTCTCCAACCTATGGCAGCCTTCGATCTCCTTCAACAGGTGTGTTGTGTCTCCACATTTCTCTACACTACTGCAGTAGTTCCATGGAATCTATTCTGCACCTAATTACACATTCTCTGTTTCAATATATTGGAGAACAGGAATTTAGGACACAAGCATCTCAAAATGATGGAAACTCGTCTGAACAACCATTTCCGAGTAAAAGAAACTCATTTGAAGAATTCGCATACAATTATTTGTTTGAACTGGACAGAGAGGATGAAGCATCATTCAATTATTTTTTTGGACCGGACAGAGAGGATGAACACACATTTCAGAATAATGAAGATCATACATTTCAGAATAATGGAAACGAATTGGAAGAACAGGCGTTTCAGAATCAAGAAAACACAATTGAAGAACAGGCGTTTCAGAATAATGGAAACTCGTCTGGAAAACAGGCATTTCAGAATGGAAATACCTTTGAAGGACAGGAATTGCAGAGTAATAATGGAAGCAGCTCATGCACTACTGGAAACACGGTCAAAGAACAGCCATTTCAGAATAATGGAAACTCGGTCAGAGATCAGGCATTTCATAATGATAGAGACTTGTTCGAAGAACAGACATTGTGGAATAATGGAAACTTATCACTTGAACATGCATTTTGGTCTTTGTTCGAAACCAAAAAACAAGAAGAACATGCATTTGAGAATAAAGGAACCACGTCTGAAGAACAGGCATTTCAGAATAGTGAAAACTTGTTTGAAGGGCAGGCATTTAAGAATAGTGAAAACTTAGTTGAAGAAGAGACATTTCAGAATAGCGAAGACATATCTGATGAACTACCATTTGAAAATAACAGGAACTTGTTACAGGAAGTTGATCAATCTGAGAATAATAAAAACAGGTGTGTCAGTCTGTCTCCGGATGACCCAAATGTAAAAGCCATCTTGTCCAGGAGTGGAGGATTTCCCCAAGTAATAGTTGCTTTAGGCAGATACTTGGCGAAGCAAAATCTTTCTAATGCAGCGACAAGGGAATGGCAGTGTCAGCATCTGATAGGCAACTTTATGCAAGAGTTACAGACCAATCCAGATTTCTACTGCCTACGGAGCCTACTCGCCTGGATCCATTTCTACTTTAGGTCTTCTCCATCACTCATGCGATGCATGTTGTATCTTTTAGTTTTTCCTCGAGAGCAAACCTTTCGGCGGGGGCGCTTGGTGAGGCGATGGATCGCGGAGGGCTACGCCAAGGGCACTGAAAGCGATAGCTTGGACGAGTTCGCGGGTGAATTATTCGACAAGCTTACCTCCCAGAGTGTGATGCAGCAGGTAACACCTACAAATATGGGGACAAGGTACGAGGTCAATGGTTTCTTCCATGAGTACATGATCTCGCGTCCAGTGGAAGAGAAAATCCTCTTCCCATTGGAAGTCTCAGTACTGCAGGAGGGGTATCGCAGACTAACTACCCAAGGCGTAGGACAACACCTATCAATTTGGAGCTCGTGGGTGGGGAATAGAGTTGTGTTCGACAACCTGGACTTGTCGCGGCTACGGTCCTTGACGGTGTTTGGCTGGTGGGAAGCATTCCTCGTGTCCGACAAGATGAAAGTGCTTCGGGTGCTGGATCTGGAAGATGCAGGCGACGGCGTAACTAATGATGATGTTGAGAAAATTGGGAAGGTGCTACTTCGCCTCAAGTTTCTCTCCCTAAGAGGATGCAAAAACATCACTCGTGTGCCAGATTCCTTGGGTGGCCTGAGGCAGCTCCAGACTCTGGATATCAGGCAGACCTTGGTTGCCACGCTTCCAGTAAGCATCACCAAGCTCGAGAAACTGCAGTATCTTGGTGCCGGTACCACGTCTGTACCACTGGGTGATCACACCAGCAATCCGTCACCAGAAGCAACATCAGCAACAGCTGATCCATCATTATCCACGAGCGGGCCATGTGCTCCTACCCTGAAGTCCCTATTCCATGTGCCGAAATCGTGGATCCTCCGTTACCAGCAGCTTCCTGACTCTCGTAATGGTGGAGTTGTGGTGCCTGGAAGGATTGGGCAAATGACGGCCTTACATACTCTAGGTGTGATCGACGTCAGCGTTGCAAGCGGGCGGGCGACTCTGAAAGAGCTCAAGAACCTTACCCGATTGCGCAAGCTTGGAGTGTCTGGCGTGAACAGCGAGAACTGTCAGGAGCTGTGTTCTGCAATCTCTTGTCACGCCTATTTGGAATCCTTTTCAGTGTGGTTTGACAAGGGCGTGAATCGAGCTGGCTGTTTGGATACCATCTCCCAACATCCTGTGAAATTACAGAGCCTGAAGCTGTACGGGCTTGTAGATTCCAATTTGCCAACATGGATCAATCTGCTGACGAATCTTGGCAAACTGAATTTACAGATGACCACGATACCGCAAGATGAGGTTGAGGCGCTTGGGAATCTGCCAAAGCTAAGAACTCTATGCCTTCATTTCAAGGAATTTCAATGTGGTAAGCTTGACTTCTGCACAGGTTTCCCTGCACTCCAGCTCCTCCAGGTTGCGTGCAATTCCAGGTCACAGGCCGTTACCTTCCACGCCGGGGCAATGCACGAACTTGAGGTCATGAATCTCCCCTGCCATAACGTGCCATCGTCCTTGCGGTTTTATGGCCTAGAGAAACTGCGCAAGCTCAAGGAAATCTCGCTTAGCGGATCCTACGATGAGGCAATGAAGCAACAGTTGCGGAGCCAACTTGCTGCGCATCCAAGGGAAATGAAGCCATTTTTGAAGGTGGAACCTCGATCTTCCTGATGGGTGCTGAGCCCAAGCAAGCCTCCACCATCCCAGGCGTTCATTTCCTTTCTCTCAACTACTCTGTTTAGTCGTGCCAATCAAATAGGTCTAGCTGCATCCGTAGTTCAGTACCCAACAGGAAAACATGTCCTTTGAATTTTATCCCAAAATATACTTGCATCACCAGGAGACGAATCTTTTGTACCTTCGTCTGGTCCAGTTGATAGATTAATTTCAGCATCCATTATGTGCTTTGCTGCTAATAACGATTAGCTCATCTATCGGGATCTGAGAAGCAGAAATGGCGCTGATTATTGAACATGGCTTTGGTATTTCTCTTGCTGTATCATATTTAAGGATCCGCCTTTTGAATGTTCCTTCCAGTAATAAGAAGCAGGATCCTCCAATTTAGTAGCATTGTTTAAATTATTCAAAAAATATGCAATGTTTATTATTTTTAGCAGTACAGGTTTCAGTTCCTCTAACCATCAGATCATTACACATATGAAAATAAATTCACATAAGTTGCCGGATGGAGGTAGTGAGGCAGTTGAAACCTTGATAGACTGAATCAAACTAGGCATGCACTGTACTCCATCCAACAATAAGTATGAACTTTCTTTTTCACTGAAACTTTCAGGCATCTGGACAAAAGTGTGACAGCCCAAAGCCCAATGGGCTGCAGCACCTGGACAAAACTGTGACAGCCCAATGGACAAAACTGTAGCTGGCGGGTACTGTAGCACCGCGAAAGACACTGTAGCATAGTCCCAAACAAGCGGCGATGGAGTTGAGCCAGCTTAAATAATAAGCCTGAGGAAGGCTGGTAATTTGCGATAACCTTCTTTGCGCGAAGATTCCTAGGCCGCTTTCTCAGAGCAACCCATTCAACGTGTAGAGTGCCAAACTCCTAGGCTAAACTCCTAGGCTAGGTTGTTAAAAAACATAATATAGAGAGGAGAGTTAGACTAACTAAAAAATTGAAACCTCGACATACTTAGAACAACAAACAGTAGCCTAGTTAGGCTAAGCCATTACTTTGACATAGAACTACTAACATACCTGTTGTCGGAGGAAGGTCAACACAAGAGTGCGATAGATCGCGCGGTCGTCGAAATCTTCTCACCAGAGCTCCTGCCTCCAAGCTGGTAAGAGTGGTTGGAGCAGCCGGTCAAACCGGTCACAAATAGAGCGCTACGAAATCCTAAGATCACCATCCTGGGTGGGACCTCATAAGGGATGGGTGCCTAAGGTTGCTCTGAAATCGGTAGGTCACTCAAAACGTCCTCAGCCACTGTAGAGACGAATGAGGAAAGCAAGGGGTTGGAAAATATTAGAGTTTGAAGATAAAAGTAAGATAAATATTTTGTTCAATTGGGTGATAGCCTCAATTGGCTGCTGCCCCTATAAATAGGTGGGGAGATCTTGTCATGCAAGAAAATTCTGTTTACATAACTTAATCTACTACGACTCTTCAATTTTAACCCGATTGAGGATTGACCGGTCAAACAGGTCAAACCGATTGACCTCGTCAGACTGACTATAGGCCCAAGACTGGTCAGACTGCCTCGGAGGGATCGACCGGCTGGTCCAGCGTGATTGGCTTGCTGCCCATTTCGAGCCCGAACAATTTCGTCCCTGTGGCAGCGCATCTCCGGCCCAGAGCTGTGCGAGCGGTTGACAGCGGGGCAATGGTAAACCGATCGGCAAAACACACTATGGGTTAGTTTAGTTGAGCAACGGCAGCCTGATTGCAATGAAGCTTGGGTCGATTTGGCGATGTGGTCGACAGGACAGGGACGATGGGGCTGTTGAGGCATCGCGGTCCGGCCCTGGTCTCATAGACACGGCGCTCTCCACGGAGCAGGGCGACGATGAGGTCATGCAAACATCACGATCAATGGTGCAGCCTCATCGTAGATACGGCATTGTCCACTTTTTGGATCAACTTATGCATGTGAACTTATTTTCATATGTACATTTTAGATGAACTATCTTAACATTTTTTATAAAAAAATGGTGCATGTCAAAAAAATGTTAGTAAATGCTAATAAAGAATATTGGTGCATGTAAAAAATTGTTGAGCAATAATGTTGATGAATGTAAAAAAAATTAAAGAAAAATATTGGTACATATAAAAAAATGTTGGCTAACGTTAAGAAATATTTGTAACAATTAAGCCCTACATTTTTATTAAAAAATTATTGATGCATGAATGTCAACAAATGTCGTACATGAGCTTAATAGATTTTTTTAGATAATGGTAACCCAGCCTCTATATCCATGGATGGATACATGCAGCCATACAAAATACAATGAGTATTTAGATTCCAACCCTCAACACAGAGAAACTGAAACAACAAGAAGCGAGAAAACAAAGACTAAGCTTCAATCTTGCATTGTCCACGCTCAGCAACAATCTTTCACATCTCTCGTCCACTTAGAGACAGTTGATGATGTAATTGTTACTGCTACAACCGATTTCGGCCACGGCATTGCAGAGCTGAACAGTTGATTAGCTTAATAGATGACTTGCTTATCTTCCGGAAAGCATATTGGAACAGAGAAACATCGATTGAACTATTGGAGTTAGAAGCTGTTGACGTCTGTGAGGCCGCACTGCGTGACGATAAGGCACGAAGAGCTTATGCACCTCCTCGTGTAGTATCTTGTACGTACACTGCTCCCCCGCGCCATCGGCAGGATCGACTGCCCAAATTAAAAGCTTCGCCTCGACCTATGAGAGGGAGCGAATACGGAGCAGCGACAGGGTACGGTGAGCAGATAAGGCTTTGGTCGAACGAGAGTGATGGTCGGGTGGACTCGCGCGAGCTGGCTTGTTGGGCTGGCTTAGCTCCAACTGCCAGGCTGTCATGGGCCGCTTGGCGTTAGCTAGCTTTGTTGTGTTTCCTTAGCTCGTTTAGGAGGTACTCCCTCCGTTCCAAATTGGCGCGGGGACGGAGACCGCGGGCAGTCTGTGCAGAGGCGTCGAGCGCGGGGACGGGGAGCACGGCGTCGAGCGCGGGGAGCGCGGCGTCGAGCCCGGGGTTGCAGGGGAGAGCGGGGAGCATATAGAGGATGAAAATACAGGTAACTGTTGCAGTATAATATTATTTAGAGGATGAAATCTTTTAGAGAAGTGTTGGAATATTCCTTTTGACGGTGATATATAGAGGGTACCATTGCAAATAGTCTAACACCTAAGAAATTTTTCGTAAGGACTACTTGGGCAATGGTATGGGCGGTCCATAGCAAAGCCACGTAGGCTACAAAGATCACTTTTGGCACACATTCACTACTAAAGATATGCATATCACCGTTGGCCTCTAAACCCCCATCATCACCTGTTTCGAATCCGTCGAAGAAAGGCGGCAGTGGTGGGTTCCCCATCACCGCCGGTTCTGGAACGAGCGGTGAAACCTTTTTTCTAAAAAAACGGGCCCACGCTGCCCTGCCGCCACCCCTCTGCCCTGCCGCTACTACACCGCCACCACCGCCTCCATGGCCACCGCGCCACTTCCTCGGCGGAGCCCTGCACCCCACCGCAGCACTAGATCCGGCTGGCCACAGTGCAGGAGCCCCCTGAAGTTGCTCGGAGGGAGGGAGGGAGGGAGAGGGGGGCGTACCTGGTAAGGAGTGGAAGCCGCGCCACCACAACCAGCTGTGGCTATGCCACCACATGCAGATCCGGCTGCCCCACCATGCCTCCATGCTCTCCCACCACGCTGGCCTACAGATCCACGCCGTCGACCGTCGCTCCGCCTCTACGCTCCCCCACTATCATGCCGTCACCTCACCTCGCCCCGCTGCCGCTCCTCACTGGCGGCGCAATGAGGGGCGCGTGGAGCGAAAAGGGGAGGGGAGGGCTGCCTGGAATGGAAGAGAAGGGACGGGGGAGGAGAGGGCCCGGGGAGAGAAAGGCGAGGGGCTGACGGTGGGGAGAGGGGAGGGAGCGAGGGAGGAGAGGTGGGCGCTGCGGGAGGGAGCGAGCGGATAAGGCCGCGGGTGGGGTGGGGGTGGGGGTGGGAGGCTAGACTCGTGGAGAATTAAATCGAGTGAACTCCAAAATTTCGGGTCCATGACCTAGGTTTCAGTGTCAGCTCCTATTTTGAGCCAGTGGTGATGGTTATCACTGCCGGCTTATAATTTGAGTCGGCGGTGATGATATATTCTCACCGCCTGCTACACTTTTCCCCGCCGGCTCATTTAAACAACCGGCAGTGATAATTCATCACCACCGATTCATACAAAACCGGCAGTGATATAGGCGGCGGTTAAGATTGATTGTGTAGTAGTGATTGCTGGCGCCGATGTAACATATGTGCACTTGGATATATAAGGATGTTGGGCCCCCTTTGACATGGACCCCCAGGCAGTCGCCCCCTCCCGTGCGTGTAGGTCCAGAACCGGGCCTGTTTGTATGCTTTTCTAGTAACAAAAATAGCCCTGATTGTGTATGTGCATATGGCTTGGTACTCTTATGCGATATCTTATTTATAATTTACTGATGCATTACACATGGCCCAACAAGGAGGCCTGTATGCAGAGAGTTGATTTCAATTAAGTATGACCGAATGAATGATGTAGTATCAAGCAGGAAAACGTTCAACACAAAATCGAAAATTTGCTTTGAGCAATAACGGTTCCAGCATGAAGACTCAGAAGGAAATGCCTCACACTTGATTTTAGGGAAGATTCCTGCTCAAACTTGCAGCAGGCTGACCTTTGAGCCTGCCTAATCTCCACCAAACACTGAGAATTAATAGAGAACAGATGTCACCGGAGTGAAAAAAAAACATATGTATTCACCAAAATGTGATCTTTGTACAATGGGGATGAATCCCTTTTTATATGGAGGCCAAGGGCCTTTCCTTCCGCCTAAATGACCCTTACTCGACCATTATATTTATGGAATACTAGTCCATCAACCCGTGCTCCCGCACGGGCTAATATTTTTAAAAGCTATTGTATTTAAAAATTATTTAAAAATTAAACTCTAGCTAATAATCAAAATTGTTTAATTACTACTCTCTTATTTTTCAATACTTCAACATAATACTTATATAGATATGTACCTATCTTTATCCAGTTGTGATTAATTTTTAATTAATAATTACTCTATGCACTTTTTCATCCATATTCATACTTTTTTCATTTTGTATCACACCTCCAATCCTCCATACATTATGTTTAGCGTACAAATCAATATTTTTCATTGATTCCTCACATACTTGTATAAATGGTCTAAATGGTGGCACTCATCATGTGTATATACTTTAACTTAGTATTTTTATATTAACAATGACATAAATAGGTAATTTAGAGTCATATTTTACTTTACTTTTTGACATTTCTGTATGATGCACATGAAGATAATTAGATTAAGATTTAGGTATTTACGTTAGGTTATTTTTAATAACAACATTGGTGGGTAACATAAATGAAATTTTGGAAAGATATTTTTTAAGTTATGCTTTATAATGATGTGTATTAGTAAATTAGATGAATAATATGGGGTTACTTTAGATTATTTTTTATAATAGCTGAGCTCGATAATTTAGATATAGGTTTAGAGCTTATTTTTGAATATTTTCACAATGACAGTGGTGGGTAACTTTTTAGAAAATATAATAGATCAATGGCTATGATATTAGAGTTTACAGGATTGGTGTTTGATGTTTTTTAATTTTTATGAGAATTTATCTCTTTTTTCTAGCTTGTCTCGTGGTTAGAAAATATATTAGATCTCTTTTTTTCTAGCTTGTCTCGTGGGAACTAATGCGGAGTCTCCAATGAAACAAAATAAGACTACATTGCTACAAAACTATTACTATAAGCTACCTCTTGTTTGTTAAATATTGAAACACAATATTTATGTAGATATATACTTAATATCTTCATCCAATTGTGATAGATTTTAGTTAGTAATTACTCTATAATATTTTCATCCACATTTATAATCTTTAACTTTTCACTTTGCATCGCAGGTATGCGCTTGAATTTGTTTAATGAACCCTAATTTTGAGATACAATTTTAGCATATAAATTTATATTCTCATCACTTTATATCCTTATAAATGGTGACACACATCATACCGTAAAGAACTTAATTATTGTATCGTATACCAATAGTGTAAGATATAGACGATTTAGAATCATATATTGTTCTATATTTTTAATTAAGGTTATTTGATTAAAAAGTAGGGTTACCTCATGTTATTTTTAATAATGGCATGTGTGGGTAATATAGATGCAAATTTAAGAGGTTACTTTAATTAATAGTGGTAGGCAATTCAGTTGCAAATTAGGGGGTTATTTTAAATATTGTTTATAATGGCATAAGTGGGTAATTTTGATGAAGATTAAGAGGTTACTTTAGTTTATTTTATATAATGGCAGAGGTGGGTAATTTATATATAGATTTAGGGGGTTACTTTAGGTTATTTTCGTAATGGCATAGGTGGATAACTTTTTAAAAAATATAATAGATCCAATGGCTATGATGATTTGAATATATCGATTGATGGTTGGATGTTTTGCTTTTTTGTGAGAATTTCTAGGATTTGTTTCTTTTTCTAGGGTGTCCACCTAGGAATCCTAGGTGGCTTCACCTGGAGGCTTCAAAAGGAGCCTCCAATTAGTAATAGTAAGATTCCTTACATTAGAGAAAAGTTTCAATGTCAACTACTCAGCTTGCATACTTCAATAATTCTACGGTTGGGTGTTCAGCGTCACGGTCTGAGCTGGCTGATAGCAGATTAATTCAACGTAAAAACGCTCAAGCATGATTTTTGCGTCTTTAGAGCAACTCCAAGAGACTGCTAATCTTACCCCTAATATCTTTTTTAGGAAAAAAGAGAGAGAAAATGAACTCCAACAATCCACCTAAACCTTCCCCAATTTTTTAGCGACGCTAAAAAACAGCCTGCCACCGTGTATATTTTAGCGTTGGCGTTCCTCCCCCAATCCTGATTCCCGCACGCCCGCGCGTCCCTTCCGATGGGCCCAATATGATGACGTGGCCTGTGTTTGAAATATTGGGGACTATTTATTAGCGATCTGCTGTGGACTGATATGTTTTTAGGGGAATTTTTTTTAGGAGAATCCCCAATATATAGTTTTGGGGAAGAATTTTTTAGGATACTCTTGGAGTTGCTCTACTTTGTTAAGGTACAGATTAGGTTCTCTAATAAGTGGATATAATAATAGTAATTTTCGGTTTGGGTCGTTGTCTATCCAACCAATTCTATCTGTCTCTGCTTCGATACATCATCCGCTAAATGATTCGTTAATTTACGGCCTTTGACGGCTAAAATTTCTTTAGGAAAATTGTTCACTACACAGAACGGTCTTGTATACTTGTGTCCAAAATTTATGTCTTCAGTTGGATGTGAGATGCTGATCTCTCGATGAAAGCATCCGTTGGCGCAAAAACCGTCACGAGGGTGGTCCCAGCACCGTGCACACGCGAAAGATCCTGGGAGATCTGCTTCACTCGGCGGAGGTCCTGTCAATCAGCTCGCGTCGTGAGCGTGCGCGGATGTGCTAGTCAATTTGATCTGCAATTGATAAGGGACAGGCGTATTAAATACCGAACGAATCGGCTGGGGGTTCCGAATCATTCTCTCAGGAGCGGATCTGCCACACCCGATTTTAAGGACAAAATTGAGTGCATTAAATACATGTGCACCAGGATCAAGTTACACACATGTACGACAATAGTGAATAACAAATACGGTGCTAAAGCGAATAAAGAGAGTATTAAACATTATTACATGACCGAAAGTCTCAATAAAATAAAAGCCTAATTTATTACGCAGCGGAACTCCAAAGACGACGACGACACCACAGGCAGCTGACTGAAGAACCGTACGCCTAGAACTCCTCAAAGTCGTGCAGATACTCCTCCAAATTAGCTTGGTCTAAACAGAGGTTTTGCAAGGGTAAGTACACTTATGGTTGGTACTCAACAAGTCGTGGGGAATAGTGTAGTGTAAGGCAACTCAAGGTATGGCTAAGGCTTAATTAGCATCAGCTTTTAATTAAGTTGGTCAAATTTTATTAGCAATTAACTAAGTATAAGTTTATACCAACCGAAATTAAACATGAGCATAAATAAAGTAACAACATATGCATGAAATGACAACAAGTTAAATCCATCTTCCGATAATATTATCATGTGAGGGTCCAGGCCGCTCTTAACCGTGAGCACGGCTGATCGATTAGTTTTACACTCTGCAGAGGTGGCACATCTTTACCCACAAGTCGTGTAAAAGTTCAAAAGAACTTTGGACCCAACCATGCGGTGTTTTCAAGGCACCATACCACACTTCCGAGGTGTGATTGCATAGGGACGCTACGAGGCCTTTACAAAGATTCATTAGTCAGTGGTAACCCGCTAAGGTTTCGGTGTCTGGCGTGCACAACCTATCACAGGCAAAAGATGCAACGACTCAGTCCCCCCTCTTGCCTCATCACGAGTAAGATCACCCCAGACTAAGGTTTCTAATTATTCAGCCAAGACCAGAGCCATTTAGTCTTGTGGTAGCACTGTTTTCCTGGGTGGTCGCTCCATGTTCCGATTAATCATACATGATCTTGTATTAATGAAAGGTACAACAGAAGTAAAGCAAGATTAAACATTGTGTTTAGTTAAACCACCATGTACCAAGTAAGCACTAAGCATGAGCTACCCAACATAAAGTAACCCGGTTTGGTCAAGGCAAAGGTAATGCAATCTAGGCGAACCTTAATTGGGACCCATCAATTTAATCTTAACATGTGCATAGCATAAATGTTGAGTACGAGAAAGTAGTGATCAAGGACACGACTTGCCTTCTTGGCCTTGCTCCTGCTGTTCGTACTCCTCGAAGGCTTGGTCTTCAAATCCCTCGAACTGCGGGACGTCTACACGCGTCACGCGAGCACATACTAGCAAACATGGGCAAAAAGTAAGAAACAGTACACCAATCACAATTAAACAGAGAAAACAAGCTTGAAAAGTTGATCTACGCTTTAAAACGAACACGTGTATATAAAGAACGCGAAAAACGGAGTTGAGATGCAAAATATATGATTAAAACAAGATCCAGGGGCTAGTCTGTGAGAAAAACAAAACTTCAAGGGCCAAACCGCGAAAACCGAGGGCTTATACGTAATTACGCGTATAAACCGAAGGTTTAACGCGCAAAAACTCCAAAACGGACCGCGGGTTGATTTTAGAGAAACTCAGGGTTTAAAACGAAAAGCGCGAGGGCAGATCTGTAATTACTTTTTCAACGCGATCTGGACCGCGGGTTGATTTGCGGAAAAGGCGGGGGCTTAAGCGGAAAAGTGATGCGGCGCGACGCGGTTGACTGTTACGTGGCCGGATTGACTCGCTACGAGCCGTCGGACGGTCGCGGTCGACGATGACTCGCGGTGGCGGCGGAAAAAGACAGCCGGCGGCGGGTCACCGGAGTAGGCCGAAACGGTGCTCCGGGGCTCGATTTCGCGCGCGGAAAACACCAGAAGCAAGAGGAGGACTTGGCGATCTCGTTTTGGTGGTCATTGATGACCGAAGCTCACCGGAGGCGGCGCTTGGCGGCGGAGAAGAGGTCGCGGCGCTGGAGCTTGGGTGCTAGGGTTTCGGGTGATGCGGCGCGGGTGTTCGAGGCCGGGGAGGGGGCGGCAACTTATATAGGGGCGGCACTTGGAGATAGAGGCAGCCTCGGATTTGAATCGCGTGAAGAAATCGGAGCGGGGCCGATGTGGTTGTGGAGATGGCGGCGCGGCCGTTGCGGGAGAGTCCCGGCCGGATACGGCCGGAGGAAGGAGATGACGGGTGGACCCCACCCGTCGGTGGCTGCGGGCGGTAGGCGGGCTGGCGCGGCTTCATGGGCCGACGCGGAGGAAAAGGGAGCGGGCGAGCTTCGCAGGCCGGAGGCGGAGCGGTAGGCCGCGCGGGTGAGGGGAGCTGGGCCGGTGAGGGAGAAAGGAAGATGGCCGGCGAGCGGGAAAAACGGAGGCTTCGCGGGCCGGCGGAAGGGTGGAGCAGGCCGGAGAAGTTGCAGCTCGGCTGGGCCGAAAGAAAAGAAGAAAGGGAAGGAAAGAAGGATGCGGCCCAGGAGAGTAAAGAAGAAAAGAAAAAAAAAGAGGGAAAAAAGAAAAAGATTTTGGAAATTGAATTTAAATTTGGAATTCAAATTTTGATTCAAACTCAAGCAATCAAAATAAATGCACCAGCATGAATGCACAATAAACTCCTATGATGAATTAATTAAATTAAAGAAAATGAAATTAAATGCCTAGAATTTAAATGACATCCTATTTTGAGCAAATTTTAATGAATTTGAATTCTCTAAAAATTTAGGTGTTACAGGATCGGCCGGAGGCCGGTTCCTGATTAGCTATCGGCTGCCTCAGCCGATGGCGGGTGGAGCCAAGATGGCTATTGGCCGCGTCAGCCGATGGGAGATCGAGCAGCGCCCAGGCTAAGTCCGATCAGTCGTACAGATGCGAAGCAGGGGGAACCGTGCTAAGCCGATCGGATGCCTCAGTCTGGGTAAATTATGATAAAGACTAAACTCAACAAGAATAAATAAATAAACTTGCAAAGCATAGCCTACATCCATAACTGGTGGATGAGACAAGAAGCAAAGCTAGAAAGCCTACAGCGACAGCCTAGCCAGATCTAATCTCAGCCGATAATTGGTGAACAAAATTAGATCAAGATAGAGGTGATGCACCGTAAATCTAGATCTAATATGCTCGATAACTCCTGAACAAAATAGACAGAGGAAGAAACGAAGCGCCGTTAACCTTGAGCCTACCTATGTTATTCGAGGGGGAGACAAGAGCTTACGGACTAGCTGGAGGTCAAGCAATGCAGCCCATCGAGATCGGAAGATTGCCCAAAGAAAAATAAAAGAAAACTTGTGGCGAAGTCGCCGAAATTGTGAAGTACTTGTGTTTGATTGTTGTGTGATTTTCATTACAAGCCCTCGAGGCTAATATTTATACTCTAGACTACAGACTCCTAGCCAATTTCGACCTTATTCAAACCTGCCTAAACAAGAAAAATAATTCTAAACATAAAATGACTCGAGCACGAGTCGGACTCTCCTAACCGACCGGAGGCGTGCGGCGGCGGCGGCGGCAGGAGGCAGGAAGGGGAAGAGGCAGGGGAAGAGAGGAGAGTGGGGGGAGGGGGCCGGGCCGGAGGGGTATTTTATTTGGTTGTGGCCGTCTGTTTGCCGAGTGTCCTACGTGGACACTCGGTAAACGGTTGATTTGCCGAGTGTCCACCATAGGACACTCGGCAAATGTTTTTTGAAAAAAATTTAAAAAATATCTAACAGTTTCAAAAAAATACCAAATTTTCACACAAACCAATATAGGTTCTCTACTGACTATACAAAAAGTTTTGTAGTCAAACCGAACTCGACCGTCACTTCGACTCTAAATTTTATCGAATCCTTCTCAAAGTTACTATTCTTCTTCTTAGATGCTTCGGTTTGTAATCATCGTACATGATGAAATGTGCAAAACCTTCTCAATTTTTTTCCACAGCCTCCACGTATTATATCATCACATCATGGCAAATCTCATAATTTTCAGACTTTGATTGTTTTTTTTACAATTTAAAAATACTACTGCCACACGTTCATGGTCGTGTTTCCTGAACAAGATGTTCGAAATTTCTTTTCATTTCATGGGTCAGGTCTCAAATTGGTCCAAATAACATGAATATCATTTTTCTACTCATTTTATTCCATAATTTGAATCACTTGCAGTTCAAATTTGACTTATACTAAAAATTCCCTTGAAATGCAATTAATTAAATAAATATAGCAAATAAATTCAAAAATATACCAAATTTTAACATGGAGTACCACATGTTGTATGTGGGGAGTAGAAAAAATTTCATGATGAAAAGAGGAAAAAAAATTATTTTTTTGCCGAGTGTAAAAAAAACACTAGGCAAACCCCCCTCTTTGCCGAGTGTTTTTTTTGACACTCGGCAAACCCCCCTCTTTGCCGAGTGTTTTTTTTAACACTCGGCAAAGAGGGGGCTTTGCCGAGTGTTTTTTATTTGACACTCGGCAGAGTCCCTATTTGCCGAGTGTCAAATAAAAATTCCGTTCCATCGGCCGTGACGCTCCTACTAGCTATCTTTTGCTTTATGCTTCATGGACCCTGCCTTTCATTATAGCATCGGCTAGACACCGTGTTAAAAAATGGTGTCACCACATGCCCCTCAATTTCGGAATAAATGATAGTTTGTTCTGAAATTTCTTCTTGAGTCATGATTGCCTTCCTGTCCTCTACCTCTGCAATGTTCAAAATTCCCCTTGTTTCTTGCGCTAGCGGCGTGTTAAAATACCGCCTCTGCCCCTACGAGTGGCAAAACTATAAATGCTTCTCCTGAGGCGGTAACTTCTCTCAACATTTTCACAAGTGCTCATCAAGAAACAGATACAATCTCCATTGAGCAACTCTCCTCTCTCTTGCGACTCCGGGTCCTGTTTGCGGCGGCGGAACCTTCTTCTTCACCGACCCGTGCATCTCCATCAGGCTCCATGGCTTCTTTGTCAAACATCCCCGCGATATGTTCTCGCTGCTGCTCCCTTTTTCCTACGCTCCTGTTCTTTCGCCTTCGACCTTGCTCCCGGATAATGTAGGACCTGCGCTTTTTGCTTTTCTTGTAGGATCTCAAGGACAGGATCACCATTTCTGTTACCAATTGTGATCGTCCTGGTTTAGTATGCCTGGGTCCGATGGGTGATGAAGATCCCACGGATATGATTAATCTGGAAACTGGCCGGATTCCATTTAAATCTTCAAATTTTGAATCATCGGCCTGGAACCACACCTTCAGATCCTGGCCAAGTGCAACCCCATGGTTGAGAAACTGGTATATTTGCATGGCTGCGACCAAGAGGGCCTTCTGGGAGGAACGCAAGATAAGCCAATGCCTTGCCCACTCTCTCCAACATGGTTAGGAACGAATCCATGCTCATCGCTGCATCTCACTTTTCGTCTGATGCTCTGAATGCTTTCTTGTTTGGTCATGGGCTGATGACCCCTACATTGCTTGATGTCCTCATGTTAACTGGCCTTGACATATCTTCATCCGACACTCCGCTTTGCAGTTAACACTTCCCATCGATTAGAAACCAAGACGATCGGTGGTTGGAAAGGATATGTGGCTGTTCATGCCAAGACCGGTTCTATTGGTGATAGCGAGCATACTTCCTTCCTTGCCATGTGGCTGGAGAAACTCATCTTCTGCGGGAGGACTGTTGGCCCAACCAGTAATCCTCAGGCAATGGCAGAGTATTTGGTTCAGGGCAGTTCCTTTCCTCTGGGCAAACATCTCCTGGGAGCGGTCTATTCACTTCTGCATTCTGTCTCCATCAAATTGTCAGTCGGTGAGCCGATTGGTAATCTGGGAGGCTCTTGGTGGTTCATCAATCTGTGGCTCATCATCTATATGCACAAGATCTTCAATATACGCCACAAGGATATGAGCTTCCCGTTGGAATACAGAGAGAATGAAAAACCATCCACCCGTAGGTGCATGTCTTTTGGAGAGGCCGCGTCAGTGATTGCTCATGATAAACCTACTCCATCGGCAACAACCCATTTCTTCATGCTGTTTTATAATGGCTTCACCGATCAAGTCAGATTGTGGCAGGCGTATCATGATGATTATGAAGCTTTTGAGATGCCTGTTGATTTCTTCTTTGACAGTATTGACAGGGTTCTTCTTGAGACGATCATTCTCCCGAGTGTTTTTCCAGTCAACTTTGCTGCAGGTTGGCAGCAATACTCTTATGAATTTTATTATCCAGCGGCGGTGGCACGTCAACTCGGATTTGGTCAGTTGTTATCCGCCCCTTCTTTGTTGATCGTGTGAGGCCCAAGGAGCCAGTTGATTCTGGGCTAGAGTACAATCGGCTGACGAATCTGTTACCGGATGCTTGCACAATAGACCTAAGCTCTTGGGGCTTGCTTCTTTTTTTTTGTCAAGCCTTTCAAGACGTGGTGGTCAGAATGGAAGACTTATCTATTCTGTGTCCCGGCTGCAACATATTGCCTGAGGCTTGACCCAACATCATATCTACGTAGGGTGCTGGTGCCATTGATCCCCCACCAACTAGTATCAGTGGGTGGCTGATCAACATCTCTCCTCCATCGGACACTCCTTACATCGGCCGGCACGCTCCATCGCTCAAAGATGTTGCCCAGGGTCGCACGCGGAAGCGCAAAGCTCAGAGCCAAAAGACTCTTTCCCGGAAGAAGCCAATTGTTGCCGCCACCCCTTCAATTGAGCCCGTCGTGTTGCCAGCATTACCAGCTAAGGACTCCCAGGTGATGATATTATAATTCCATATGCTTTTCGGGATGCTTTGATGATGCTTATTATTTTCTTTCTCTTAATTTCATCAAGCACTACCGGAATTGTTGGCAGTAGTGGTTCCGTCTCCGGCTGTTCTGACTGCTCAAACACCCGAGCTGGTTGTTCTGGATTCTCCATCTCTTGAGGTACTGCGTCTTTCTTTTGAAAAATCCCTTCGCTTGGTTGGTAACATTGACTGTTTCTTTGTTTCTACAGGTTCCCATTGCTCAACCAGAGCAGCTTCCTGTCATCTCGTCCGTTCCAGATAGTCAGATTGCAGAGGACCACGGCCCAGAGCACCAGCCAGCGGTTACATCGATGATCTCTACCCAGTCACTGGGTGCCACAGAAGAGCCGGCTGCCGATGCACCTCAGATTGAAGCCAGTGCAGATGCTGCCAGAACCGATGCATCTGCGGAGCCAACGGCTGAAACTGGCATGCCTGGTCAGCCAACCAATGATGGCGATGCTCCTCAGATAGGGGCCGATGTAAATGCTGCTGCGGCCGATGCATCCGTGGAGTCAACGGCTGAGATTGATGTAACCGGTCAGTCAGCCGATGATGGTGCCACTCCAGATGCCGACATTCCACGGGAAACTCCTTCAGCTGCAACAATGGTGCCCGCTCAGCCTGACGAAGCCAACTCGAAGCAGGTCAATGACTTTTAGATCCTTTTTGCTTTTTCTTTGATTTTGACATGACTAATTTCAATTCCATCTGTCTGTTTTGTAGGCCCAGAATTCTCCTTCCCAAAGCTGTTTCTCGTTTCTTGTCGGCGAGTATTTGGATGAGGAGGAGGTTTCGTCATCGGCGTCCAAGGCCCTGCCAGATGATGTCAAGGCCAAGCTCCAGCACATCCTCCACTTTCTTGATCAAGACATCAGCGTGTTGGTACAAGATGCTGAGCCGATGTGGAACTTATTCCGTGATCTGAAAGGTCAACTGCCCACCGATGCTGAAACGGCGTTGATCCCAGCTGCCTATATCGAAAGCCATCAGGTCCAAGTCCTTCAAGCAAAGCAATGACTGGATAATCGGTCCCAGCAGGGAGCTTATGTTGAAGCAGAGAAGGCCAGCAAAGCTCGTGTTAGTGACCTGATGAACAGAGTCAATATTCTCGAATCTTCTCATCCAGATATCGTTGGGGAGATTGACAGGCTCACAGCAAGAAGGGCTGCCCTCATGAAAGAACTCGGAGAAGTATCTAAGGCTCTAACTGCTGAGGAAGATAAGCTGACAAAGCTTCCTGACGTCATCGGCCAAATGAAGAAGAGATCAGAGTCCAAGTGCATCAAAGGTTCGCCTCCACAACCTCACCCGGCCTATTCCTAGTTCAGCTGATGACGACCGCAGAGAAATAGCGGCGGTTGACCAAATTTGCCTGCGTACGATCAGTGCAGTCCGCGACCTCCTGGGACTGATGTAACAAACTTTGATGATGATAAGTTCGTTGGCATTGAAAAAGAAGAGGCCCCTGCGTCGCTCTCGACTGAGGGCGACATGGGCGGCGACCAAGCCGCGCCGCCACCCACCTCTTCTTCCCTGCTCCCCTCGCCGCGTCGTCGCCTGAGCAGGCCGCCGAAAGTCCGCGCGGCCGCGAGGACGGCCACGGTGGGGCCCTTGCAGTCTGGCTCCCGTCGTGGGCGTGTCCCTCGTGCTCGCCGCCCCTTCACGGTCGGCGTTGGGGGGCAGCGAGGCAGGCCTCATCCGAGCCAGGGGAGGGCGGATCCGGCTTCCTGGTGCACGGATCCGGCCGGTGAACTCCTTGCGGCGGTGGAGGTGAGCAGCGACCGGGCGCTGGGGAGAGAAGGTCCGGCCGGGCGGCGGATCTGCGTCGGGCACAAGGATGCTCGGCGCCGGCCCTACGCGGGACGTCGAGGACATCTGGCGGTGCCCCAGCATGGGGGTAGGAGGCCGCGGGAGGACGTGGGCCGTCCGAGTGGCAAGCACGTCGGGGGCTAGGTGGCCCGGCCGGCAGCGGATATGCTTCGGGCGCGAGGATGCCCGGTGCCGGCCGGCCCTGTGTGGGATGTCGAGGCCGTCCGGCGGCGCCCCAGCGTGGGGTGAGGAGGCCGCAGGACGGCGTGGGCCGGCCTGCTGGCGAGCACATTGGCGGCTAGGTGGCGAGCGTGTCGGCGGCCGGAGTGCCTGGACGCCGAGGACTGGCTAGTTCCGGGGTCAGCTAGGTAGCCGCACGGCAGCCGCCCACAACTGCTCCTGGAAGATGGAGGGGTGGATGTGGCGGCGTGACTCGGAGCGGCGGGCTGGCGTGGAGATGCGCCGACGATCTCCGAGCGTGGACTCGGTGGTGTGGAGTGGTGACAACGTGCCGGCTAGGTGCGCAGCAGTAGGCAGTGGTGGCGGCAGCTCAGGGCCGGAAGAGGTGGTGGTCAGCCATTGTAACGGGAAGTTTTGTGTCTGCGCACACGGTACTGACGAGGTTCCGGCGACGGCAAGGTGGAGGCGAAGTCATTAGAGTAGCTCGGTGGCATCATATCATCTCTGATGGCAAAGGAAGTCCGGATCCTTGGTGTGGAGTCCAACGGCGGAAGTGGCAAGGCCCCCGTTCACTTTAAGGTGATGTGTCCGAGGAGTAGTGTGCGGTGGTGGATGTGGCGAGGCCCCCACGTGTTTCGATTTTCCTTGGAGGGCTCGGATTCGGTGCGGTGTTTTGGTTGTTTGGCGTGTACGGTGCAGCAGCGGTGCTTCGGCATGGGGTTCTGCAGAGCGGAGGCCTTTTCGGTGCGGTGCAGTGTGCTCCTCTCTTGACTTATGTTGTCACAAAGCCGTGATCGGGAGATCGACCGTGTGTGTGACCTGAGGCTGACGGCGGCATGATGGAGAAGCCCCGGTAGCTACACGGCTTGTAGCGGACTGCGGCGGCTAGTCCTGAGTGGCAGCGACTAGTTCGGCATGGGACATCGTCGGAGACGACGACGCTGGCGATAAGGGCTACTTGTTGGCTTTTTCTGCTGGGTGGTGGTGGTGCGGAGTGGTGGTTGTTGTTTAGGTGTTAGCGTTGTGTGGCTTGTATCGATATCTCAATCTGATCAGTCATCAAATTCTTTTTTGTTTTGAGTTGAGTTGAGTCGGTGCTATCCGTTGAGAGCTACTTTTGTAGCTATGTTGTTGTTCCCAGTCTGAGATCTCTCTTCTTTTTAATATAATCGGCAGCTCTCCAGCCTGATTTATTTCGGAAAAAAAAAACTTTGACGATGATTGCCTTGAAACATTGAACTTGTCCTACGGTGACCCTGTTTGTAAATATTTTTGTTCTTAGGGTGGCGTTTAATATGCCGGCCATACAGTATCTGATGTTTCATCGGCTATCAGTATTTCTACCTAACTCCTTGTTTATTTCTTTTTCCTTTACATTTTTGCGCTATAGGCGATATTCTATAATATCGGCTATGACTAACCGATGCTAATCACATTCTAGTCTAAAATCGGACATCCTGAGGAAATCCCCTTTCTAGGTTTTTCCAGATATGCACTTTACTCCGTTTAAGCTCCATATTTCGGCATCGGCAGTAGCCACGCTGAGTGAAGAATCTGCATGGACAATCTCTATTCACTAGTAGAGAATTAGCCTTTAGTCCCGGTTGGTAGGGTGCATATCTCCTGAAAATCCATCCGGGATAAACCAACCGGGACAAAAGGGGGGTCTTTAGTCCCGGATCTTTCAACCGGGAGTAAAGGTCACCTTTTAGTCCCGGTTGGTGTCACCAACCGGGACTAAAGGGCCTGCCACGCCAGGCGCGGGACATGCCCTTTACTCCCGGTTGGTAAAAGCAACCGGGAGTAAAGGGTGCCCCTTTAGTCCCGGTCGGATTTCCCAACCGGGACTAAATGGCGCCCTGCGTGGCGCTTGAAATTTTCATGCATCATGTACGTAGTACCGCAGCTCTTTTGTTAACCTTTAGTAGTTGAGATTTTTTTAGAATGAAATCAAGTAGTATTTAAACGAATGAAATTTGTAATTATACAATTACTATAGATATACACAATTCATATACACAATTCAACTAGTACAAATCGATCATAATTAGCGCGTATTATATATACAAATAAATCAAACTATATATCTACAATCTTCCCATCGAGGTGTTGCTCGGAGCGTCTAATTGTTGTCCATCGTAATAAAATTCTCCTTTTGGATTTACCACCTTGTCCATTAGGAATCCAATGAGACCTTCACATATTGCCGCTACTCTTTCTTCCTTCAAGAATCCTTGTTGAATATTTAATATCTATAATTTGGAAATTTGTGAATGTTACACGAACAATTAAATATATGGAGCTAGAAAATAATTAACTAGTAATAGTTTTATTTTACGTACTTTAAAGTTGTGCGGCGTCATCTTTAGTCCCTTGGGTCCCATAAAACTGTGCATGTGCTCACAGATGTAGTAGCCACATAGATTATTCCCGGGTTCCTGTCTTAAGCACTTCAGTGCGGAAAAAAATAAGTTATGAAATATTCGTGCTATACAATGTAATAAATGTGCAGACTTCATACGTACCGGGAAGTCTGTGTTCCATGTAAGTTTTTCTTTGAATGGACCTTTGTGTGTCCTTATGAATTGTTTCCATGCGCTGTGGATTAGAATAATGAATGATATAGTGTAACATGGATAAAATTTTGGAAACAAACTTTTGCATAGAGATAAAGGTTCAGAATTATTACAAGCCTAGCATGTCTTGCATGTTTTGGTACTCCACCGGATCTTTCCTCAACGAATCGAAGACAGTGACGTGGCTTCTTTCAGGCTCAATTATAATAAGGATCCAGTGGAAGCTGCGTACGTAAAATGTTCATGCATATTAGAGCTAACTAACATTAATCAGGTAAGGAAAAAGACAACGAAAGTAGACGGTATACACACACTTGAAGTTGTATGGAAGTAGTATGAAATCCTTGAATGTTTGTTTGTCTAGGAAATTGTATACTTCCACCAAGGTTTTTTCCGGCGATAATTGTATCTATTTTTGGTTAACTACGGATGGATCCATGAAGCCTATATGTAGGTACGCCTCTCGTCGGCACGTCTGAATTACCATCCTACATAAAATGGAAGACGAAGTTAGTACGGTGACGCACGCCAAAATTTACATGTAGAGATAAACGGACACTTACAGAACCCAAGCGCTGATCAGAGAGACATCCAGGGCATCATGATGGTACACTTCGTATATATCCTTGAAGTCTAGCCACAACACTTTCTCCCCTTCGCCGTAAAAATCTATCGATTTTACCTTAAGGCCGAACATCTCCCTCGAGTCGGCGGATGCCATCATGTACCATTGATGGAATTCGTACATCTTTGTTGATAGCTTGCATACCAACGAAGGCCTTACAAGAGGTTTGCCTAGCTCATAAGTCCATCTCGGCTCTAGGGCGGTGCAGCTGGCGTCTCAACTTGCCCTAAACATTCATCAAGTCCCAAACCTATTTCTTGCATGAATTTCAATACTTCTGCTTGTTGATCCAAGGGCATTGCTGCTACCCTTTGAGCGTCTCTTGTTGATAAATGCCTAAGGTCGGGGACAGCACCACTAGAAGTTGTTTTTCCTTTCCTTTTGTCCTTTTCATCAGCCTTTACTAAAGCCCGTTCATAGTTTGATAAGAGTGGTATTCTTTTCTTGGCTCCTTCTTCCATCCTGATAAAAAAGTTTAAATCTCTTCGATTTACTAGCGGTGGCTCCATCTCCCTTTCTTTTTTTTCTTCGGCTTGTTTCTTGAACCACTCACTGGCCTCTCGTTGGATTTCTGCCCACTGTTTCGCATGAGTCATTGGCTCCCAGCGTTCCTTACGAGTCACTTCAGGCTTCTTTGTTTTCTTCTTTCTCTGTCTTTGCTTGGGAGGTGGTGCTCGTGACTTCTTTAGTGGTGCTGCAGGTTCCTTCATCGGGGCTGCTCTTGGTCCCGACAACGGTGATCGGGGAGGGATGTTGTTATTATCGTCATCGCTCCCGCCACCAGGATGTGGTGGAGATGGAGACCTTGATATAGCAGGAAGCGACGGTCCTGGAGCAGGTTGTGCAGGAGATGACGGTCTCGAGCTATGAGGAGAAGGTCGCTGCTAGGGATCTACGGGGAGCGGTCTTGAGCTCTAAGGAGATGGCTCCGTGTCGGGAATGATGATGTAGCATTTTTGCCATAGAATGATCCCATGAAGCGCATCTGCCAGTGTCCTTTCCCCATCGCCTCCCGGGAGGTCATGCTCTAGACCTTCATATTGGCTATCAACAATTTGCTCTACGCGGACGCTAGCGTAGCCAGGTGGAATCTCCATGCCATGACTGCTCTGCCCCGCTAGGGTTGCTAACGCACTCCCGTATGCTATCTGTACATATAGCAGAAGTAAACAAGTTATTAAACTCCGATCAGGAGGCGTGGATCAATTGACAAGATTGCATAAATATTATGTATAAGTATACCTTAATAGTGAGGTTGCCGACCGGTGCATGCAGCTCACATGTGGTGCGTTGCATGATGGCATCCACAGGGAACCGTTGCTCCTCCATGGGTAACCTGGGCATCTGCGCATCGGGGACCCCTGTAGAAGCACAACTGCTCAAGAGGCGTTGAGAAGGGCTGGCGTAGTTTGGATTCGGCAATGCTCCAGATTGGGCCAACTCCGCAACTGCATGGGCTACTCGACGATGATTTCCTCCAACATTCTTTCTTCTTGTGCCTGCACTTTGGATTCTAGCATCTGCCGCCAGCTCTCCTCGATCTGTTCCTTTCTTCGCTTGCGGCTTCTGTACGATGCGCTGTCGCCTCGGAAAGCAAACTTCCATGGAATGATCCCGAACCCTCGGCAACGCCCTGAGTGCTCAGGATTAACGAGGTCCAATGTGAGCTCATCATTCTCTCGGTCCACCTTCAACCTCCCAGCCTTAGAATCTTCAATGTTCTTCATAAGACATTCGGCCTTCTCACGTATTGTGTCATTAAATATCAACGTCCCATCCTCTTGGCTCAATGAGCCTCCATGAGCGTAATACCAATTTTTTGATCATTCGAGCCATATAATAGTTGCAGGTACGATTCCCCGTTCGATCAGATCTTGTTCCATCTTCCTCCATTTGGGAATTGCTGTGCCATACCCACCTCGCCATAGATAATGATGGTACCTGTTGGCGCTAAAGATAAGCCGATTGAATCCCTAGCGTCGAACACACGACCCGGGAGAATCTGCTTAACTCCTGTTCGGGTGATCACCCTAGTGCAGTTCGCGCAGCGTGCCAGCCAATTTGACCTGTTGATTGGCAAAGAAAGAAACGTGTCAGATCCCGGGGGTTGCGATCAGCTAAGGTTCCGATCTTGAGGGAGCTTATCAGCGAATCGGCCGATTTGCTATAATAAAGAAATCGGCTATAATACAGCCGATTACCAAGTAACGTTGGTGAAGAAAACTGCTAAAGTAAACTAAACAACGCTACAACGGCAACACTAGGAATAGATCCAATCGGCTATGCAAAAGCGGTAAATTAAGCAATAAAATATAAGTAAGCCGAAAGCTCTAATTCCAAGTTGGATAACTGGTGATAAAACTAAAACAGTAGGCAAAACCTAGAATTCTAGTAAATATCGATAGCTGATGAATAAATCTAAATGAAACAACAGCGATGCGCCCGAAGTTAAAGCTTAGATATTACTCGATAAATGGAACTTACAGAATCGACCGGAGATCAAGTTGATGCAGCCCCGCCAACCCGTACGAACTCGTGAAAAGATAAAAAGTATTGGCGAAGTCGCCTGCTTGAAAGTAAAGTGCGAGGAAATAGTAGATTGTTGTATTGATTTGATGATGATTACAGATCTCTAAAGGCGGCTATTTATAGCCTGTTACAACCAATCTCTTAACCGACTAGGACTCTATCTCTAATTTTAAACGAAAACGAATATTTACAAGTATGACTCGTATCGAGTTGACTGTCGCACTCCTATGGGCCGATCCCCTTTTATCTTCGTAATCCACTCTAAGCCCATATTGGCCCAACTGTTCCAGCCTCTCAATTGGCCAATTTCCATCAACTCCATTCGCCGAAACACTGCAGCACCAATCGGCCGATCTCCAACTGTCGCACCAATCGGCCGATTTCCCAATCGTGACCTCCGTGCCTTGTCGCACCAGCCAATTCTCTCCCTTCTTGACGCCGATTCCATACGTGTCAAAATCTGGCGTCAACACATGCCCCCCAGTTTCGGAGTAAAATATAATCTTTACTTCAAAATTCCTTTCAACTTCCCTTCCGAAACAAATGCATTAAAAATATCCTTCCGTTTCGCGGTCCTCTGCCTGATGATTGCAATCTTTTCGAAACGAGCGCCCACGACAACCATTCCTCCCGAAAAAATCGAACCGCCGGCGCGGTAAAAATCCCGCTTTTACCCCTTCTCAGACCGCCCTTAAATATCAGCACGTCCCATACCCTTTTTTTTCATGAACGCACGTCTTCCTTCTCGGGCGCACTGGTTTCCTTCTTCCTCCGGCGCCTCCTTAGCTTCCAATCTCTTCCATCCCACCTCCCTGATGGCGACACCTTCAGGAACTTCACCAACATCCGAGGTCCCGGAGACGGCTCTTCCAGCGGCGGCTCCAGCAGCAATGGCGGCAGCTCCATCGGCAGGAGCGGGAGCTCCATCGGCGGAAGCAGGAGCTTCATTGGCGGGAGCGGGAGCTTCATCGACAACGGAGGCCCCATCGACAGCTTCGGCACCTGTACCTCCGCCAGCAATCCCGCCAACCATGATGAGCTTCATACCAGAGGTCTCTACTGAAACTTTCCTTTCCACTCTTCAATGCCAATGCATTTACCTTAGATCCATTCTTACTCCCCCCCATTTTTACCTTTTTTAGGCGGTTAGGCACCAGATTACCATTCGCCTCACCGAAACTCCCGGCCTTATCTGTCTTGGTCCCATGGGAAACCCAGATCCAACTGACCTAATCAATTTAGAAACCCATAGGATCCCATTCAGGCAATCAACCATGGACCTAGATCACTGGTCAGGTACCTTCAGATCATGGCCGAACGAAACCGCTAGCTGGAGAGAATGGTATCAACGGATAGCCGCCTCCAAAAGAGTTCAATGGGATGAGCACAAAATTGGCCAGTGTATCGACTTGTCCCTGTCCCAAATGGAAAGGAATGAGCCTTTGGTAATAGCAGCCTCCTACTTTTGGTCCGATGCTCTTAACGCGTTTCTCTTCGGACATGGGCCTATGACTCCCACCCTGGCCGATGTGGTCATGTTGACCGACCTTGACATCTCCTCCCCTAATACTCCTTTCTGTTACCTGGCCAAAACGTCCCATCGGCTGGAGACAAAGGGAATCGGCGGGTGGAAAGGATTTATCAAGAGCAACAAGAGGACCGGGACAGTCGCAGAGAGAGAGCACACGGCCTTCCCGATGATGTGGCTGGAAAAGCACCTTTTTGTGGGAGAGCAGCTGGTCCATCCACCAATACACAGGCTCTGGCCGAGGCACTATCGATAGGAGCTTCTGTTCCTCTCGGTAAGCATCTACTGGGATCGGCCTATCATATGCTTCACCAGATTGGTGTCAAGTTATCCAAGGGAGAGCCGATTGGAAACCCAGGTGGACCCTGGTGGTTCATCAACTTGTGGCTCAATCTATATATGAGCAAGATCTCTCAGCAGCGAGTGGAGTACATGACGTTTCCCAACATTGAATCAGCAGAGAACCCCACTGTACGGCGCCGGTGCACTTCCTTTGGCGAAGCAGCATCGGGCTTCTCTGGTTGCCCATATTCTGCCACCAAGGTAGTCGAGTATTTCAGATGCTTCTACAATGGCTTCAGTGAAGACGCAACCAGCTAGTTCCCTTATCAAAGGGAGGAACCACTCTTTGAGCTCCCCTCTTGCTTCGACTCGGCCACCAACACATTTGATGAGGACCTCACAAATGAGTTGATCAAACCGGGGATCCTGCCGGCGAATTTCTTTTCGGGGAAGGACGCCCCCACTTATGAGTTTTACAACCCTTCTGTTGCAGCACGGCAATTCGGCTTGGGTGAACTGCCGATTTATGCATACTTCGCCGGCCAAGCGAAATTCCGAGACGAGCTCACCAAAGGTCTCGACTACAGTCGGCTGTATGACCGGATCCCAGACTCCAGCACCATAGACCTGTCCGATTGGATAGTGGCCCCTTTCGCCGTTCAGCAGTTCAAGCTATGTTGGGCAGAATCGAAACAACATTTATTCTGCGCTTCTGCGGCAATATATTGGAACATCCTGGACCCCGACAATATCGACCCGAACGCAGAGGTATCGCTTTCTTTTTAGCCGATTTTCAACTCCCTCTTTTTATATACCACTAACTCTTATTATTTCTTTCAGTCTGAGAGTCGCGCTCCCCCAAAACGCAGTCGGAGTGGCCAGCCGATAGAGGACCATTATCCGTACACGAAATTCCCCCTCATCGGCTATCACGCCCCCTCCGTTGATGACATAGCTGGCCGGGTGAAGCAAGCGCAGAAGAATTTCATCAAGAAAACAAGTCGCCGGGTGCGCACCCGCACAGAATCGGCCGATCCACCTGCGGCTGCATCGGCGGAAACTTTGGCTGCGCCAACCCTTCCGATCATTGAAGAAATTGACCTCCAAGCTGCTACAGAAGCTGGAGCGGCTTCCGCATCATTATTGGTGGTAGCCATTCAGGTAAACTCACTATTTGATTTTCTCCTGGTCATCTCTTCAATACTGACTTTTTCCTATAGCAGGCCGCACAAACCGCCCCAGTGGATCCACAACAATCGGCTATGTCTCAAGCAGAAACTGAAGTACCAGTGCTTCCTCCTGCTGAGGTATAGGGTCTCTCAACTTAATTCTTTTAATATTTAAATGATGATCTTACCAATTTTGACGCAGGTCACCGGCACGCTAACTGTGCTTTCTGAACAGCCGCCTGTCAGAGAAGTCCCTCAAGAAGCCGGCCCGAGCAGAACGCCGATTATCGTCGAATCCTCCTCTTCCGACGAGACGATCGCACCAGTCCCCGAGCCAAGGGTAGTGATTCTGCAGATGCAGATGGAAGAGATCTTCTTCAAAGAAGTAAGAAGTCTTATAACCCGCATTGGCCGATTTGCTACCACCATCGGCTGACTTATTTTTTATTTATCATTTTGCAGGAACAGGACACTCCCAATAACAGCCTCTTCTCGTTTGCTGTTGTGCTTTCTGATGACGAAGAAGTTGCTTCTCGTCAAGTCACCTTGAGCTCAGTACCCGACGATGTTCGCGCCAAGCTCGAAAGTATACGGACGCTTCTCCAAGAAGACATCGGCCGACTAGTGGAGGACGCTTCGCCGATTCGGCAGCTCTTTGGTGACGTCAGCGGCCGAGTCCCAGAGGAAGCCGAAGAAGCCTTGGCACCCGTCGCATATATTGAATCGATGCGGATCCCGGTGTTTAGGGCTCTGCGTCACATGGCCGATCGTGCTAAGCTGGCCAAGACTCGTGAGGAGGAGGACTCGTACAAGCATCGGGCCCAAGAGGTACACCATCGGATTCACTTCCTCAAGAACTGCCGTCCCGAAATTGTCGGCACGATAGATCGCCTCAAGCGCCGAAGGGAAGAACTCGCCAAGGAGATGGAGCAGGTAACCAAAGAGATAGCCATTGAAGAGCAGAAGCTTCAGGAACTCCCCTCCGTTATCGCCGATTTGAAGTAGGAGAGGCAGCATCTGGCCCACGAGGCCCTCAGACGTCATCGCCATATGCCAGAAGTCCCGGGATCGGCGGAGGATGACCAGTGGGTCTTAGACTCGGCCGATCAGATCAGGCGACGAGCGATCGTGGCCATTAATGCCCTTCTAGGATGATCTGTAAAAGTACTGGCCATTTTGTAAGAACATTAATACCTTTTGACCGTCCTTCGCGGCACCCTTTATTTATTACCCTTTTATTCTGATGGGACGTGTCTTACCAAACCTCCACCCTTTCTCTTCTTATAAATACCGGCCCTAATTTTGCTCTCAAGAGTACTTGCTCCACTCGATTCCTTTCCCCCCGATTACTTTTCCATCGGAACATTCGCAAGCATGTCTTCTTCGTCTTCTTCTTTCTCTTCTTCTTTCGTCAATCGGTACGAAATCCGTCTCCGCTTCTTCTTTTCAGTTTGATTCCTTTAAACCGTCCTAACTTTTAGGCGGTTATATGTTAACTTTTTCAGCCAAGGCGCCTTAGCCTCGAACTCGAATGGGTGATCGAACTCATGCACTCCGACAAGCTGTTGTCGCAGGAGGACAGGGACTTGATCAAGGCACACTGTGAAGAACTCAGAGACCACATTTTTGCCGACGTCCAACGGATCTGGGATTTCATTGACGGCAATGGTTACAGGCGACCGCAAGTCGACAGGAGTCACCCACTCCCTCGTCCGGTTGCCCTTGAAAACGCCGCGGCGGGAACATCTCGCCCGGTGCTAGATCGGAGACACCCTCTTCCTCGCCAGGTTGAGGCGGAGGCTGCAATGAAGGATGTGGAAGAACGGAGTACTCGTCTCCTGATGGAATTAGATCAAATCGAGGAAGAGTTTAGGAAGAAGCGTAGTTAAGTATTTTTTGTTCTAAGGGCGAGTTGTACCGCGTCGGCCGTGTAACTTATCGTCCGTACCGAATGATAAATCGGCCATCTTGAACGATTACTCTTTTCTCCTCTTAGGCGATTTCTTCCTCTGCATCAGCTACGTAATTATCTTAGGAAATAACCACTCTGTCTTGTCATAATGATCTTTATGCACCGACCCATATACTGGGGTAATATCTTTTCAAGTACCTCCCGTTCAAGGCCCTAGTGAATTCTTCCCCCTCGATTGTCTCTAGAATGTATGCGTTTCCCGGGGCACATCGGCCGATTCTATACGGCCCCTCCCAAGTGGGAAACCATTTACCGAAGTTAGGATCTTTAGATCCAATTGGCAGCACCAACTTCCATACCAAATCCCCTTGGGAGAACTGCTTGACCCTTAGCTTCTTATCGTACCATCTGGCTACTTTCTTTTTGTTCTCCTCAATACTGATCAAGGCTCTCAAATGTTGACCCGCCAAATCGTCGAGTTCCCTTTTCATGAGCGAGGAGTAATCATCGGCCGTCATTTGATCTTGAAGCGATGTTCGTCTTCAGCCTGTTCTCAACTCCCATGGCAATACCGCCTTATGACCGTACACTAGTTGATAACGAGATACTTTGGTAGCTCCATGGCAAGCCATTCTGTACGCCCATAGAGCTTCGGTCAAACATAAGTGCCACTTTTTGGGTTGCTCTTCAATTTTCCTCTTGATCAACTTAATTATCCCCTTGTTGGAAGATTCGGCCTGGCCGTTAGCCTGAGCATAATATGGGGAAGAGTTTAGCAGCTTGATCCCCATATCGACTGTGAGCTCCTCGAATTCTCCCGACGTGAACATCGTTCCTTGATCGGTCGTGATGGTCTAAGGGATGCTGAAGAGATAGACAATGTGGTCCCTTACAAAATCGACCATAGCAGCCGATGTTACGGCTTTTAATGGAATCGCTTCCACCCACTTGGTGAAATAGTCTGTTGCTACCAGGATGAATTTGTGTCCCTTACTTGATGGAGGATAAATTTGTCCGATGAGGTCTATTCCCCAACCTTTGAACGGCCACGGCTTGATAATTGGATTCATAGCCGATGACGGCGCGCGCTGCACGTTCCCATACTTTTGACAATCTTGGCATCCTTTATAATATTTGAAACAGTCCTCAAGGATTGTTGGCCAATAATATCCATTATTCCTAATCATCCACTTCATCTTATGCGTCGATTGATGAGCTCCGCATACGCCTTCGTGAATTTCTCCCATCAGGATTTTTGCCTCTTCTGTCCCTAGGCATTTGAGCAGAACGCCATCAATCATCCGGTAGAATAAATCATCCTCTAGTAATACATATTTTGTGGCTTGAAAACGCACTCGACGATCCACTTTCTTAGATGGGTCTTTTAAATAATCGGTGATTTCTTTTCGCCAGTCGTCGGCCGCGGGTTCCAGAATCATGGCGCCTTGAATCGGCCGATACCCAGACACATGCTGGGCAAGCCTGTTGGCCTCTTCATTATAATCCCTGGGGATATGTTCAATAACCTCGGATTTGAATCCTTTTAGAAGTTGGAGGCAATCTTCATAATAAATCCTTAACACGTCATCTTTGCACTCGGATCTTCCTGTCAATTGGTCCACGATGAGCAGGGAATCTCCAAAAATTTCGACGGTGTCGGCCTTAATCTCTCTCAACAATTGTAACCCTTTCAGGACAGCCCGGTATTCTGCCTGGTTATTGGTGGCGGACGCCTCTATCGGCAGAGAGAAATCATAACTTGCCCCCCGAGGCGATATGAGAACGATGCCGATTCGTGATCCGGCCCCACAGACGAGCCATCAAAATATAAGGTCCACGGTACTAGTTCCACGACAGCGACTTCTGGTCCGCAGTGCTAGGCGACGAAATCGGCCATGACTTGAACTTTGATGGCTTTTGCCGATTTGTATCGTAGATCAAACTCCGATAAAGCCAAAATCCACTTTCTGATCCGCCCTTTCAAAATCGGCAATGACAGCATGTATTTTACTACATCATCTTTGCATACGACTACACATTCTGCCGATAATAAGTAGTGCCTGAGTTTGGTGGATGAGAAGTAAAGGCATAGGCATAGCCGCTCTACCGGGGGATATCTTGTTTCGGCATCCAGAAGTCTTCTGCTAACATAATATATCACCCGTTCCTTTCCTTCAAACTCCTGGACTAACGCCGACCCGATAGCTCGCTCATCGACCGATAAATATAGCTTGAATGGCTTGCCAGTTTGTGGTGGTACTAACACGGGTGGCGAGACCAAGTACTGCTTGATGTCCTCTAGTGCCTTGCGTTGCTCTTCTCCCCATACGAATTCTTGGTCGGGTTTTAATTTCAATAACGGTGTGAAGGCCTGGATACGTCCGGACAGGTTGGATATGAATCTCCTGATGAAATTGACCTTGCCGATCAAGGACTGCAACTCGGTTTTATTCTATGGGGCCACGACTTTATTGATAGCCGCTATGGTCTTCTGATTGATCTCTATCCCACGCTCATGAACCATGAATCCCGAGAATTGTCCGGCGGATACGCTGAAAGCGCATTTGTTCGGGTTCATTTTCAATCCATACTTTCTTGTGCATTCCAATACCTGCCGCAAATCGGCTAGATGTTCCTGGTGCCCTTTTGATTTTAGCATGACGTCATCGATGTAAATCTCTACCAGCATGCCGATGAGTTTGTGAAATATGTAATTCATGGCCCACTGATATGTAGCGCCGGCGTTCTTCAACCCAAAAGTCATTACTACCCACTCGAACAAGCCAAGGTGGCCTGGGCACCTGAAAGCTATTTTTGATATGTCTTCTTCGGCCATTAGTATTTGATTGTATTCGGCATTTTTATCCATGAAACTAATGACTTTGTGACCTGCGGCGGCGTCTATTAACACATCGGCTGTCGGCATCGGGTATTCATCCATCGGCGTAGCTTGATTAAGGTTCCTGAAGTCAATGCACATGCGTAGCTTTCCGTTCTTCTTGTATACGGGCACGATGTTGGAGATCCACTTGGCATAACGGCATTGCCGAATAAATTTCGCTTCAATCAACCTCGTGATTTCGGCCTTTATATCGGGTAGGATTTTAGGATTACATCACCGTGCGGGTTGCTGATATGGCCGATATCCCGGCTTTATGGGCAGCCAGTGTTCGACAATGGACCGGTCTAATCCAGGCATCTCATGATATTCCCAAGCGAAGCAATCTTTAAACTCTTTCAATAAATTTGTCAATTTACATTTGTATTCCGGATCCAAATTAGCACTAATGTACGTCGGCCTTGGCTTGGTGCCATCGCCTAGATCTATCATCTCTAATGAATCGGCCGACGTAAACCCATGCCCTAGCTTCCCGTCTTCTCGGAGGAACTGATCCATTTAATCTGAATCTTTAGAGCCGACTGCTCGGATTGGCTGTAGGCTAAAATCGGACACCTTCAGGAAATCGGTGTCCCAAGTCCTCCCGGATATGCACTTGACATGCTCGCAGCTCCATTGCTGTGCATCGGCCGCCGCGACGCTGTACGCAGAATCAGCGGTGACCACTTCAATGTTGTCGCCGACCCATTGTACGAGGCATTGATGTATTGTAGACGGGATGCAGCAATTTGCGTGTATCCAGTCTCGGCCGAGTAGCATGTTGTAGGACCCTTTGACATTGTTAATAAAGAAAGTGGTGGGAAGAGTCTTACTGCCGATGGTGAGGTCGACGCAGAGCGCGCCGTGGGCGGGAGACACATTGCCTTCGAAGTCTTTGAGCATCATGTCCGTCTTGGTCAAATCATCGTCATTTTTCCCCAGCTTCCGGAACATGGCGTATGGCATGATGTTTACTGTAGCGCCTCCATCTACTAGTAGCCTGGTGACCGGTCGGCTGTTGACATGTCCTTTGAGGAACAATGCCTTGAGGTGCTGCCGTCTTTCGTCCTCGAGTTTCTCGAATGTGGCCGTCATTGGCTCCAAAGCCAATTGCGCCATCTGTTCTTCTATCACCAACATGTTATGTCGGTCAGCGGGAGTCATGAACTCCATCGTCAGAATGAAAACCATGCTGACATCGACTGCCGATTCCTGATTGTCGTGGTCTTCCTTGTCGTTTCTTTTGGGGCGCCAAACCCGAGGCCTGTCGTTTTTCTTGTCCATCATCTGTTGTTGCTCTTCTTCCTGTTGTTCCCATTGGCGGAGACGTTGGACTCTTCATTTTTGAGATTTGGTCAAACCGTCAGGGCACCACCTGGGGTTTACTGGTTTAGTCAATGGTTTGGCGCGTTCCCATTCTGGTTCCCGTCCCAAGGGATTCTCGTCTGATACCCGAGCGTCGGCCATCTCCTCCAGCCGATCGTGCGCGCTGACTCTGTCCTTTGGTCGGTCGTGTCGATTGGTCCTGCCCCCCGGCCTGTCATATCGGTCGCGCCTGTCTTCCGGCCGATCATATCGGTCACTTCTGCCCCCCAGCCGATCACGTACTGAAAGGCGCCGATCTTCTTGCTCGCGCCAGTTTCTGCTGATCGGCTCTGGCCTTCCATCTCTGGAGCGAGATCTTCTAAATGGCCGATTATTGCGATACGGGCCGTTGCATTCTGGGCAATTGTCGGCCGACGGCAACCTAAGGTTACTCTCCCAGCAGTGGATGAAGAACGGGCATCGCCAGTGATCTTCATGTCGTTGCATCATCTCTTCCCGGAATCTTGAACATTTTCTTGTTGCCGTTGATACTTGTTGAGCAGAAATTGGGAGGTGATGGGCCTGCGTGGTTCTCCCAATCGTTCGCCATCATCCTCCATCCGTCGTTTCCCTTTGACGTCTTCGGGCGCCGCTTGATTCCTGGGGTCTACGGCGCCGCTCTTTTTAGCCGATTCTGATGTTAGCACCTTGGTCTGCAGTGAGTTCCTTCCTGTATCAACCATGTTGGTGGGGAAGGGATGCTGATCGATCTTCATCGGCTTTGCTGGCTTTGTCATCGAACTTGAGCCTGCCTTCCTCAATGGCCGATTGTATTTGCTGTCGGAAGATTTTGCATTCGTTCGTGTCATGGGAGGTGGCATTATGCCACTTGCAATATTTCATCTTCTTTAGCTGCTCGGCCAACGAGATCGTATGGTATGGTGAGAGCTTGATTTGTCCTTCCTGGAGGAGTAGATCGAAGATTTTATCGGCCTTTGACGTGTCGAAACCGAATGCCTCCGGTTCCTTCTTCCCGAATGGACATGATATCGGCTTCTTCCCTTTAACCCACTCCGCCAGGCCGATTTCTGCATCTTCTTCAGACTCGGATCCTTCTAAGTATGCCACCTTCTTCTGGAAATTCCACCGTGGGTCAAAGGGGCGTATTTCCTGACCAGACAGTCAATGTACAATTTGACTCAGGCTCTCGAATTCCTGTGAAGCATACTTTTCTTTGATGTGAGGCAGGAGACCTTGGAAGGCTATGTCGGCCAACTGTGCATCGGTCAGGACTAGGGTGTAGCATTTGTTCCTGACTTCCCTGAATCTCTGCACATATGTGGATACTGGCTCATCACTCCTTTGTCTGAGGCTGGTCAGATCTGAGAGTTTCATCTCATGCACCCCCGCGTAGAAATACTTGTGGAACTGCTTCTCCAAGTCGGCCCAAGTGACTATGGAGTTGGGTGGTAGTGTAGTGAACCATTGGAAGGCCGACCCGGACAGAGACGATGAGAAGAGGCGCACCCGTAGAGCATCTTGTGTGGCTGCCTCCCCACATTGGATGATAAACCTGTTTACGTGCTCCACAGTTGAGGTATCATCAAGCCCTGAGAACTTCGTGAAATCAGGAACTTTGTACCGATGGGGAAACAGCAGTAAGTCATAGGTAGGCGGGTATGGCGTTCTGTATGTGTAGGTTTGCGCCTTCGGCTTTAAACCAATTTGCTCTTGAATCACTTCTGCTATCCGTGTCGTCCAGTCTGCTTGTTGTTGATGAACTATTGGCTGGGGAACCGGCACGTATTGGTAGATCGGCGGAGGGATGACCGGGTGATGGATGAAGGCGTGCGGCGCCTGTGGTGACGTGGCCGGTTGTGTAGTCGGCATCGGTTGTCTCAGTGAACCGACCGTTTCATCATATAGTACAATCGGCGCAGTGCCCCGAAGTGCTTCTGCTATTTCTACCCCCTTACCCATCTCCGGCGCGGCTGGTTGATACTATGGGACCATCGACCGCACGGCCGATTGGAAAGGTGCCTGGATCGGAGAGCTTCCATAGTTGGCCGACTGACGCCGATGGTGCCCCCCAAGGCACTGAGTTCAGTGAAGATGATTGCGCGGAAGAAATCTGAGTGGGTTGAGGCGGTGCATGCGGCTGAAGGTATGGTGCGCCGTTGTACCCCAGATGCATTGATGACGAAGGAGCGCTAGATCCTCCAGGCTGACCTTGGATTGGCTGAGGAGCCGAGTAGGGTATACTTGGAGAACTCCTGACCGGGGCTGTGATAGGTGGGGCGTACGCTGGCCCCCGGTATCCTTGACACACGCGACTGGCCAGGGAGCTGATGACGGCATTATATACCGTATTAGTTATCATCGGGGATTGATCGATGAAAGCTTGGTAGACAGACTGTTGAACCATCTCGGACATCTTGCCCGAGTCCTCGGCGATTGTAATTTGGCGGGGAGTTGGAAAAGGAGCTTTCCTGACAGTTTCCCCACTCCTGGTACGACTGAAGGATTGTAAACATGTCTTTCGGTAGTGTGCTATTTGCTTCTCCAGCTCTTCCTTCTGGTCATCCTTGAGGTCTGCTTCCGTCACCTCGATGACGTTATCTTCAGAGATTTCGGCAGCTTTCGATATGGTAGTGGTTATGTTGGTCCCACTGGGCGTGCCAAAAGTGTGTTGGCGCTAAAGATCAGCCGATTGAATCCCTAGCGTCGGACACACAACCCGGGAGAATCTGCTTAACTCCTATTCGAGTGATCTCCCTGGTGCGGTTCGCGCGGCGTGCCAGCCAATCTGACCTATTGATTGGCAAAGAAAGAAAAATGTCAGATCCCGGGGGTTGCGATCGGCTAAGGTTCCGATCTTGAGGGAGCTTATCAGCGAATCGGCCGATTTGCTATAATAAAGAAATCGGCTATAAGACAGCCGATTACCAAGTAACATTGGTGAAGAAAACTGCTAGAGTAAACTAAACAACGCTACAGCGGCAACACTAGGAACAGATCCAATCGGCTATGCAAAAGCGGTAAATTAAGAAATAAAATATAAGTAAGCCGAAAGGTCTAATTCCAAGTTAGATAACTGGGGATAAAACTAAAATAGTAGGCAAAACCTAGAATTCTAGTAAATATCGATAGCTGATGAATAAATCTCTTGTCTATCCTCATCCCACACACGTACATCTTCTTCCTTCCAGAGCTGTAAAAGGTCATCAACCAACGGTCTTAGGTACACGTCAATGTCGTTGCCGAGTTGTTTTGGGCCTTGGATAAGCGCCGGCATCATAATGAACTTCCGCTTCATGCACAGCCAAGGAGGAAGGTTGAACATACATAGGGTCATAGGCCTAGTACTATGGCCACTACTCAACTCACCGAATGGATTGAATCCATCAGAACTTAAACCAAACCTTATGTTCCTTGCTTCACTTTTAAAGTCCGGGAATACTCTATCAATTGATCTCCACTAGGCCCCATCTGCGGGGTGTCTCAGCATCTAATCTTCCATACGTTCTTCTTTGTGCCATCGCATCAACTTAGCATTCGCCTTGTTCCTGAACAAGCGCTTCAAGCGTGGTATTATAGGGAAATACCACATCACCTTCGCGGGAACTCTCTTCTTGGGAGACTGCCTCTCGACATCACCAGGATCATCTCGCCTGATCTTATATCGCAGCGCTTCGCAGATGGGACAAGCATCCAATTTCTCATATTCATCACCACGATAGAGGATACAGTCATTAGGGCATGCGTGTATCTTCTGAACATCCAATCCGAGAGGGCAAATAATCTGTTTAGCTTCATATGTTGTGGACGGTAATTCATTATTCTCGGGAAGAATCTTCTTGACAATGTTCAACATTCCTTGAAATGCCTTATCGGACACACCATGTTTTGCCTTCCATTGCACAAATTATAGTGTCGTATCTAGTTTTTTATGGCCCTGCTGGCAATCTGGGTACAACAATTTTTGGTGATCATCTATCATGCGCTGCAACTTTGCTGCTTCCTTCTTAGTTTTGCAATCTATGTGTGCATCTCGTAGAACTTGACCAAGGTCATCAGTAGGGCCATTTTCTGCAAACTCATCTTCATCAGCCTCACCCATTGTAGTATCTGCAAAAGCTTGGCCTGCAACCCAGTCCGGAATGCTGTCATCTTCCTCCTCCTTCTCGCGATCTTCCATTACAACCCCTTGTTCACCGTGCTTGGTCCAAACCAAATAGTTAGGCATGAAACCGTATCTAAACAAGTGGCTGTGAATAGTCCTCCAGGAATCCTTTGAATAGTCCTTCTTGTTATTGCATTGGAAGCATGGACAACATACGAACCCATTCTCTGGCTTGTTCGCTTTGGCCACTTCAAGAAAATAATGCAAGCCATCAATAAACACCTTGCTCCGCCTGTCTGCATTATACATCCATTGCTGGTCCATCTGCATCATATTACGCCTGAAAATCAATTACACTTGACAATGGATTACGTGTGAAAATTGATTACACTTGAAAATAGATTACGCGTGAAAATTGATTACACTTGAAAATGGATTATGTGTGACAATTTGAGCGCATGTCAAACGTTGTAGTGCAAATAATGCTGAAAGTTTAGATATAGATACAAATACACATATTTAAATTAAAGATCCAAATAACATGATACAATACAACAAGCCATCCACTGGTTATTATCTAGGAGGAATTTAAGCATCCTTGGGCGGTGAAGATGAAGGTTCCGCTGACCCAGCCTCATCCTGTGGTTTATTTGTGCCGCCTGAAACAGTAGTACTAAGTGGACGTGAAACACCCGGGACTGAGGGTGGAGCATAACGACCACCAAAAGGAGGTTCCTGACCCGCGGCAACAGCTTCTTGATGACGTTTCTGCAAATAACGAAGCATTAATTTTTCCAACGCGCTCATTTTCTTCGGCTTAGGCTGAGGGCCAACTATGATTTTCCCCTTACCGAAAGAGGAACCACGATCGCCCCCACCATCGCCACTTCCTCCAGTAGCAGAAGCCATCTATGTACAAAAATTCTTACGTTAGCACTACAAAAGTTGTTGAACTTGAAGACCGTGATCATCTCGCGAGCATGTTCTCAACTGGGCGGCACCGCACTTCATCATGAAAGAGGTTCGATTCTACGGAAAAGGGGACATGGTCACGATGTCCGTATCCACTCTTTCTCGTAGAATCGAACCTCCTTCTTGACATACGTTGCTGCTCGGCGGAGAACATCATCGCAGAGATGAACACGGTATGCAAGTTCAACAAATATGGATTTGAAAAACCTTATTGAATTTGATAAGATAAACCGTCTAGACAAGGTAGCATCATTCTTAAACCACTGCAATAATACATACTATATATGACACATCAATGAGTCCCTCACATTCTAGCTCAAAATACCTCTCCATTTTCTACTTCATCACATTCTAGCAAATAATCTGTCCATCTTCAAAGCATAAATCAAAGCATAACACGAGGATGAAGTAGTAAACATTCACAACACTTGTGTTGGCTGAGTGAAATTCCCACGAAAATGAGGGAAAAAACTTCGGGCAGCACCTCCCTTGCTTCGGCACCACCGGAGAGTAGGTGAAGCTCAGCTCTCTGTCTATGTGGTGGACTGGCTCGGGCTGGAGGAGGAAGAAAGGCCTCTGTCTTAGTATATAATGGGGATGAGTTTTTATCCTGGTTAAAAACTCCAACCAAGACAAAAAGGAACACCTTTTGTCCCGGTTGAACGTTTAGTCCCGGTTGGAGCCTCCAACCGGGATAAAAGGGTGTCCCTTTTGTCCCGATTGGAAGCTGCAACTGGGACTAAACTTTTTGTCCTGGGTGGAGGCTTCAACTGGGACAAAAGGTCCACCCTTTTATCCCGGTTGGATCCTAACAACCGGGACAAAAGGGTCCCGCCACCGACACCCCGGAACTAGCCGTTGCAACCGGGACTAAAGGGGGGCCTTGAGTCCCAATTGCAAATACCAACCGGGACTAACTCTCCCCTCCATTTTTGCCTACCGTGGCGCACCCCCTTTTGTCCCGAGCCAACTTTAAACCGGGACAAAAGGGGGCACATCGAAAGCTAATTCTCTACTAGTGATTGTATCCCCATGCCATTAGAGAAGGAATTGATGCATAGTAGATGGGATGCAGCAGTTGGCGTGTATCCAGTCTCGCCCCAGTAGTAGATTGTAGGACCGTTTGCCATCGATGATGAAAAATGTAGTTAGTAGAGTTTTACTTCCGATCATCAACTCGACATTGACTGCCCCTCTAGCTGGTGAGGCTTTTGCTTCAAAATCCTTGAGTGTCATGTCAGTTTTGATCAGCTCATCTTTACCTTTTCCAAGCTTCCGATAGACAGCATATGGCATCGGATCGACTGCAGCTCCACCATCGACCAACATCTTTGTCATTGGCCTCCCATCAACGTGACCTTTTATGTATTGAGGCTTTAGGTGCCACTGTTCTTTTTCTTTTGGCTTATCAAAGCTGGCTTGCATTGGGTAAAGAGCCAATTGAGCCATGGCCTCCTGTAAGTCACTCGTGTCATCTTCATCGGCCAAACTCCTGAACTCCATCGGCAAGAGGAACACCATGTTAACCGATGCTGACAGCATAGTTTCATCGGCTTTCTACTTCACATGCCAAACCTGAGACTTAATCCGTCTTTTCCCTTGGCCACGTTCTTCTTCTTGTTCCCTATGATGTAAGCATTGCACCCTCCTCTTCTAGGACCTGGTCAACCCTTCTGGACACCATCGAGGATACAACTTCTCGTCATATTGGTAGCTACGTTTGCGTTCTGGCTCATGATTCAGAGGATCTTCATCAGGAATAAGACTATCAGCTAGGTCTTCAAGATGATTCTGATCTGTCATCCTTCCCCCCAGCCATTCATAAACTGAGATGTGACCTTTGTCTGTATTCAGCCGATGGTCTCGGCCGCTGTACTGTTGTCCACCGCACTCTTAACAGTTGTGAATAGATGACAATCTCAGCCCTTTGTTCCAGCAAACAAAGAAAGGGCATCTCCAGTGATCTTCATCATTTTGGTTTCCTTGCTGTTGGACCCATTCCTTCTTTTCTCGTTGACGTTGATACTTGTCCAACAGCATCTAGGTCGTAATGCCCTTGCGAGGTCCTTTGAAACTTCTTCTTTGTGTGTATCGGCCTTCGTCTTTAGGTTGATCAGCTGATGCTTGTGTTGATGAGTCAACTCTCCTGGACTCAGAGTTGGTTGCTTTCTTTTCTTGATCCTTGACTTCTACCACATTCGTTGGGAACGGGTGCCCATCAATCTTCATCGGCTTGGTGGGGCTTTCGAACTTGATCCTCCCTTGCTCGATAGCCAATTGGATCTGCTGATGGAACACTTTGCAATCATTGGTGTCATGGGTCATGGTGTTGTGCTATTTGTAGTATTTGTGTTTCTTCAACTCATCAGCCGATGGGATCATATGATTTGCGGACAACTTGCTCTATCATTCTTGCAGCAGCAAGTCAAAGATCTTATTAGCCTTTGTGTTGGCGCTAGAAATCGGTCAACCGAATCCCAGCGACTGACACACGACCCGGGAGAATCTGCTTAGCTCCTGTTCGGGTGAATGCCCTGGTGCGGTTCGCGCGGCGTGCCAGCCAATCTGACCTGTTGATTGGCAAGGAAGAACACGTGTCAAATTCAGAAACTACGATCGGCTAAGTTTCCGATCGAGAGAAGCTTATCGGCAGATCGGCCGATTTACTATGGTAATGAAATCGGCTACAAGACAGCACGATCCCTGTAGCCTTGTAGATAGAAAAATACTGAAGTAAATCGGTACAAAGCTTGAAATAACAGCGCTAGGAAAAGATCTAATCGGCAACGGATGGATCCAATAACAGAAAGTAATGAAAGCCGATACTACCGATTCCTAGCGGGATAACGGGTGATAAAAACTAGGAAAACAGGTAAGAACCTATGAATCTAGTTGATATCGATAACTGATGAATAAATCTAAACAAAACAACAGCGATGCGCCAGAAGTTAAAGCTTAGATATTACTCGATAAACGGAACTTACAGAATCGGCCGGAGATCAATATGATGCAGCCCTGCCAACCCGCACGAACTCGTGAGAAAGAAAAGTAACGGCGAAGTCGCCTGCTCGAAAGTAAGTATGAAGAATAAAGTAACTTGTTGTATTGATTGATTGTTGTGTTTACAGATTTACAAAGGTAGCTATTTATAACCCCGTACAAATAATCTTCTTAACCGACTAGGACTCTATCTCTAATTCAAACAGAAAACAAATATCTACAAGCACAATCCGTGCTAAACTAATTACCCCACGCTTCGTGGGCTGAACTCCACCTTATCCTTCCATCTTTCCAAGCCCATACAGGCCCACCTTAGTCCACCTTCCTGATCGGCCGATTTCTCATCGGCAAAGGATTGCCGATTGGGAATCTGGTGCATTCACCCTGAAGCGAAGTAAAAGCTACTGACCGATTCCGCATTATAGCATCTTTTGACCGATTCCATCCGTACTTCTTTGACTTCTTTCCTCCTTGGCGCCGATTCTACTGATGACGAAATCCGGCGTCAACACATGCCCCCCAGTTTCGGAGTAAAACATAGTCTTTTACTTCGAAATTCTTTATAACCTCCCCTCCGAAACGGCCGCAGTGAAAATATCCTTCCGTTTCGCGGTCTCCCGGCTGATCATTGCAATTTTTTGAAACGGGCGCCCACGACAGCCACTACCCCGAAAAACTCGACGCGCCGGCGCGGTGAAAATTCCATCTTTACCCTTTCTTCAGGCACCCTATAAATAAGATTTTACCGCAGCTCATCTTCAAGCTCACATCTCTTTTTCCGACGCGCGCACCTCCTTCTTTCTTCAATCTTGCCATCGAAGCCTTCCAGTTCCAGCTCCTGTCACTTCTTCCCCTTCCCTTCAATGACGACTCCTTCCGGCAGCTCTCCTGCACGCGATACCCCAGAGGTAGCACTTTCGGTAACGGTGGCGACAACCATCACTCCATCCACAGATGAAGGAGCTTCATCAGAGATCCCAATGGCGATCCCCATTGCGACTCCATCATCCGCATCTGCATCGGCGACCACACCGATTACTCAGAATTTTATACCGGAGGTAAATACCGAATCTTTCCTCTATCGGTAACGTATTTATCTTAGATCTACTCTTTATATTCTTATGCCCCTTTTCCTTTTTTAGGCGGTTAGACATAGAATTACTATTCATCTCACGGGTAGTCCTGGCCTTGTTTGCCTTGGTCCCATGGGAGACCCGGATCCAGCAGACCTCATAAACTTGGAAACTGATCGGATACCTTTCAAACGATCTGATATGAACTTAGATCAATGGGCCAGCACTTTTAGATCTTGGCCGAATGAAACCCCAGGTTGGAGGGAATGGTACCAACGGGTAGCCGCGTCAAGGAGCGTCTCGTGGGATGAGCTCAAAATCGGCCAATGTATCAACCTTTCCCTGTCGCAAATGGAGAAAAACGAACCGCTAGTGATGGCGGCTTCCTATTTTTGGTCTGACGCACTCAATGCATTCTTATTTGGACACGGTCCTATGACCCCCACTCTGGCCGATGTGGTCCTCTTGACCGGCCTGGACATATCCTCCCCTGACACGCCTTTCCAACTTCTGACCGTACCGTCGCATCGGCTGGACACAAGAGGAATCGGCGGCTGGAAGGGCTTTATTAGTAATAACAAGAAGACCGGTACTGTTGATAACAGGGAGCACACCGCTTTCCTGATGATGTGGCTAGAAAAACACCTTTTCTGTGGAAGAGCCGCCGGCCCAACAACCAACACCCAATCTTTAGCCGAGGCACTGTCCAAAGGAAGCCACATTCCTCTCGGGAAACATCTTCTGGGTGCTGTGTACCACATGCTCCACCAAATCGGCACAAAACTTTCCAAGGGAGAACCAATCGGCAACCCAGGTGGGCCTTGGTGGTTCGTCAATCTATGGCTGAACCTTTATATGAACAGGATCACTCGGCAGCCAGTGGACCACATGACATTTCCCAATATTGAATCGGCGGAAGACCCTACCGAGCGTCGCCGATGCATGTCTTATGGTGAAGCAGCATCAGCTTTTCCAGGTTGTGCGTATTCCGCTACAAAGGTAGCCGAGTACTTTCGGTGCTTTTACAATGGATTTAATGAGGACACAACTATCTGGTTTCCATACCAGCGAGACATTCCAATCTTCGAGCTCCCTTCCTGCTTCGATTCAACTTCTGGCCGGTTTGATGAAGATCTCTATGAAGGGTTGATCAAGCCAGGGATCCTACTAGCCAACTTCTTCTCAGGGAAGGATGCCCCTACATACGAATTCTACAACCCTTCTGCTGCAGCACGACAATTCGGCATGGGTCAGTTGCCGATTCAGGTGTACTTTGCTGGCAAAATCAAGTTTAGAGATGAGCTCACATCTGGCCTAGATTACGGTCGGTTGCGAGACCGAATTCCAGACTCCAGTACAATTAACTTGAACGACTGGCTAGTAGCTCCATTTGATGTCCAGCCGTTCAAACTCTGGTGGGCCGATTGGAAGCAATTCCTCTTCTGCAACTCAGCATCGGCATACTGCAATCTTCTGGACCCGACCAACATTGATCCAAACGCCGAGGTACTTCACATAGCCGATTTTTATTCCCTTTTATTCCTCTTAACACGATCGAGTACTAACGATTTTATTATTTTAGGCCGAGAATCGGATCCCTCCAACACACAGCCGCAGCGGACGACTAATAGAGAGTCATCCATACACTACTTATCCCCTTATCGGCTATAACGCCCCGTCTGTTGACGTGATTACTGGCCGATCGAAACAAGTTCATAAAAGGACCACCAAGAAGACCAGTCGCCGAGTCCGGGCTCGTACGGGATCGGCGGATCCTCCTGTGCGCGTATCGGCAGAAACTTCGGTCGTACCACCTTCTCAAGTCATTCAAGGTGCCGATACTCAAACCATGACGCAAGCTGGGGCGGCCGCCGCATCGTTGTTGTTGGAGGCCATACAGGTAAAACTGAGTTACGCTGCCTCTGATTATTATTTTGATATTAACTTTTCTTTAACCTTAAACTGCACAGAGCATTCCTACAGAAGTACCACAATCGGCAGCAGCCCCTCCAGCTATTGACGCGCCCCCATTTCCTTCCGTTAAGGTATAGAACTTCTCGTACCGATTTCCTTCGGGCATTCACGTAACGTATTTATCCAAACTTCTGACACAGGCAATCGGCACATCAATCGCTCCTCGATCGCCGATTTCTTGTCAGGAGGCTGGTCCAAACACTGCGCCGATTATCGTGGAGTCCTCTTCATCTGATGAACCCATGGCGCAGGCCCCCGAGCAAGGCATGGCGGCTTCTCAAGTGCAACATGAGGAGATTCGCTTCAAAATGGTAATTTTCTGTTTCGGCTTCTATCTTAGCCGATTTGCTCTTTCTTACAGCTGGTTTATTTCTTTTCTTTATTATCTTCAGGAACAGGATACCCCCGACAACAGTCTCTTTTCTTTTGCGGTCGCCCTCTCTGACGACGAAGAAGTTGCTTCTCGCCAAGTCGCCTTGAGTTCCGTTCCTGATGACGTTCGAGCCAAACTTTCCAGCATCCGATCCCTCCTTCAAGGGGACATCGGCCGATTAGTAGAAGACGCTTCGCCGATTCGGCAGCTCTTCAATGACGTCAGCGGACGAGTACCAGAAGAGGCGGAGGAGGCCCTGGCGCCGGCGGCCTTCATCGAGTCTATAAGGATCCCGGTCTTCAGAGCCCTTCGTCACATGGCTGATCGCGCCAAGCTGACCAAGGCTCGCGAAGAGGAAGACGCTTTCAAGCGTCAGGCTCAAGAGGCGAATCGGCGTATCCATGTCCTAGAAGATTCCCGCCCGGCGATCATAGGTGAGATAGACCGTCTCAAGTGTCGGAGGGCGGAGCTTGCCAAGGAAATGGAGCAAGTGACCAAGACAATCAGTGCCGAAGAGAACAAACTCCAAGAGCTACCCTCTGTTATTGCCGATTTAACACGGGAGAGGCAACGCTTTGCTCACGAGGCACTGAGACTCCATCGCAGCGCATCGGAGGTTCCTGGATCGGCGGAAGAAGACCAACGGGTACTTGACTCTGCCGATCAGATCCGGCGTCGGGCCATCACGGCTATCGATACCCTTCTGGGTAATCTGTAAAACACTGACCGTTTTGTACGAATCATTTACTATCTTCTTTGACCGCCCCTCGCGACGCCCTTTCTATTTATTGCCTTCTTATTACCGATGGGACGTAGCTTTACCAGATTTCCACGCATTCTTTTATAAATACCAACCTCGGCGCTTACTCCTGGTAGCATCAATCTTGGCTCTCGGTTTAACTTTTCTGCCCCTTCTCATCGGTGCAATTTCTTCGCCATGGCCTCGTCGTCTTCTTCTTCCTCTGTTAACCAGGTGAAGTCTTTGACCTCTACCTTCCTTTCTTTTTTTTTTAAACCCTAAGGAAGAGAATATCCCCCCTCATTCCTTCTTTGTTTCAGCCTCAACGTCTTAGCCCCGAGCTCGTGCGCGCCATTGAGTGCATTCATTCCGAAGATCCATTAACGTCGGAGGACAAGATGCTGATCGTGGCTCACCGAGAGGAGCTCCAGGATCACATTACCACGGAGGCTCGCGTAGTCTTGGATTCCGTGGTGAGTGAAAGTAACCATCAATCTCCACCTGTCAGGAGCGATCGTTGTGGCGATCTTGAAGACGACATCGCCACGGAGGCCCGAACGATCCTGGACTTCGTGGAGAGGAACGGCAGCCGGCGACCTCCCATCGACAGGAGTCATCCACTCCCTCGGCAAGTCGTTCTTGAAGATGCGGGAGCGGGGACTTTGCGCCCTCCCGTAGATCTCCTCCGTCAAGTCGAAGCGGAGATTTCAATGAAGGCCATAGAAGAAGAATACATCCGACTCATGATAGAGTTAGGTCGGGCTGAGAGGGAGCGTAAGAAAAAGAATAATTAGTTGCTGTATTTTTTGTTCTAAGGGCGACTAAACATTTTGTCGGCCATGTGACCCGTCGCCCATACCGAATGAATGTAATCGGCCGTTCCGGTCGACTTTATGTGTGTCTCAAGACCGAATCGTATCGGTCATGTATGATCGTGTTGATTCCTTAGGCACCGACCCATATACTTGGGTAATACCTTTTTAAGTACCTCCCATTCAGAGCTCTAGTGAATTCTTCTCCTTCTATTGTTTCCAAGATATAGGCATTCCCTGGAGCGCATTTGCCGATTTTATACGGCCCTTCCCAGGTAGGAGACCATTTGCCGAATTTAGGATCTTTCGACCCGATCGGTAGTACCAACTTCCATACCAAATCTCCAGGGGAGAACTGCTTGACTTTGACCTTTTTATCGTACCACCTGGCCACTCTCTTTTTATTCTCTTCGATACTTATCAGAGCCCTTAGTCGTTGGCCGGCCAGATCATCAAGTTCTTCCTTCATAAGAGACGAGTAGTCATTGGCTGACAACTGGTCTTGAAGTAAAATGCGCCTTGATCCTGCCCTTGACTCCCACGGAAGTACTGCATCGTGACCGTATACCAACTGATAGGGAGATAACTTGGTGGCCCCATGACAGGCCATTCTGTATGCCCATAGGGCTTCGGTCAAACATAGGTGCCACTTCTTCGGGTATTCTTCAATCTTCCTTTTGATCAACTTGATTATTCCTTTGTTGGAAGATTCTGCTTGACCATTGGCCTGAGCGTAATACGGAGAGGAATTTAACAATTTGATGCCCATATCGGTTGTAAACTCCTCAAATTCCCCCGATGTGAACATCGTTCCTTGATCGGTTGTTATAGTTTGAGGGATACCGAATCGGTAGACGATATGATCCCTTACAAAATCGGCCATGATAGCCGAAGTCACAGTTCTTAATGGGATTGCCTCCACCCACTTGGTGAAGTAATCAGTAGCAACCAGAATAAACTTGTGCCCCTTGCTCGATGGTGGATAAATTTGGCCGATAAGGTCTATTCCCCACCCTCTGAACGGCCATGGTTTGATGATGGGGTTCATGGCCGACGCGGGTGCACGTTGGACATTTCCGAACTTTTGACACTCCTGACAACCCTTATAATATTTGAAACAGTCTTCGAGGATCGTAGGCCAATAGTACCCGTTGTTTCGGATCATCCATTTCATCTTATGTGCTGATTGGTGAGCTCCGCATACCCCTTCATGGATTTCTCCCATTAGAGTCTTGGCTTCTTCTGTCCCAAGGCATTTAAGAAGAACACCGTCGATCGTTCGGTAGAATAGATCATCTTCGAGCAATACGTACTTGGTAGCGTGAAAGCGCACTCGTCGTTCCACCTTTTTAGCCGGATCCTCCAGGTAATCGGCAATTTCTTTACGCCAATCGTCAGCTGCAAGCTCTAAGGCCATGGCGCCCGGAATCGGCCGATACCCAGATGCGTGTTGAGCGAGTCTGTTTGCTTCCTCGTTGTGGTCTCTTGGGACGTGCTCGATTGTTGCCGATCTGAATTCTTTTAAAAGCTGTAAGCAATCTTCGTGATGAATTCGTAATATGTCATCTTTGCACTCAGCCCTTCCGGTTAGTTGATCCACAATTAGCATCGAATCTCCGAAGACCTCAACAGAATCGGCCTTGACTTCCCTCAATAATCGTAAGCCTTTTAATACGGCTCTGTACTCCGCTTGATTGTTTGTGGCGGCGGTTTCTATCGGCAGAGAAAAATCATATCTTGCCCCCCGAGGCGATATGAGAACGATGCCGATTCCTAATCCGACTCCACATGATGACCCATCAAAAAATAACTGCCAAGGCGCTAGTTCCACGAAGGCGATCTCCGGCCCACAGTGTTGGGCGACGAAATCGGCCATGACTTGACCCTTGACGGCTTTTGCCGATTCATACCGTAGGTCAAACTCTGATAAAGCTAAGATCCATTTACCGATTCGCCCTTTCAATATCGGCAGTGACAGCATGTATTTTACTACATCATCTTTGCATACGACTACACATTCTGCCGACAGTAGATAGTGCCTGAGTTTGGTGCACGAGAAGTAAAGACACAAACACAAACGCTCCACTGGAGGATATCTTGTTTCGGCATCCAGGAGTCTTCTACTAACGTAATAGATTACCCGCTCTTTGCCTTCAAACTCTTGGACTAGAGCCGACCCAATAGCTTTTTCATCGGCTGATAAATATAGTTTAAACGGCTTGCCCGTTTGAGGGGGAACCAGGACTGGGGGTGAGACCAAGTATCGCTTTATGTCTTCTAGCGCCTTGCGCTGTTCTTCTCCCCATATAAACTCCTGGTCTGGCTTCAACTTCAGAAGCGGTGTGAACGCCTGAATCCGTCCAGATAGATTAGATATAAACCTTCTGATGAAGTTTACCTTGCCGATTAGAGACTGTAGCTCAGTTTTGTTCTGTGGAGCGACGACTTTGTTGATGGCCGCTATGGTCTTCTGATTGACTTCTATACCTCGTTCGTGCACCATGAATCCTAAGAACTGTCCGGCGGAGACGCCGAAAGCGCATTTGTTGGGATTCATCTTGAGACCATGCTTTTTGGTACACTCTAGCACCTGTCGTAAATCGGCTAGGTGTTCCTCGTGGCTTTTGGACTTGACCACAACGTCATCGATGTAGATCTCCACCAGGAGGCCAATGAGTTTGTGAAAAATGTAGTTCATGGCTCTCTGATATGTAGCACCAGCATTTTTCAAACCGAAAGTCATCACCACCCACTCGAATAGACCAAGATGGCCTGGACATCTGAAAGCCGTTTTGGGTATATCCTCTTCGGCCATAAGTATTTGATTGTATCCGGCGTTTCCATCCATGAAGCTAATAATTTTGTGCCCCGCGGCAGCGTCGATCAGTACATCGGCCGTAGGCATGGGGTAACCATCCATCGGTGTGGCCTGATTAAGATTTCTGAAATCAACGCAAACGCGCAGCTTCCCGTTTTTCTTGTACACCGGTACGATATTAGAAATCCACTCGGCATAACGACATTGCCGAATAAATTTTGCTTCAATTAGCCGAGTTATTTCAGCTTTTATGTCTGGTAAAATTTTAGGATTGCATCGCCGTGCGGGTTGTTGGTACGGCCGATACCCTGGCTTTATGGGTAGCCGATGTTCAACAATAGACCGATCTAATCCGGGCATCTCGTGATACTCCCAAGCAAAACAATCCTTGAATTCTCTTAATAAATTTGTCAATTTACATTTGTACTCTGGATCTAAATTTGCACTAATAAAAGTCGGCCTTGGTTTGGTTCCATCACCTAAATCTACCATCTCCAATGAATCGGCCGACGTGAATCCGTGTCCCAGCTTCCCGTCTTCTCGGGCGAACTGATCCATCTATTGCGCTTCTTCGGAGCCGACTGCTCGGATCGGTTGTAGGCCAAAATCGGTGACCTTCAGGAAATCGGTTTCCCACACCCTACCTGATATGCACCTGACGGTTTCGCAGCTCCATTGCTGTGCGTCGACTGCTGCGATGCTGTACGCGGAGTCGGCTTTGACCACCTCGATGTTATCGCCGACCCATTGTACAAGGCATTGATGCATAGTTGACGGGATGCAGCAGTTTGCGTGTATCCAGTCTCGGCCAAGAAGCATATTATAGGACCCTTTGCCATTAATGACGAAAAACGTGGTAGGAAGGGTCTTACTGCCGATGGTGAGGTCGACGCAGAGGGCACCGCGAGCGTTTGACACCTTGCCTTCGAAGTCCTTGAGCATCATGTCCGTCCTGGTTAGGTCGTCGTCACTCTTTCCCAGCTTTCGGAGTACGGCATACGGTATGATGTTGACGGCAGCTCCCCCGTCGACCATCAATCTAGTGAGGGGGCGACCGTCAACATGCCCTTTAAGGAACAACACCTTCATATGTTGTCGTTCGTCATCTTCGGGCTTTTCGAACGTGGCCATCATTGGTTCTAAAGCCAACCGTGCTGTTTGTTCCTCTATCGCCGACACGTTCTGTTGATCGGCAGGGGTCATAAACTCCATCGGCAATATGAAAACCATACCGATTTCGGCTGCCGATTCATCACCCGCCGATTCATCGTTGCCCTTGTCGTTTCTTTTGGGGCGCCACACCTGAGGCCTCCCTTCCTTCTTGTCCATCGCGCTCTCTTCTTCTTGTTGTTCCCATTGGCGGAGGCGTTGGATTCTCCGTTTTTGTGATTTGGTTAAACCGTCGGGGCACCATCTGGGGTTTATTAGCCTCCCTTCTTTCCCGGCGCGTTCCCATTCCGGTTCGCGTCCTAACGGGTTTTCGTCCGTTACCCGAGCATCGGCCATGTCTTCGAGCCGGCTGTGAACGCTGGCTTTGCTATTTGATTGATCGTGTCGATCGGTCCTGCCCCCCTGCCTATTATGGCTTCTACCTTCTGACCGATCATATCGGTCACTTCTGCCCCCCAGCCGATCACGCAAGGAAGGGCGCTGATCATCTGGGTTGCGCCGATTCCTGCTGATCGGTTCTGGCCTTCCATCCCTGGAACGAGACCTGGTGAACGGCCGATTGCCTCGATAGGGACCGTTGCACTCTGGGCAAGTATCGGCTGATGGTAGCCTGAGATTATTTTCCCAACAATGGATGAAGAATGGGCATCTCCAGTGCTCCTCATGCCGACGCATCGCTTCCTCTCGGGACCTCGAACGTTCATGTTGGCGTTGGTACTTTTGGAGCAGGAACTGGGAAGTAATACGTGGTCTATCAGACTCACCATCGTCGTCCTCCATTCGCCGTTTCCCTTTGACGTCTTCGGGCGTAACTTGATTTCTGGGATCGACAGAGCCACTCCTTTTTGCCGATTTGGACGTCAGCACTTTTGTTTGGAGGGGATTCTTACCCGTATCCACCATGTTGGTAGGAAAAGGGTGTTGATCAATCTTCATTGGTTTGGCCGGTTTTGTCGGTACTTCAAATTTGAGTCTGCCTTGCTCAATGGCCGACTGTATTTGTTGCCTGAAGATTTTGCACTCGTTGGTATCATGTGACGTGGCATTGTGCCACTTGCAATACTTCATCTTCTTCAATTGTTCGGCAGAGGGTATTGTGTGGTAAGGCGAGAGTTTAATCTGCCCTTCCTAGAGTAGAAGATCGAAGATTTTGTCAGCTTTAGTTGTATCGAAACCAAATGCTTCCGGCTCCTTCTTGCCGAACGGGCATGATATCGGCTTTTTTCCCTTAATCCACTCTGCAAGTCCGATTTCAGCGTCTTCTTCATCCTCTACTTCTTCCAGGAATGTCACTTTCTTCTGAAAATTCCTTCTTGGATCGAACGGACGCACCTCTTGCCCGGACAATCGGTGGACAATCTGGCTCAGGCTTTCGAACTCTTGTGAAGCATATTTTTCTTTAATGTGTGGCAGCAGGCCTTGGAAAGCTATATCGGCCAACTGTGCATCGGTTAGAGCCAGGGAGTAGCATTTGTTTCTGATCTCCCGAAACCTCTGTATGTACGAGGGTATCGGCTCATCACTTCGTTGCCGGAGGCTAGTCAGATCAGACAGCTTCATTTCGTGGACCCCAGCATAGAAGTACTTGTGGAACTGCCTCTCTAGATCGGCCCATGTGATAATTGAGTTTGGTGGCAAAGTAGTGAACCATTGAAAGGCCGATCCAGACAAGGATGACGAGAACAACCATACCCGCAGGGCATCTTGCGTAGCTGCCTCTCCGCATTGGATGATGAATCTATTCACATGTTCCACGGTAGAAGTATCATCCATCCCCGAAAATTTGGTAAAATCAGGAACTTTGTACCGATGGGGAAACGGCAACAAGTCGTACGTAGATGGGTATGGTGTCCTGTAAGTATAAGTTTGCACCTTCGGCTTCAGGCCGAATTGTTCTTGCATTACTTCCGCGATTTGTGCCGACCAATCTGGTTGTTGCTGGGGAATAGCTGGCGGCGGGATCGGCACATGCTGATAAATCGGAGGTTGAATGAAAGGAGGTTGATGAAAAGGTGGTATCTGGGTATAAGCCGGTGGTGTAGTAAAGGATGGCTGCTTGTAGGCACCACTCGTTTCATCATATAGCATGAGTTCTGACGTCTTGTTGACCTCCGGAGCGATAGACTGGTATGGTGGTATGATCGGCCGAGTGGCCGTTTGGGAGGGTGCCTGGAACGGAGGATTTCCTTGGCTGACCGATTGATTCAAACCGGTCGTGTTTAAGGGTGCCCCCCAGGGTAAAGGGATGACTGGAGGGAGTGGTGCAGAGGACGGTTGGATGGAGCCGTATCCCAAAGGAGTTGATGACGTAGAAGCACCAGATCTTCCGACAGAGGATTGGATCGGCTGTGAAGCCTGATAAGCCTGATTTGGTGGAATCGGCTGAAAATACGTAGGTCCCCTGTACCCTTGTGGTATACCTCCGGCGAAGGAGTTGACAACAGCATTGTGCACCATGTTTGAAAGTACCGGGGATTGGTTGATGAAAGCGTGATGAAGAGATTGTTGAATCATATCGGACATTTTATCCGAATCTTCTGAAATTGTGATCTGGCGGGGAGTAGGGAAAGGAGACTTTTTAACAGTTTCCCCGCTCCTTGAACGACTGAAGGATTTCAAGCAAGTTTTACGGACTTGCTCCAAATACTGATTCAGATCTTCTTTTTGGTCGTCCTTTAGATCTGCTTCCGTCACTTCGATGACGTTATCTTCGGAGACTTCAGCAGTTTTCGACATGACAGCGGTTGTATTGGTCCCACCGGGCGTGCCAAAAGTGTGTTGGCGCTAGAAATCGGTCAACCGAATCCCAGCGACCGACACACGACCCGGGAGAATCTGCTTAGCTCCTGTTCGGGTGAATGCCCTGGTGCGGTTCGCGCGGCGTGCCAGCCAATCTGACCTGTTGATTGGCAAGGAAGAACACGTGTCAAATTCAGAAACTACGATCGGCTAAGTTTCCGATCGAGAGAAGCTTATCGGCAGATCGGCCGATTTACTATGGTAATGAAATCGGCTACAAGACAGCACGATCCCTGTAGCCTTGTAGATAGAAAAATACTGAAGTAAATCGGTACAAAGCTTGAAATAACAGCGCTAGGAAAAGATCTAATCGGCAACGGATGGATCCAATAACAGAAAGTAATGAAAGCCGATACTACCGATTCCTAGCGGGATAACGGGTGATAAAAACTAGGAAAACAGGTAAGAACCTATGAATCTAGTTGATATCGATAACTGATGAATAAATCTAAACAAAACAACAGCGATGCGCCAGAAGTTAAAGCTTAGATATTACTCGATAAACGGAACTTACAGAATCGGCCGGAGATCAATATGATGCAGCCCTGCCAACCCGCACGAACTCGTGAGAAAGAAAAGTAACGGCGAAGTCGCCTGCTCGAAAGTAAGTATGAAGAATAAAGTAACTTGTTGTATTGATTGATTGTTGTGTTTACAGATTTACAAAGGTAGCTATTTATAACCCCGTACAAATAATCTTCTTAACCGACTAGGACTCTATCTCTAATTCAAACAGAAAACAAATATCTACAAGCACAATCCGTGCTAAACTAATTACCCCACGCTTCGTGGGCTGAACTCCACCTTATCCTTCCATCTTTCCAAGCCCATACAGGCCCACCTTAGTCCACCTTCCTGATCGGCCGATTTCTCATCGGCAAAGGATTGCCGATTGGGAATCTGGTGCATTCACCCTGAAGCGAAGTAAAAGCTACTGACCGATTCCGCATTATAGCATCTTTTGACCGATTCCATCCGTACTTCTTCGACTTCTTTCCTCCTTGGCGCCGATTCTACTGATGACGAAATCCGGCGTCAACACTTTGTTACATCGAACTCGTACCTATGGCGGATCCACTTTGGATTAGCTTGATTAAACATGGTTAAGTCGCCTAACACGCGACACCCATGCCTTAGCCAAGTTAACACGAAGTGCCGTCGGATTTCATCCGATTTAACCACTTGAACAGGACCGAGTTAGCAAACTCACACGAAGGTGAGCGGTTCCAGAGAATACAACAAGTCCACTGAGTTAAACAGATTTGGCCATTTAGTTCATCAACAAAATGAAAACAGAGTTTTACAAGGTGCCAAGAAAACAACAGAAGGTAAAACAACAAGCGGAAGCTAAACGTAGGGGTCGGATGTCCTTGGTGAGGCCTGCCAAGACGTCAGTGATCCCTCTCCTCACCGTCCGAGGAGGGATCCCACTCAACCATCCAACCCAGAGGAAGTTGGGGCGGCCAAGTGCCAATAGAAGAAGGCTCGGGAGCAGCAACTTCACCTGAAAAAGAAAAGCCACAACAAGGCTGAGCTATTAAGGTCAACAAGACTTAACCGACCGGGAGTACTACTTACCCCCACCACTTCTAGACATGCAAGGCTCTTTGGCTGAGGGGTTTGCTTGCCAAAAGCACTATGTGTATCCCTACTTTCAAAGTTTTAGCTCAGATTCTAGGTTCATTAACCGGTCTAAGTTAGCACTTACTCTAGGCAAACATAGAACCAACCAAAAGGTATATATATCATCATCAAGACCATGTCATCATCAGATTCCTTTATTACTCAGTGTAGCATAGCGATCAAGCAGTCTCAAACTGTGAGAGGCAGACGAATCGATTCGAGTTCTTTAACCATGCATGGTGAACTAACCTCACGACATCTGCGCACCACCAAGGGTCGCTTCCTGTGTCGGCCTTCCCCATCAGTCCCCTAACCCGTGTCGGGCCCATTTCCTTTGGTGCAAGGTTCCACAGACCCGGCCTCTGCCGTTGTGTGACCACGCTTGCCACCACGTGCGACAGCTAGCAGGGGAAACTCCGTTCCAAGGACAATGGGGCGACCGCTCACGTCTAGGTTCGATCCGATACTAGGCTTCCTCATCCCATAATAAGTATGAGATTAGTACTTTCAAACACTTGATCACGAACACCACTGTTGGGCCTTAGCAAGTTTCATAGACAGACGGGGCGATCAGCCAACTACCAAAGAGTTACCCAAAACCCTGCCCCGTCCATCGTCCTTATAGTTGTAACAGAAGAGGAATCAACCAACTCCTACAACTCGCGAGTGACAGGAAATCACTCGGCTTTTACCGCTTCCTATTTAAGCAAAGCATCTACTCGGTCCAACAGCTAGTGTTCAGATCAAGGGATCTAAGTCATGCATCTATGGTTCCAAACAACTCTTATACGTAAATGCACAAACAAGATGAAGAAGACATGTGCAAGTTTGGGGAAAACTGGGTTTATGCTCCGGGGCTTGCCTTCAAGCGAGAAGCAAGGAAGCTGCTCTTCTGCTTGGGCGGCTTCGGCTTCTGGAAACAGGAGCTCGGCTACACCTTCGTCTTCTGGCGCCGGGTGCAGCTCGTAGAAGCTGTCGGCGAGACGCAGCTCTACACGAATGCAAATGCAGGAGTTAGCGCTTAGACGGTTATTTCAACAGCAACACGTGCAAGTTTTAGCCTAAAGACTTTGTAGCAAGGCTACGGAAAAAGTGGGGGTTCACTGGAGTTGGAGAAGAACAAGGCAAAAGGGTCGGATGGGACGAAACTTATGATCAGACCCATAAACTAGAGGAAAAGATGTGCTGGGGGTCCTCAGACTCAACGTAGAGAAGTCCCCAATCTTTACACATATACCCTTGGGTCTAGGAAAAAGGATACAGCTGAGCCCTCGGGCGAGGCGGAGAAAGGGTCAGCGAAACAGACAGGGTCGGGTGAGACAGAACAGGGGTCGGGCGGACAGAAGGGGTCGGATGAGGTGGAAAAAGGGTCAGATGAATAGGAGGGGTCGGATGAGACGGACAAAGGGTCAGACGAACAGGAGGGGTCGGACAAGACGGACAAAGGGTCGGACGAACAGGAGGGGTCGGACGAGACGGACAAAGGGTCGGCAGCTTACCTTCGGCTCACAGGTGAAGTTTGGGGTCGGGAAGGAGCAGACTTGGGAGGGGGGCGACGTCCGGCGGTGCTCCGGCGGCGGCGGTGCTTCTTGTGGACAACAAGCAAGCTTTAGCACAGCGCGAAGGAGCAAGCGGCTGGGTGGATTGGGAAGGGTGGTTGGGGAGCGGAGAGGAGAGTTCCGTAGGGACTTAGGCGGTAGCGCTTTGAGCACGAAGCAGAGGGACAGCGGTAGAGCAGCGATGGCGAAGGGGAACTCCAGCGGAGCTCTGGCATTCCCTTTTATAGCTGCGCGGAAGAGAGAAGGTTGGAGCGGCACGAGGACCGGGAAGAAGCGATGGAGTGCACTGCCGGGGCGGCGATTGAGCAACGAGGGCGGTGGAGCAGGACTTTGGGGATGACACCGGCGGTCATTGGGCTCCGATGACAGGGTGGCGCAGGCGCGGTTTTGCCGGTGGTTGAGATTTGGCGAAGGCGGGCGTCGTCGTGCGGTGGATCTGATGGAAGTGACCAGGGGAACGGCGCTAGAAGCGAGGGCGCATAGGTGAGAAGACAGGCGGCTGCGGTCGTGCGGGCGAGCGCGAAGCAACAGATTGTCGAGGGCGCCGCTCTGACAGGGCGGAAAAGGAGCTGTCGTGGCTGTGGTCTAGGTTGGCGGAGGAGGAATCGTCGCGTAGCGCGGACCGGGGCGGTGCGACGGTGGAGGAGCGACGGAAAAGACGGGCGGCATCAGGCTCCGCAGCCGGGGTCCGGCGAGGTGATGATGGGCGCGAGCGGCAAGGCGCTGCAGAAAGGTTGTAGGGGAGCTTCCGCTGCGATTGGGGAAGGGGGCACGGATATCCATCCGGTCGTGGCCGGCGACGAGGCGGAGCGGCGGTGTCGGAGGAAACGAGCCACGCGGCGGAGAAACTCTGAAGCGGGCATGCAACTCGAGTGCGTCTGTCGCGGGAGATCTGGGGGAAAGATCTCTGTGGGTCCACTGGTCGGTCTCAGTTGGTCCACTGCTCAGATTGAGAGAGAGAGAGACGCTGTGGAAAGACTTAGAAGGATTCGGCGGGTGAGTTGGGGTCGGCGGGGTCGGGACTGGGGGCCAGCGGAGAGGGGTCGGATCTCAGGGTCGGGACCTGAACTGAGAGTGAGCACTCAACTCGGGAAAGCTGAGACAGGGGATTAGGGACTTAGATTAAGATTAACTCACGAAATTTGGGGTCGGTCGTTACAGTACCTCTCGGGTTCCTTTCTGCCATAAGGGCACCAAACTGGCTTTTTGCTTCTGGTCCACTGTGCTAAGCCAATCTCGACCTCTTCCTCTTATTTAGAAGCGTACTCCACGAAAGAGATCCTCTTTTGGAACGGTCTGTTCCATGTGTCTTGGAATCAGACATCCATGTTCGACATCCTTTGAACCAGATGACTCAAACTCTCGAACTCTTAGGATGAAAAACCTCTCATTGATATGAGGTATGAGTCCTTGGAAAGCCAATCCTGCAAGCTGGCTGTCAGTGAGTGTCATGTTGTAACATCAGCTTCTTACATCCTGAACCTTTGAACAAAGTTAGGAACCGATTCATCGTTCCTCTATCGGAGAGCTGTTAAGTCTGTCAACTTGCTTTCATAGATTCTCGCAAAGAAGAACTTATGGAATTCCTTCTCAAGATCAGCCTACCTAATAATAGAATTTGCTGGTAATGATGAAAACCAGGTGAAAGCCGAACCTGACAGGGACAGTGGAAACAGCCTGATTCTCAATGCATCTTCAGAGGCAGCTTCTCCACATTGCACCAAGAATCGGCTAATGTGCTCAATGGTAGACATGTTGTCTTGACTAGAGAACTTAGTGAAATCTGGTACTTTGTATCGGTGTGCCATGGGGACTCGATCATAAGCTTCTGGATAAGGCCGCCGATACATGTACACCTGCTCCTTGGGTTTTAAACCGAAATGATTCTGAATCACATCGGCTATCTAATTTACCCAATCAACCTGCTGATGTCCGTCATGATGCTAAACTCCTGCCTGCTGATGTGGCAGCTGGGCGATCGGCTGGACTCCAAAAGCTGGGGGTGCGTGGCCTCCTATCGGCTGGGGGTGAACTCCAGCATTCTGCTGCTGATACACTCCAATCTGAGGATGCTGGAAGTTTCCCATGAGTTGAGGCATAGCCGATGACTGATTGTACTACACAATCGGCTGTGATGCTTGTGGAATAGGCTGAAGATTCTGAGCTGAATTCTCCAGACCATTTGAACTATGGATTTGTGCAGGGGGATTCTGCAGTTGATGTAGGCAAAAATCCAGTTGGCATCCCCAGAGATGGATTAGGGACAAATCCAGGTGTTGTGTTGAACAAGTTCCCTGGCGCCAATGATGACATCAATGGTGGTGTAGTAGAGACAATTGGTGCAGACTGAGTAGGCATTCCCATTGTCAGATAGACATTCTGCATCAGGTATGGTGGTGTTGGATAACCTCCTCCTGCAGCATTAGCATTGAATCACATTTTCCTCATTGCTGCAGCCCCTGATGCTTCAGGACCATTTCGCCCTTGTTGAGCTATAGCACCTCCAAGGTAGTCTCTGACTGTGTTCTGGATTGTGTTCAATAATGTCCCAGATTGATTGATCATCGCCTGGTGCATGAAATTTAGCCATGTCTTGAGTGATCGTGATGTTGCGCGGCTGTGGAATTGGAGTTTTCTAGATTACGCCGCCAGCTCTGGATTTGCTGAATGCGCTAAGGTAGTATTTCTTGAAATCTTCGACCATCTTGTTGAAAGTCTGCCTCTGCTCTTCGCTGAGTTCATCCATGCTGACATTGATGATGTTGCTCTCGTTGAGATCGGACGATTGATGAGTACTCATGGTGGAATCTGTCTTCCGATCAGGCGATTGTGTCCCACTGGGTGTGCCAGAAGCGTGTTGGCGCAAAAACTATCACGAGGGTGGTCCCAACGCCGTGCACACATGAAAGATCGTGAGAGATCTACTTCGCTCGGTACAGGTCCTGTCAATCAGTAAAGGTCTTGCAATTGACAAGGGATAGCCGTATTAAAAACTGAACGAATCGGCTGGGAGATCCGAATCGTTCTCTCAGGAGCGGATTGGGCAGAGACTGGATCCTGATTGGCTATCAGCTGCCTCAACCGATGGCGGGTAGGGACAAGATGGCTATCGGCCGCGTCAGCCAATGGGAGAGCAGCGCCCAGGCTAAGTCTGATCAGCCGTACAGATGCGAAGCAGGGGGAACCGTGCTAAGCCAATCGGAAGTCTCAGTCTAGGCTGGGTAAATTGTTATAAAGACTAAACTCAACAAGAATAAATAAATAAACTTGCAAAGGATAGCCGATATCGATAACTGGTGGATGAGACAAGAAGCAAAGCTAGAAAGCCTACAGCGATAGCCTAGCCAGATCTAATCTCAGCTGATAACTGTGAATAAAATTAGATCAAGATAGAGGCGATGCGCCGTAAATCTAGATCTAATATGCTCGATAACTTGTGAACAAAATAGACAGAGGAAGAAGCGATGCGCCGTCAACCTTGAGCCTGCCAACGTTATTCGAGAGGGAGACAAGAGCATACGAACTAGCCGGAGGTCAAGCGATGCAGCCCGTTGGGATCGGAAGATTGCCCAAAAAAGGAAAATAAAAGAAAACTTGTGGCGAAATTGTTAAGTACTTGTGTTTGATTGATGTGTGATTTTCATTACAAGCCCCTGCGGCTAATATTTATACTCTCGACTACAGACTCCTAGTCGATTTCGACCTTATTCAAACCTGCCTAAACAAGGAAAATAATTCTAAACATAATATGACTCGAGCACGAGTCGGACTCTCCTAATCGACCTTGCTGATGTAAGATGCCAGCTTTCAATTCCGCTCCATGGGCCGCGATGCTCCTACTAGCTATCTTTTGCTTTATGCTTCATGGACCCTGCCTTTCCTTATAGCATCGGCCAGACACCTGTCAAAAAACATTATCAACAGCATCACCGGCTGAGACCTGCACCGCAACAAACAAAAAACAGGTCAGAGAAAAATTCAAGTAAAGGTAATTAAAGCTATGTGGCCTTAGACACATTATAACGGGGATCAAAGCTAATAGAAACATCTTCTCAACTGCACTTTGCCTCTTTCAGAGTAAGTCTGTGGCCTATTGGAAGGCAGAAAAAGTTCTGAATAGAACTATTTGCAATCTTTGCAGTTCTCTTCCCTACCCCATCAAGCCTCATGTTATTCAGGTACACAAAACCTGAATGCCAAAACAGATTTTATCTGATCAGAAGTCACAACAACCATGGCTTTCAAAGCTATGTGCGGAGCTCCTTACTCTAATAAGTACAGAAAAATGACTACACAAATTCCAAACATTACGGAAGTCAACAAGACAGCTCTCCAGCCAATTGAAAAATTCCTAATAATGCTACTGTTGATCTCGACATCAACCAAGTCTGCTCCAAAATTCATGAAAACACTTCGCATTTTCTTCCTGCAAGAAGCAGCTCTCTCTCCTTCAATTGAAATTTTAAAAGCGGTGAAGGAAGCCAAATGCTCATCTTTCAACTTGCACTCATATCCTTAAAAGCTTTTGCAATTGTTCCACGGATTTTTGTGTGAAGTACACAGGATTTTTTCCAGGTCAACCAACTTGAGCCTTCACCAAAATCATACCCCTCAAGTTGCGAGTGTAAGCCCTTCAACCTCCTCAAAACGTAAACTTTCTCACCGATAATAATGTCAAGCTTCCCAATCTCCCTTCTTTTATCCTCAAGACCTTGCGAGATCCTCACAATGATTAAGCAACTGCTGACTAGGCTACTTAGTTAGCATGTTTGACGAGCGCTTCGAAGACCTGGCGAGAGCTTCACACAGAAACAAACCTTTACATGATGAGAAGCCTTCCACAAATCATGTTCACTTTGCAGACAAATTAGCCACTGAATGCATGTATGGAGGAGCTAACATCACAAATACGACAAGAAATATTATTGCTGACCGTGGCACACCCAACTTTGCTGCTACAAGCGAAAGACCTCTCAGAATTCTGAGCAGGAAGACTACTAATTTTCATCTGGACTACTAATTTTCATCTGGACTACTAATTTAAATGTTAGAGCTAGGCCGGCAAGACTACTAATTTTCATCTGGACTCAGCTAGTCGTTTATAACAATGCTGTGTGGCAAGACTAAAATTTTCACCGGGACCCAGCTAGTCGTAATGTTAGATGCTCTCTGGATGAAAGCATCACCTGCTGACACCTGCACCGAAACAAACAAAAAACAGGTCAGACAAATGAACCAGTATCTAAACATCAATAAATCACCAACCTACTTAGAGATTCCTAACGCTAGATTTCTCATGATCTCGATCAACAGGAGTGCACTCCTAGAAATTCAAGTAAAGGTAATTAAAGCCCGCCCTTAGACACATTATAACAGGGATCAAAGCTAATAGAAACATCTTCTCAACTGCACTTTGCCTCTTTCAGAGTAAGTTTGTGGCCTATTGGAAGGCCGAAAAAGTTCTGAATAGAACTATTGGCAATCTGTCACACCCGATTTTAAGGATAAAATCGAGTGCATTAAATACATGTGCGCCAGGATCAAGTTACACACATGTACGACAATAGTGAATAGCAAAGACAGTGCCAAAACGAATAAAGAGAGTATTAACCATTATTACATGACCGAAAGTCTCACATAAACCACAAAGCCTAATTATTACGCAGCGGAACTCCAAAGATGACGACGACTCCACAGGCAGCTGACTGAAGAAACGTACGCCTAGAACTCCTCGAAGTTGTGGAAGTACTCCTCTTCCCAATTAACTTGGTCTGAACAGCGGTTTTGCAAGGGTGAGTACACTTATGGTTGGTACTCAACAAGTCGTGGGAAGTAGTGTAGTGTAAGGCTAATTCAAGGTATGGCTAAGGCATAAATAGCATTCGCTTTTAATTAAGTTGGTCAAGTTTTATTAGCAATTAACTAAGTATAAGTTCATACCACCCGAAATTAGACATGATCATAAATAAAGCTACAAATGCATGAAATGATAATAAGTTAAGTCCATCTTCCGATAATATTATCATGTGAGGGTCCAGGCCGCTCTTAACCGTGAGCACGGCTGATCGATCAGTTTAACACTCTGCAGACGTGGCACATCTTTACCCACAAGTCGTGTAAAAGTTCATAAGAACTTTGGACCCAACCATGCGGTGTTTGCAAGGCACCATACCACACTTCCGAGGTGTGATTGCATAGGGACGCTACGAGGCCTTTACAAAGATTCATTAGTTAGTGGTAACCCGCTAAGGTTTCGGTGTCTGGCGTGCACCACCCATCCCAGGTAAAATGCAACGACTCAGTCCCCCCTCTTGCCTCATCACGAGTAAGGTCACCCCAGACTAAGGTTTCTAATTAATCAGCCAAGACCAGAGCCATTTAGTCTTGTGGTAGCACTGTTTTCCTGGGTGGTCGCTCCATGTTCCGATTAACAAATAATGATCTTGTCTTAATGAAAGGTATAACAGAAGTAAAACAAGATTAAGCATTGTGTTTAGTTAAACCACCATGTACCAAGTAAGCACTAAGCATGAGCTACCCAACATAAAGTAAACCGGTTGGTCAAGGCAAAGGTAAATCAATCTAGGCGAACCTTAATTGGGACCCATCAATTTAATCTTAACATGTGCCTAGCATAAATGTTGAGTACGAGGAAGTAAAGGTGTATAGGATAACAAGATAGTGATCAAGGACACGACTTGCCTTCTTGGCCTTGCTCCTGCTGTTCGTACTCCTCGAAGGCTTGATCGGCAACTCCCTCGAACTGCGGGGCGTCTACACGCGTCACACGAGCACATACAAGCAAACATGGGCAAAAAGTAAGAAAACAGTACACCAAACATAGTTAAACAGAGAAAAGAAGCTTGAAAAGATGATCTATGCTTTAAAACGAACACGTGGATATAAAGAACGCGGAAAACGGAGTTAAGATGCAAAAGATATGATTAAAACAAGATCCAGGGACTTTTCTGTGAGAAAAACAAAAGTTTCAGGGCCTATCCGCGAAAACCGAGGGCTTATACGTAATTATGCGTATAAACTGAGGGTCTGACGCGTAAAAACAACAAATCCGGATGGCGGGTTGATTTCTGGAAAGCTCAAGGGTTAAACCGAAAAATGTGAGGGCAGATCTGTAAATACTTTCAACGCGATCTGGACCGCGGGTTGATTTGCGGAAAAGACAGGGGCTCAAATGCAAAAGCGGCGCGGCGCGGCTCGGTTGACCGGTACGCGATCTTGATTGACTCGCGTCCGGCCGTCGGATTAAGATCCGACGGTCGCGGTGATCCGCGACATCGCGGCGGCGGCGGCGAGCGGCGGCGCGCGACGGCGAGCGGCGGCGGGTCGCCGGAGCTACACGAAACGGCGCTCCGGGGCACCGTTTGATGCGCGGGTTGCACCAGAAGAAAGAGGAGGGTGCGGCGAACTCATTTTGGGGGTTCTCGCCGACGGGAGCTCACCGGAGACGGCGAACGGCGGCGGGGAAGAGGCGGCGGCGCTAGGAGCTCGGGCGGCTAGGGTTTCGGGGAGTTGCGGCGCTGGTTTTTGGGCGGAGGAGACCGGGAGGAGGCGGCGGCTTATATAGGGGCTAGAGATAGAGGAGGCGCGGGTTTAAACCCCCGGAGGAGTCGGAGCGGATGGAGACCGGGGCGGAGAAGGCGCGCGGCGGTTGCGGAGTTCCGGCCGGATTCGGCCGGAGGAGGAAGAAGGCGGGTGGGGCCCACCCGTCAGCGGCGCGGGCGGCAGGCAGGCCGGAGCGGTCGCGGGCCGGCGCGCGCTCGTGGGCCGCGAGGCGGGGGTGAGCGGCAGGCCGGGGCGAAGCGGTGGGCCGGCGCTTCGCGGGCCGCGGAGGAAACGCGAGCGGGTGAGCTGCGGAGCAGGCCGAGCAGAGGTGGAGGCGGGGTGTTGGGCCGCGGAGACGGAGCGACGGGCCGCGCGGGCGCAGAAGGAAAAGAGGAGGGGGAGCGGACCGAAAGGAGAAGGAGAAAGGGATGTGGCCCGGGTGGAGAAGAAGGAAAAGAAAAAGAAAGAGGAAAAGAAAAGGTTTGGAATTTGAATTTAAATTTGGAAATTCAAAATTCAAATCAAACTCAAGCAATCAAAATAAATGCACCAGCATGAATGCACAAATAATTCCTATGTTGAATTAATTGAATTAAAGAAAATGAATTTAAATGCCTAGAAATTAAATGACACCTTAATTTGAGCAAGTTTTAATGAATTTAAATTATTGAAATTTTGGGTGTTACACAATCTTTGCAGTTCTCTTCCCTACCCCATCAAGCCTCATGTTATTCAGGTACACAAAACCTGAATGCCAAAACAGACTTTATCTGATCAGAAGTCACAACAACCATGGCTTTCAAAGCTATGTGCGGAGCTCCTTACTCTAATAAGTACAGAAAAATGACTAAACAAATTCCAAACATTACAGAAGTCAACAAAACAGCTCTCCAGCCAATTGAAAAATTCCTAATAATGCTACTGTTGATCTCGACATCAACCAAGTCTGCTCCAAAATTCATGAAAACACTTCGCATTTTCTTCCTGCAAGAAGCAGCTCTCTCTCCTTCAATTGAAATTTTAAAAGCGGTGAAGGAAGTCAAATGCTCATCTTTCAACTTGCACACATATCCTTAAAAGCTTTTGCAATTGTTCCACGGATTTTTATGTGAAGTACACAGGATTTTTTCCAAGTCAACCAACTTGAGCCTTCACCAAAATCATACCCCTCAAGTTCCGAGTGTAAGCCCTTCAACCTCCTCAAAAAGTAAACTTTCTCACCGATAATAATGTCAAGCTTCCCAAACTCCCTTCTTTTATCCTCAAGACCTTGCGAGATCCTCACAATGATTGAGTAACTGCTGACTAGGTTACTTAGTTAGCATGTTTGACGAGCGCTTCGAAGACCTAGCGAGAGCTTCACACAGAAACAAACCTTTACATGATGAGAAGCCTTCCACAAATCATGTTCACTTTGCAGACAAATTAGCCACTGAATGCATGTATGGAGGAGCTAGGATCACAAATACGACAAGAAATATTATTGCTGACAGTGGCACACCCAACTTTGCTGCTACAAGCGAAAGACCTCTCAGAATTCTGAGCAGGAAGACACGGCCCCTAACTCACAACTTTGCTGTATATTCATTTTACTCCTAGTATATGAAATCCAAATCATAATACATTGCGCAATTAATCTCTATGTAGCAGAGTATAGGTATGACCATGCAACAGTTTTGATTGTGTCAGTGCTGACAGCATTACACTACACGTACAAATCAGGCTTGGACTGTGACATTCGTGATAAGAATTTGGTTGTCCAGTCAAGTAATTATATTATGCTTTAACAGGTCAGCCTCTAATCAGTCATCCACCAAGTATTGCCGTCTAGCTGATTTTACAAATAGATAAGCTTCTTCGTAATTTAAATGTTAGAGCTAGGCCGGCAAGACTACTAATTTTCATCTGGACTCAGCTAGTCGTTTATAACAATGCTGTGTGGCAAGACTAAAATTTTCACCGGGACCCAGCTAGTCGTAATGTTAGATGCTCTCTGGATGAAAGCATCACCTGCTGACACCTGCACCGAAACAAACAAAAAACAGGTCAGACAAATGAACCAGTATCTAAACATCAATAAATCACCAACCTACTGAGAGATCCCTAACGCTAGATTTCTCATGATCTCGATCAACAGGAGTGCACTCCTAGAAATTCAAGTAAAGGTAATTAAAGCCCGCCCTTAGACACATTATAACAGGGATCAAAGCTAATAGAAACATCTTCTCAACTGCACTTTGCCTCTTTCAGAGTAAGTTTGTGGCCTATTGGAAGGCCGAAAAAGTTCTGAATAGAACTATTGGCAATCTTTGCAGTTCTCTTCCCTACCCCATCAAGCCTCATGTTATTCAGGTACACAAAACCTGAATGCCAAAACAGACTTTATCTGATCAGAAGTCACAACAACCATGGCTTTCAAAGCTATGTGCGGAGCTCCTTACTCTAATAAGTACAGAAAAATGACTAAACAAATTCCAAACATTACAGAAGTCAACAAAACAGCTCTCCAGCCAATTGAAAAATTCCTAATAATGCTACTGTTGATCTCGACATCAACCAAGTCTGCTCCAAAATTCATGAAAACGCTTCGCATTTTTGTTCCTGCAAGAAGCAGCTCTCTCTCCTTCAATTGAAATTTTAAAAGCGGTGAAGGAAGTCAAATGCTCATCTTTCAACTTGCACTCATATCCTTTAAAGCTTTTGCAATTGTTCCCCTGGTGCATCATGTGGGTACAAGTGCAGTCACGGTACGGTGTTGTCCGGGATCGTGGGGCCTTGTATCCAAGGGAAGTGAGCCCTGTCCACGTGGTCGGGGATTGATGAGGACGGTTGACAAATGAAGCGGACCCGTCGTGGTACGCAGATGTCGTGATGTTAGGTTGTGCCTTGCAAGGTTAACAAATTCGATTCGAATCGTCTGACTCTCACAGTTTGGGACTACTTGATCGCTATTCCGCATTGAGTAAGAAGATGAATAGAGATGATGTTAATGAGGATGCTTGATTGTAATTGTTTGATCACCATGCTTGATTAGATTAAGAGCTCACTTAGAATGGTTAATTAACTAGAATTGGATGCTAAAATTTTAAAGTAAGGACCTATCTTAGATGCTTTTGGCAAAAACAAAACCCTTATCCAAAAAGCCTTGTATGTCTAGACTTGGTGGTTTAGAAACCACCCGACGGTTAAGTCTTGCTGAGTGTATACTCAGCCTTGCTTGTGGCATAACTTTTCAGGTAACATGGTTGATGTGGCCAAGTGTGCTACAAGTCTGACTTGGCCAACCCAGCTTCCAGCTGGGTGGACGGTCGAGTGGAGCCCGTCCTCGGTCGGCGAGGATCATGGCAACTGATGTCATGGCAGGCTTCACCTGGCATCAATGTATCGTCGCTAGACTATCATTTTATATCCGCTGCATGAACTCTAAACTTTTTACTTTATGCATGAACCTTGGTTTGTAATAACTTTAATTCGATACTTGTTAAATTATTCTGGATGGTTGTCATGTTTGGACTCGCCTTCGTGTGAGTATGCTTCGGTTCGATCCGGAAACAAGTGGTTTATTGGATGAAACCAGACACAACACCGGGTTATCTCGATTGAAGTGTTCGATCGCGTGTTCAGCGACATTAAGCACACTTTAGCCTAGATAATTTGAGCGGTTCTGCCACACCCAAGGCTTGGGAATTGATCATATTTATTTTATTGATTTAAACCACACTATTATAGAAAACATTTGTTTCCAGCTAACACTAGCTGTTTGCAAGGGCGGTTGGTGAAACCCCCCAATCAAATAAAAAATAACAAAACAAAAAGGGAACCCCGATGTCATGGATTTATATAGGTTTGGACCATCAGATTAGTGTAACACCCTACACCTGTTTGGTGTGGAATATATTGCGTCCTCGGTGTATGAGGTTTGAGTTGTTTTGTCTAAGATTGTTCTGCCTGTCTAGGGACCCTGCCTACCGTAGGAAATCTAATAGGATTACAACGCATGAGTCCTACTTGATTTACAAAAGGAAATCCTAGTAGGACTCTACCTTCTTCCTTCTATACGTGTACTTGATGTGTGTATCCCCGAGAGGGCCTACACCGGGCTGCGCCCTCGCCACTGCCACGTGCACCCCCACACCGAATGTTATCCTACCGCTGGATGCCCCCGCCACCCATCGCCGCAGACGCTACCCCGATGCACCCCCACAATCATGCCAATCTCCGTCCGCGGTGCCTCGTATGGACCGCGCTCGCACAAGGCTGAACTGGTGGGGCTTGCGCTAGCAGCCCACATCACCCAGGACCGCGCCTGCTGCCCACACCTGATGCTCGTACCACCCATTGTCGGCTTTTGGAGGGGGGGGGGGGGGAGAGAGAGAGAGAGGGAGGGAGGGAGGGAGGGAGGTTGATGGGAGGAGATAAGGATGGACAACCGGATAGGGTTGGGTGTGGAGTCCAACATGTGAGTTCCTTTGTATTTTACTGTGAGGCACGGAGCCCTCTAATTTTTTTTGTTCAGCGTGACAAACATCTTCAGAGGTGGCTTAGCGATTTGTCCAGCACTACAACTTAATTTCAAGGGACGGATCATGCAGCGAGCCGTCCCTGGAAATAGCCCTATTTCCAAGGGCATCTCACCGCATCATCCATAATTTTAGGTGCGGAACAACTTCTCATCTGGCCCTAAACAAAATTGGAGCATGCATAAAAATCTTTTTTGTAGATGCAGCTTGCTTACCAATCAAACCATCTTCTAGAAGGAAATTGCCTCTGTAGACCATTGTTTGTGATTTTGGTGATTGAGTGGCAGTACTATTATTGAGAATAATGTGTTTTTAAGAATGAATATTTTTGGACTTCATATGTTTGGATGCAACTCAAACCAACCAAAAATTGGACAAAGATCAAATGAACTGGACTTGTTCTATGCATATTTATATGTTGGTTTAAGAAAAATGGGATAAATTTTAAGATAATCTTGTAGAGAATTCCACAAATGATCCATCTGGTCCAAACTCATCTAAATTGGAGTCCAAAGTAGAAAGTTATGCCCAAACTACAAGTGTAGAAAAGTGGTCTCGGATAATCTGATGGTACCACTAGAGTTTTGAGAGGTGCACACAAAATTTCTTATTTTAGTTTGAGCTAATGAAATGGATGTTTAGTTAAGCTTGTATAGGATTTCACATGCTTTCTTTAGAGTATACATCATCAGAATCGAAATTCAGAGTAGAAAGTAATGCCCGAAATACAAAGTATGGAAATCGTACCACTGGATAATCTAGCAGAGCATAGGGAGTATGTGAGCCTTGCTTTAGAGTTAAGCTTCTCGTCCGACTTGGTGAGAGCCTCTGTAGTGAGCCTAAGATCTTTACCCGGAGAGGCTTGGAGATCAGGAGCACATCCTTGGCACTAGAATTTTAAAGCAGACTAGGGATGCATTTGCCTTTCGATACCATGAGGTAAATCACCATGCCGAGTTCACATATTCTCTAACACACACTTTTATGTTTCCATATTTTATACATGCAACTCAACTGCCTTTACTTTATTAAAGTATTTCTTGCTTAGGATTGATCCTAAGATTGCAAAATTATATATGGGTGGATGCAAACATTAGTTAGATCATAGTTATTCATCCAGATAGCATTATCAAGTTTATAGTCTAATTCACCTCCTTCCTAGTGGTGCTCGTTATTACCACATTTTGGTACCATTGAAGTGGCATTATTTGACTTATTCTTGTAGTAACCTGCCCCTTGGCACCTGAAATAACCACATAGTCACGTATGTGTTGTGTTTTGGATCATATTAAAAAATCTTAGGAAATACGACATAAATAGAGGGGTTTTGTACAAGTTGGATTTGGGTCCAGACTTGGGTTATTGAAAGACATAATCAGGAATATTGAATTGCATGCCTGTAGGAGCAGCAGAAATAGCACATGCCATATCTCCTTCATCTGAAGTCCGATTGGGGCGAATTTGGTGAGACAGTTGCATGGCTCCAAAAGAACTACAACTTTTGTATGGAGCATTTAGACGTTTGAGGACTATATTGGGCACGCCGATCGGCCCAAGGGGGTCAAGGTCGATCAGCCTAGCCCATTTTTTGGCCCCGATCGATGCCCGTTTCAACACATGAAGGCCCTCGATGATCCTAGGGCTTTTTCTAGATACTTTTCCTAGAAGGCACCTAGCTAATGTCGAGAACCACAAATAGATAGCTGTTAGTATTTCTTAATGTTACAAATAAATCCGCAAGCGCATAGATATACTTTTGTAACATTTCACCATGAAGTATTCACGGCATCGTTATTTATATTTTCCCAAAGGATGGCGTTGGTGTGAAAGAGTGTACCAGATACATATCCAGGACAATATGCTTAAGTAATAGATAAAAGTTTATATAGGGGTAAGACATAATAAAGATAGGGGGTAATGTGACACACACAATCCAATCTCATGGATAAAGAATAAACAAATAAACTTTAGGTTAGTGGGAGAAAGGCATAAAAGGGGCCCTAGTGGTACCTAATCATACTAGCAAGGGTTATACAAGCACATGGTTTGGACATCGTTGTAAGCACCTAGGCACTACGGGAAGAATACCCAACCCTGGTCTGCCATGTCTAGATATCATTCAGAACTCCTACACACCATACCCAAACGTGGGGAACTACAAGGACGGATAGAGCTATTACCACCTAGTGCCTCCCCCTAATGGACTGTGCGGCACAGTCATATCTGAAGGTTCTCCTGTACCCGAGTAGCACGCCTGTGCACACAATAACTACCCTTGCTCCCCCGGGACTCCGACCCTTCGGATCAATAAGCATAGAGCTAGAGTAAGCCCAAAGGCATAGCGAACAGATGCCGTAGCTTAGATCAATTATCCTATCCATATAACTTATATAACTTGTGAAATAACAAGACATGGCATGTGATACTATAGATATAGCATAACAACCATACTCTATATTATGAATGAGGTATCGAAAAGTCGAGTACAAAACCATACCAAAGGCCGAAGATTACTATTGATGCTCATTATTTGCACACTTTTAGTGTCATTTAACCCATGTTTTCATGCATATTATTATACTAACCCACCACCTGGCATATGAAATGACCCCATTTTTGCATATGTTTTGCATTTTGGAGGATATTGTGTTTTTGCAGAAAAATGGGCCTAAAGTAACATTTTTGGATAAAGCCTGAGACGAGCAACAAGTCAAACGAAAATGAGGATTAGAGAACCTAGAAAAGGCCTAGGCTAATCGGCCTAGGGGGGTCCAGGCCGATCGGCCTACGGCTCCCTAGCGCCCCCTGATGCCCACTTTGGCAAGCAACCCTCGATGATGACTTAAAGGCTAAGAAATTGAAGATATGCCAAGACCCACTTTGGGATCAAAGAGGAATCAAAGATGATCAACGGAAGATTTGGAAAGTCAATGAAGATTAATCACCTCCTGAAGCTTCCGTCATGCTATGACCTCATGCATACAAAAACAAGGTATCCAAACATCACAGGAGACTTGGCAACGAAGCTGGACACGAGGGGGTAAAAGGAAGGACCAGGCCGATCGGCCTGGTCCCCTCCAGAACGATCGGCTCACCCCTTTCCTTTGCCCGTTCACCTTCCAGTTTTTGCCACGTAGTCTCCAGGCTATAAATACTTCAAAAAATCACAAGGCACGGAGATCCATCCACTAGAACTCGAAGAGACTAAAGACATACACCAAAGGGAGCTGATGGCAACTGCAAGTCTTCAAAGTTGTCTAGGAGATGGCTTAGGCTAGACCTAGCCACCATGGCCTCCCTATGTGGTTGAGCCATGGTGGAGATCTAGAGCAGGAGTAGATCATCGATGGTATGCAGTCAGAGGTGATGATCTAAATACATCTATATAATATAAGCAATGTTCTTCTTGTCATCCGATCTATTAGCAACTTAATGCCTCCCTTTATGTGTTCTATCTATCATGAATGTGCTTGATCCTTGGTCTAGTTCTGGATTCACTACAAAATGCCTTCACATGTAGGGACACTATTATTATCTTTAGAGACATTTTATGTTGTCCCTATAGAGTTATAGAGTCATTTTTCAATATGTCATAGATGTGCCACTACAGACAGTGACTCATTGAATGATGAGATATTTTTAAAAGTGTCCATATATTTTCTAAGACAACTTATAATGACACAATATTATGTCTCTATCCTCTACATGAACTAGAAATTTATTACAAAAATATGTTAATTTTGGAGTGATGGGTCTTCAAACTCAGGACCTCATGCTGTGTTGCATGATACTACACCTACTAGCCAACTCAACCTCACACCAATTGTTGTATTTTACTTAGTATAATTCTTATGAGTATGCCTCAATGTCTAAAGTGTTTGAAGATGTTATAGTGAATGTCTCAAACTATGTCTCTATAGGGGTAAGGTCAATTTTTTATGTGTCTAAAATATGTCCCTAATATTCTATATTGATATTGTACAAAATGACTTAAGAAAATGTCCCTATGGTTGAAAATTCCTCAACTAGTGTCTCAAGATATACGACACTTTCTAAAGTGCCACAAAACGTGTCTTTATAATATGTTAAGGCATATTCATAAGGGCAAATCATAAAATATCTATATAAAAGTGTCTCTACTTGATATTTATGTTGTAGTGATTAGACTATCTAGCATGCTTGGTGTAATCGTGGTGATTAGATCTAGTATGTCGATCCTTCATGATAGTTAGACATGTTCATCTATGTTCATGCCCTTAAGCTGCCTGCGCTAATAGGGGGATCGTGACGATGTCTTATTCCGTGTAAGGTAAGGGTTTTCGGGAAGTTGACCATAGGTATTAGTTTAAACATGCTTTGGATGAGATGCATGTTGTGCTTGCTTATTAGCTAGAAATGCAGCTAGAAGATGATAGGCTCTTGCTACCCTTGGTGATGTTATATATATCTATGGATATGATCTACCCTTTTTCGTGTTACAATCTTTACATCAAAATTACCCTTCATATGCAATCAATGCTTCATGATAGGATAGATTCGTTAGATTATATGTAAAATCCTAGTTAGTTCACTGCCGATCCATGGATTGATAACCTTCAATGGAATACTCTAAGGGAAAAGCTATGATGATCCGTGCACCATGCTATACTAGTACAAAAATGATGATAACCTTTAAGCCAAAGGATGCATGACATAATTCCCCAAAGACCACAAGATCAAGATCATCAACATCTCCGGATCAATTTACGAGAAACTACTATTGTCGTCAAGATTTTGCATGACCTCAGAAGAAAAAATCATAATGTTTTTGCATATTTAGAAGCTTCATGAAGTCTAAATTACAATGAATCAAGAATCAAGGCAATCATATGTTCCTACGAGCGGTTATGGCCAAATCATCAAACATCACGCGTCATGAAATCATTCTGGACAGCACGCAGTGCTAAAATAAAATGAGCATAACTTTCTAGTTTGAACTCCGTTTTAGATGAGTGACCACTCGTTGGAAAGATAATTTCATGAAATTTTCAATAGATCCATATTTTGGTATATATTCTGTTCTGTATGTAGGGAAAATCCATGAGGAATAGGAAGCAACAACGCAATGAGTACAAGACAAAGGAGATGAGGATGACAACGATAAAGAGGAGCATGGGCAATACTATCATCAAGCATACATGATCAAATTTAGAAGCTTAGAACAAATAAAAACCCCAAAGAATTGGCACGTGAAGAAACAAGCAGGCTACATCAAGATGTTAGAAGCGAACCAGAAAGGATTACAAAAGATGACATGAAGTTGCATGGACACTTTGGATTCTCGCACCAAGGACCATGGCTTCGCATAAACATGACCAAGGTGAGGAGTCTAGCTATATGACTACAACTAAACCACTTTGCGAGAGACAATCCATCTTTTTATTTATTTTATATATTAATATGATGGTCTATATTGTGCTCTTTAATCGAAACCATCAAGTAACATTGTACCATTGCTCTAACAAATTTTGCAAAAACATGTTATATGCTTTAAATTAGATTGAGGGAGCACTTTGTTATTTGATATTGGAAAGCTTAGAGACCCTTTTTGGGTGCTATTAGTGTTTAGAGCCTTTTCTTTGTGTCTTTTTTAGAGAGAATATAAAGTTTGACACCACCCTTTGATTCTAAACTTGTGGCTAGCTAATTTAGACTAACTTTTGATTTGTTTTAGAACACCTCCATATCATGTCATGTCATTTGTTCACCCAACTCATGTTGCATTGCATTTTCATGTTATTTTTATCAAAACCTTTTTCCACCTAAGCCATCCTAAAACCATAGGTTTTTGCTTTTCATTCAAAAATAAGCCCTTTTCTTTTCTTTTTTTAAAACCACCTTAGAATTTATATGCTTGATTTCTCTCTTCAAAATTCTTGTTTCAAGCCAAAAATATAGGATACGTATGAACCTACCCTGTTGTTGGGGATTTTTATGAATGATTTTCTTGTTGGCATTGCTTGACTTCTTTTGAAGTGCCCAGCCTTGCTTTGTCATTCTAAGCAGTTCTTTTTGCATCAACCAATTGCGGAACAACAACAATAGTATATTTTATCTTGCTCACCACTGTTTTTGCTAACTCTTCACGCTTTCATTATGTTATAATGTTTTGTTTTCTAAAGTTTTTGGAGTGCTTGGATTCTTTAGCTTTAATATGGTGTTTCATCTAAGAATTTTAGCAGCTGAGTAGTAAACATGGTGTTTAAAACTTTGTTTAATCTCTATCAAGTTTGGTCCCGATTTTCATGATACTAACCTTATGCATTCACATTTGCACGCATGTACACTCATTAGGTTTTTATTTTTATTTTACTATGTTAGCTATGCCACAAGTTAAGGTCTTAGGAATGCCTTTGGTTTGTTGGCAACTTTTTCTACTCCTGACAGTCACCCTGGGAGTAGTATGCGCGCTTGAATTGTTTTGCAGGCATGGTGAAGCAATTTCATGAAACAAAAAAGAGAAGAAATTGAAGGACAATAAAGGTGTTAGGGGGGAATATTAACGATCCCCTAAGCAACATTTAGGGAATCAAACACAGAAGGCCCAGGCCCATCAAGACGCTAGGGTCGGAAACGGCCGACCCCCCTCCGCAAGGTCTCCGCCTCGCCCGACCGTAACCCCAGGGTCGGGGGCGCCCGACCCTATGCCACGAAAGTTCCGCCTCGCCCGACCCCGAGCGAAGGGGTCGGGCACGCTGGGGTCCACGAGGTCAGAACCCCCCTCAGATACGATCCGCATGAGCAAGACAGACAAAGACCAGTGGGTCCCCCCCCCCGTCGCCCTCGTCGTAAATGCGCCGCAGGTCTGGCAGAGGGCAGGGCGACCGCGCCCCTCACGCAACCCGGCGCAAGTACCCGTGCACGACCGTCCTGTGCGGGCTACAGTGCTGGCGGCCGGCTCCCATTCGCCGCAGGGTACTCATGACCTGCGGCTACCGGGGCAAAGGAGGGAGCGGCCCGTCCTCGGGTCCCGCACGCCCTCGGGTCCCGCGCGAACAGCAGTACAGATGTGAAGCTCCCCCTCTCAACAGCCATCGCCGGAGCAGCAGTATCCACGGTCCTCCCTAACGGACGTTGGGGTAACGATGAAACCGCCTCATCATGATCTGACCTGGTACCTACGAACATCGAAGTAGCTACCTACGGGGAGCAGCAACACTTGGCGTCCGGCGACCTCCCCCTCCGGCATGCACGACGGCACGCGTTTAGGGTCGGCAGGACATCGGGCGCCTAGGATCTCTCCCCTCCTTCCTGCCATACTTTTTACCATCTTACTGTTCACTCTTTACAGACCTTTTTTACCCGATCCCAATTGTAACTCCGGTCGTCCCCTTGCGATATAAAAGGAGGAACCTAGAGCCGGAGAGGGGGGATCGGATCGATCAGCTTCTTCTCCCGTACACCATAGCACACTATCACTCTTCCTAAGAGCACGAAAACGGAAGAGACTTGGGACCAGTCCCTCTCTCGCCAATCTGTAACCCCCTACTACAGAACCCCCGCGCGGGCAATACGAGCATCCTCGATACTGGACGTAGGGCTTCCCTTGCCCGAACCAGTCTAATCCGTGTCTCTCGCGCAACCATCTGAGGCTCACGCGCATAAAAGAAATTTACTAGTCTAAGTCTTGATCCGCTGATCTTGACAACGACAAAAGGTGACAAAAGTGAATAAGCATAAAGGCAAGCTCCGGATGCCGAGAACATGGATTTCAACAAAACTTCATCTTCTTCTTTCATGCCTAGCACAATGCTAAGCATGGGGGAGGACTTGGAGGATGAAGAATACAAGGATCATGGTCGCCATGAGATGCTCATTTTTCTTCTTCCATGCTAAGCACAATGCTTAAGCATGGGTGATGCGGCACTACACTTCATTACAAGCATCAAAAGGATAGTCAAATTTCCCTATACCTTCTCTTTTTCGATCTCTTTATAATGCCTGTGTATATATGCCTTCAATTACAGTCTTGATGCAACCTTTGTTTATCTGTCGATAATAACATGGCTTTTAGGAATACAACCTAGTTTTGTTTTCATTATCACCATCACCTTGTGCTCACCATGATGTCAATATTTTTTGTATAGTCTTGCTTATGGAAAAATTATGAAGGTTGCTGCTTTGTTATACTTACACAATGTTGTATATGACTTGACTAATTGCTCTCTATTTAAAGAATTTAAATTGATTAAATACTAGCACTTTTAATTGTGGAGGTTAAATGACTAAATTCTAGACCCACAAACTCTCTATTGCTCTTTGATTTAAGTTTATAGATGACCTGATAACTTGATTTGTTTTTTATTTAAAATTGATTTATATGCTATCCACATTTGTGAATCTCTTGCAAAGTTCTACCTCCTAAAGTCTATATACTTGCATGATCCTTCATGATGAAACCTTTAGATTGCAAACTTATGTTCTGATGAGTTGGATTAAGATTGATTTCTATGGTATAAGACTTAGAAGCTGGCCATCTCCTTTGTGTAAACCTTTTTCTTTCTCGCCTTTCTTTCCATGCATTGTGAATTTCTACACTGAAAATTTTGCAAACCACCGCTAGGCATCCAACCTAAACCCAAATTATTATTTTTGTGACTACCTCCTTGACCACAACCTATTATTGAGTATGGAAAAATATTTTGACCAAGATTCAGAAGATTAGTCAGTGCCTTTTCAAGAAAATCAAGAAATGCAGACATTCATCAGTGCATAGAACAAAACTCGGAGCAAACAAAGCCTAGTGGGGGCCAGGCCGATCGCCTTGGACATCCTCAGGCCGATCGACCTGGGGTGTTTTCCCCTCTGTTGCCTATAATTTTTGGCGTGGAGGTCCATCTAGAAGAATTGAAGTTAATTTTTAGAGAAAGATCAAAGATTTTGGTACTTACATCAGCAGATTATTTTTTCTCCTTTTTATGTTCAAGGACGAGCCTCATCTAAGCATTGGGGAGTCATCACATTATTTCCAACCATTGTTAAGTAAGTACTATGTTGCAAGAAGTTATGAGGAGCAAAGAAAAAAATGAAGAAGGAAGAAGAAGGAAAAAGAAGAAAAAAAGAAAAGAAAGAAAAGAGAGAGAAAAAAGAAAAAAAGGAAGGGAAATGAAATAAAGTGCTCCTCAGTTCTTTGAGCTTCATTAAAATCCCAGTGCTCTCCGATTCAAGGATTGATCCATACTCAATTTTTCCAACCATGTGCAATCTGATAACGAGGACTTCATTTATGCCTCAGGATCATTCATTTGACACTTGCACGTGTCCACCTATCTATATGTGTGTGTTTCACCTCTCTCCCTCTCCAACATTTATTTTCCATGGCTATTTTGACAAGTCTCAGTAATCCCAATAGATCTCTCTCTCTTAGTTTGACAATATTTTAGAATTAATATTTTGCTAGGATTGTTTCTAACTACCAAGCTTCACATAAGACTTTCACTTTCATATATGGGTAGAATAGGTTGAAAATGATCTAGTATATGCTTGAGTGACTTGATGAGATGAGTATTTCTATGAGCTTTTACAAGAGAATCTCGCTTATGTTGGATTTGCATCTTTTTGTAAACTCTTCGTGATGGATCAAGGTAAAGGTCTGAAGTTCCCTTAAGTTCAAGGGTATTGTATTTATTTTATTGTGGCATGTTATTTATTGCTAGTCTGGTCACAATTTGAACTTTAAATGCTAGACACTTGAGAGAGCAATGTATCTTGTTATGTGTAACTAAGTGTAGGGTTAACATCGAAAGGAAATGCTGACTTCCTGATTAAGCAAGTATCCTGGACTACTTGAACATGGCAAGGCTTAAGCATGAATAAAATCTGAGGATCGAGTAAGCGTTTTTAATGTCTACCTTTGCTTGTTTGTCTTTTACCTTGACCTTGCAACTTTTGATCAGGAGCATTGTCTTGCATTCTAAATCTTAGTTGTGGAATTTAGTAATTGTTTTGTCTTTGCAATACCCATGCTTTATGATGATCTAGTGCTTTAGTTTTAATTATGCTTCATGAGTAAGGCTTAATTTGGAGGTGATTTAAAATTTTTATTTCTTATCTAAAACCTCTGCAAAAACAAGTTTGAACAAGATCTCTACCAGGTTGAGAGTTTCTATCTATCCTATCTAGTGCCTAAAGTTCGATCCAAGCTCCACCATATAATGAGTGAATTTTTGAGAGATGAGAGCTTGCAAATCAAATAGCATAGCCACACTTAAACTTGAGAAACATGAAAGCACCTAGAAGAGAGTCTTGGTTTCAATTCTTATTGTAGGGAGATTGTTTTATAACGAAAGAAAAATCCTCCAAGGCAAGCCAGAAAGTAAGTGTGATTGATTCATGAAGTTACATAGGTCTAAAATTTGTGGGGTAATTTTTGCTTAGATGAATCTTTGAACACCCATACTTTGATTATCTTTGCTGCTCCTCTGACCTTTTGTTTGAAGGATAAGGTACTTGACTCACTTGCTCAAGTTTGGTTCAACCATCTTTGCTCAACCCTTTGGAAAAATTTATAGTCACCTGACTTGCCCAAGGATGAGAAACAGATAAGCATGGGGGAATGTAAACACTCGTTATTTGCACACTTTTAGTGTCATTTATCCAGTGTTTTCATGCATATTCTTATACTAACCCACCACTTGGCATATGCAATGACCCCATTTCTGCATATGCTTTGCATTTTGGAGGATATTGTGTTTTCACAGGAAATTGGGCCTAAAGTAACATTTTTGGATAGAGCTTGAGATGAGCAACAAGCCAAACAAAAATGAGGACCAGAGGACCTAGAAAAGGCCTAGGCCGATAGGCTTAGGGGGGTCTAGGCGGATCAGCCTGAGGCTCCCTGGTGCCCCCTGGTGGACATCTTTGGCAGGCAACCCTCCACGATGACTTAGAGGCTAAGAAATTGAAGATATGGCAAGACCCACTTCATGATCATAGAGGAACCAAAGATGATCAAGGGAAGATTTGGAATGTCAATGAAGATCAATCTCCTCCCGAAGCAACTGACGTGCCAGGATTCCATGCATACAAAAATAAGGTTTCCAAACATCAAAGGAGACTTGGCGATGAAGCTGGAAACGAGAGGGTAAAAGGAAGGACCAGGCCGATCGGCCGAGGCCCCACCAGGTCGATCGGCTCACCCCTTTCCTTCACCTGTTCGCCTTCCAATTTTTGCCATGTGGTCTCCAGGTTATAAATACTCCAAAAAATAACAAGGCACAGAGATCCATCCACCAGAACTCGACGAGACTAAAGACATACACCAAAGGGAGCTGACGGCCACTACAAGTCTTGAAAGTTATCTAGGAGATGGCTTAGGCCAGACCTAGCCACCATAGCCTCCCTACGTGGTTGAGCCATGGTGGAGATGAGGAGCAGGAGTAGATCATCGATGGGATGTACTTGGAGGTGATGATCTAAATACATCTATAATATAAGCAATGTTCTTCTTGTCATCCGATCTATTAGCGACTCAATGCCTCCTTTTATGCTTTCTATCTGTCATGAATATGCTTGATCCTTAGTCTAGTTTTGGATTAGACTATCTAGCATGATTGGTGTAATCGTGATGATTAGATCTAGTATGTCGATCCTTCATGATAGTTAGACATGTTCATCTATATTCATGCCCTTAAGCTGCCTGCACTGATATGGGGATCATGACGAGCTCTTCTTCCATGTAAGGTGGGGTTTTTCAAGAGGTTGACCGAAGGTTGTAGTTTAAACATGCTTTGGATGAGATGCATGTTGTGCTTTCTTATTAGCTAGAACTGCAACTAGAAAATTATAGGATCTTGCTACCCTTGGTGATATTATATATATCTGTGGATGTGATCTACTCTTGTTTGTGTTACTAATCTTTGCATCAAGATTACCCTTCATATGCAATCAATGCTTCATGTTTGGATAGATCCGTTAGATTAGATGAAAAATCCTAGTTGGTTCACTACCGATCCATGGTGGAATACTCTATGAGAAAAGCTACAATGATCCGTGCACTTGCATTCACAACTTGGCCTGTTAACTATCGTCAATAGTTGCATCGCACAACGACCCGAGGATGAGCTTATGTTGGTGGCTCTTAACTCAAACATACACCGTGAACATTAATCATAAATAATAAAGAAAACCTTCACCAACATAGGCTTAGAGGTTTATCACTAACTATTTCCACAAGCTTTGGTGAAGTTTTGTATGCAGGGACCCAATGGTAAATAAGGAGAAGAAATGGGCTAAAGAGAAGGAGAAACACACAAATCGAGCAAGCCCATACAACCCAAGGGATGAAGGGCCCCAAACCAAGGCTAAACTAGGCCAAAACAATGCAAACACCCAAAGAAGAGGCCAAGGCCCAAGAGGAGAGCCCACCTACCAAAGGCGGTGGCAAAGAGGGCCACCCATGTGTCGGCCGACCCAGGGAAGCTGCCGCGCGCGCCAAGTTTTGGCGGGAAGATATCCCGCGCAATACCATAGGAGATGGAGGATGCTTACCATCTATAACACCTCGGGAACCGCCCTATTCACCTATAAAAGGAGGCCTCCACCCCTCTCAAGAGCATTCATCCATTCATCCAAGCATAGAGAAGAAGAAGAGTAGAGGAGAGGAGCTCCACCCTTAGAATAGTTTAGGATAGGGAGTGTGTGAGAGAGAAGTCCGGAGCAGAGTCAAAGTGTGTCAGCCTCCCTCTACTTGTATCTCAGCGGGTACGAGCATTTGGGCGAGTACCCGGGTTCATCTTCGGTGGTGAGTACCTGGTAAAATTAAGCTTTTGTTATTATTTGCTTGTGGGTTCATTGTTTGTCCTTATGATGTTTGCTCTAGTAGAGGACCTTTGGTAGAGACGGGTAATCCTGCATGACGCTGAGTAGTGGCCGATAGCGTAGACGCGGTGTCTAGGCTTTAGGTTTCCCTTGTTTGCTACCTTTTCTCACGGTCTGAGAGGTAGGCGTGCAAGTGGTGACAACCCTGTATGTCCCTTGTATCCCTCCACGTTCGGCTTCAGCATCGAACTAATAGCCAGAGATGTTTGGCAGACCAAGCATAGACCGGTGCCCGAAGCAGTAGCGGAGTTTACCTTTCCCGAGTATCTTTTCTCCGTAGATAACCACACTACCCAGGTCATCCTTTCTTCCTCCTTCTCTGGGCTAGACTAGTCGGAGACCATTACACCTCCGTTCCCTGAGGAAAATACAATACCCTGAATACTCTCCGGATGAAGTGCTACAGCGGTATATCCATGCGTTTGCGAATCTATTCATGAACATTAAGAAATACCAACAGCTTAGCACTACAAGAGGAAGCACTAGCCTATCCTCCACTAGCCTAAGGATCACAAATCTAGCTTACAGAAATGGAGAGAGAGGGTTCAAGTGTGATGTGTGTTGTGAGAGGGTCTCCTCCTCCATTTATAGCTAAGTAGGGGCGGTTCCAAGGAGGTATCTTCGAGCAATCTTCTCCCACCACCATCAGGAGTCAACCAGCACCTGCCACATGGAGGATGAGGACGGGCAGCCACCGCCACAGTTCGACTGACCCAGTAGGTCGGCCGACCCTTGGTTGGGCCACCTCTCCATCGCCTTTGCGTGATGGGCTGTCCGATGGGCCTTGGTCTTGATCCTTGTGGACTTCACCTAGTTTGGCATATTTTGCCCTGGCATGTTGGCCCTTGGTCCTTCATGCTTCCTGTTAGATGTTTACTCGGCGTGTTTTGTCCGCGTTTGAGCATGTTTTCTTCCTTACATAGACTTGTATCCCTGAAATCACTTATTTGGAAATATAAGTGGAACTAGATCATTAATACACATATGTTAGTAAGAAATGATAGTTTTCCTGAGTAATATGACAGTTTTATTGTTGTTGTAAGGACCGTCAGCACTAGCCACCACCACCACAAGATCAAATGAGGCATAAAGATTAGATTAGATCACCGTGATGGCAAACACTGGTGGAGGTTAGGAAGGTCGCACAAGACCTTAGGCCGATTAGCTTGAGGAGGTCAGTGTTCCTGCACCTTCTCACCGTTCTCTAGAGTCTCGATGGCCCCTTTGTGCAGCAAGCTCTGTAAGATTATGTGGTAAAGCCTCTATTCATCCCTAGGGTTGAACGGATCCCTGGTATGTAACATGCTACATGCAAATTACGCCTATCAATGCTTCATGTTATATTCATTTCAATGCTTTATTTACATATGTGAGTGTATCATATGTCCTTAGTAGAGTTTGTAGTAATCATGGTGATTATCTTAACTTTGTGGATGCTTTGATATAGATGTGTGAATGAGGTGGTTGATTACCCTTATGTAGTGATAGTATACATGAGGGAAAGGGCCGAGCGAGTACGTAACTGCTGTGAAGCTAGTAAAGGCAGTGCCTTTTTTGTGTACTAAACGCATATTCATGTGAACCTAGATCCTAGGGAGGGAACGCAAAATCTATCTTTGTTACTATCTTGTATCAAACTCTGTTGTTTAAATTAGTATGTGTCTACACATACCCATCTACTTAGTTTCATTAGTAAGATTAATATAAAATGAAAGCCTACATTCCACTTGTTTCACGGATTGATAAACTTTGGAAAAAGTTACAACTAATTCGTGCACTTACGGTTTACGAATTGACGCGTTAACTGCCGCCAAACACTCTTCCATCTAACTGTACAGGTACTGATTTCTTTCCACCTTTGACGATGAGTATCCATGCGATGATTGTTGAATTGAATTGAACTAATCATCATTTATGGTCGCCGTTAGGAGCAGTGGCAGGAAAATTTGCCTCTCCTTAAAAATATTGGACTAGCTTGAACATCGGGTGAATTGGCGAGGCAAACATTGGGTTTCTTGATCAAAACATACTTATCCGAGTTTGAGTCCATGAACCCACCAGATGTGCATATAGTTCTTTAAATAGCAAATATGTCCGTGCGTTGCAATGGAACCTATTCAGAAAACTACAAAAAGATAATCTTGAGAATAAAATTTATTTTTAGACATTAAGAAAGTCATTTTCAATTATACATTCAAACTTTAGAAACTCATCATATTGTTCTCTCTGGCATGTTGGTCTACAGATTTTTAGGTTGGTTACAGAGAAATTGTACATAAAGAGAAAACATATGAAACCTCAAACAGTTGAGCATCCATTAGATATTTAGACATGGGACCAGAACTCAGGTTTCATCCATCAGAACACCTTGTTGCAAAGATCTCCTGTACATAATGTTTCAGAAAACACCATTAGGTGATCCTCCAATGGTGTCCATCTTATACAGGAAGAACAGATAGCAGAGGTAAGGACTTTTAAGAGTAAACAAACATATGTGCACATTTGCCCAGGTCTTCACTTGAGCTCACTCGAGAGAGCAACTGCACAGGGTACCTTTCTGTGTAGCAAGCCGCCATGGTGAACCAGATGGATTAGTGACCTCGTCTGTGCCTCTGCATTTTAGCGAACACATGATGATAAACGTATGGTCTTATGGATGGGACAGACGTTATTAAGCATTTGTGATCATCGGCTGAAGAATACAATGGGCAGGTACACCTTAACATTATTATGGCCACAATAGCTGGGCACAACCTCCTCTCAAGCCAAACAATTTGACTTTTGTTAATTCCAAGTACACGCTTCGTCACAGCAATCCCCAGACCCCAGCGGAAGTGCATGTACATACGTACTGGAGTTATAAGAGACAGAGTCGCGCATTCCTACGGTTAGAATCTGATACCCCTCGCTATGCGCAGCAGCCCCCAAAACTAGAAAGGATATTGCGAGTACGACACGAGCTTGCACTGTATCAAGAACAACGTCGATGAATTTCGTAGAAAACCCTAGATGATGGAGTTAAAGCAACCACGACAAGAGAATAGAATTTTGGCGAAGCCGACCGCGGATTCTTTAAGCACAACTTCCAAAAGAGTACAAGTGATTGTCGCTCCCTCACAATCCTACTTGACCCTCTAGGACACTTTTGATTCTTACTCTATACAAGAATCTAGTGCTACAGACCTGTCTAGCCTATCCCTCTTGAGCGATCCTAATTGCCTCTCTCAAGTCTTGAATGAAACCTTGGTGTTTGCCTTTAGCTTGATTGATTCTAAAAACTCCATCCCCTTATTTATATAGTCCCCTCCAAGACCCTCACCTACACCTAGTCGGGTTCATTGCTCAAGTTCTAATAGTACATCCTTATTGAGTTCTAATTCAAGTAGAATTTGAGTCACCGTCCTACACCTACTCCCATCAATTGGTTCGGTGGGCAGCTCTGTGGTGTGGCATCCTGCCCTCATTGGCGGATCAACACAAACCAACACGGAAAGGAAAGCGATTTAGTCCGTCATCTACATGAGAATACGAACCCTTCGCACAGCAGCCCAACGCCTTGAGCCTTGAGGGCAAAATAAATCCAGGTCGATTGCATGGGCGCATGGCCCTGCGCCATGGCAGGCAACGATCCTTAAAAACAGCAGCGGGTCTTTCCCTCAAAGGAAAAACAGCAGCGGATCAGATAGTCTCGCGCAAAGCAGAGATCGCCAGATGAAAACGAGAATCTTGGCATCGTTGTCGTTTGCATTCTGCTGCACCGGGAGCCCGCGACATGGATTTATACAAACGATCGCAACTCTGGTAGCAGAAGCAGTCCATGCCATGGACGCCTCGACGGGCGTTGCCGTGAGCCCGTGCAATCATGGGACTCTCGGACGACTCTTGGTAAGAAATGATTTGTTAGGACGGACGGAAATCAATTCACCAAAGCAAAAGGCGCGAAGGATTCACCGCTGACTTTTATATTATAGGTAGAGATCTACTCAAGTACAGGAATAGCGTTAGCGGTTTTTGATCCACGGACTAAAATTTAGTACTTTATCACGTCGAATGTTTAGGTGCTAATTAGAAGAACTAAACATGTGCTAATTACAAAACTAATTACACAGATGGAGGCTAATTCGTGAGACAAATCTATTAAACTTAATTAATGCATGATTAGCACATGTTTACTGTAACATCACATTGTCAAATCTTGAACTACTTAGGCTTAATAAATTCGTCTCGTAAATTAGCCTCCATTTGTGCAATTTGTTTTGTAATTAGTCTATATTTAATAATTTTAATTAGTACCTAAACATTCGATGTGATAGGGATTAAATTTTAGTGGATGGATCCAAACACCCTTATTCTTTATGTGTCGTTGTGCTTTTCTGACTACAGTAACTTCTTTAATATTAAGATCTGTCAATATATAGTATATATGTTGTAGATGCTCCTAGCGTAAGTTGTGCGTGGGTGTGTTTATTGGGGCCAACGGATCCGAGCTGGCAGAAAGCAGATCGATTCGTATTTAATTTAACAGACTCGAAGTTTGTTGTATGCCTTTCCCTTCTTAAAACCTCTAGATTAGGTTTGTCTCTAATTCGAATAAGTTTATATGCACCTCATGTGACATATCAGAGAGGCAACCAGTTTTTTCTCTACCTAATTAGAACAGGGACCACCGATTATTCATTCAAGGAATGAAGGAAAAATCAGCTTCACTTCATATTATTTTATGAGCTACGCCGGCCAAAATTTATTATCATTTCCTTTCATTTGACCGTCAGAATATACGAGTGTCCAGTTTTTCTGTCTAGAGGTGCTGTCACGGTGCAAGCATTAAGCATCATGTTAAGTTCTACTCCGTACTATACTACCAGGGAATGCGCTTTTAGTACCCGGTCGGAACCACCCTTTAATACCGGTTGTGCAACCAGTATTACTATATTGGTACTAAAGGCCCAAATAACCGGTACTAAAAGGAACTTTTAGTACCGGTTATTTGGGCATACCAATTGTTACTAATTTGCGTGGCACGTCACGAGGCTTTTTTTCTTCTCCTTTCCTTTTCTATTCTTTTCTTTTTTTCCTTTTCTCATTTTCTTCAAAAATCACAATCACAAATTTTGCTCCTCGACAAGCAGCAATTCATTGGCGGATCCAAACACCCCAGCTAATTGCTACCAATTTGCTAGATATCAATTAATTATGGTGGATCCAAATAGGACCTAACTCGTTAAATAGTGCCTCTTCGTTCCATATCCCCCTCCCCTTTATAACCCCATGCATCTTAAGTTCAGTCGATCCACAATTTCATAGAGATAGCAGCACCCATACTTGTTAGCTTCTACTACAAGATCAGTACAAGACAAACAATCATAGGGGAGAGGCCAAAAGAACAATACAATGGCGGAACTTGCCATAGGGATTTCCAAGACCGCAGTGGAAGCTCTCTTGAATAAGGTGAAGACCGCCATCAAGGAGGAGGCCGAGCAATTGCAGATCGTGGAACGTGATATTAGTTTCATCAAGGACGAGTTCGAGATGATGCAGTCCTTCCTCATCAAGGCCTCCAGTGGGGAGGGCATGAAGAACCAGGTAGCGAGGACCTGGGTGAGGCAGGTACGTGACCTGTCCTATGACACCGAAGATTGCATTGATTACGTCGTCCTTCACCTGGACAAAAAGAGGTCATTTTTGCAACGCTTACTGCGGTTCAACATGCTACAAAAACCACTTACCCTTGACCAAGCCGTCGCTGAGATAAAGCGGCTCAGGGCACGAGCTGAGGAAGTGAACCAGAGGAACATGCGCTACAACCAGATTGGCAACTCTAAAGAGCAGGTGCAGCAGACAACTGCTGCCAACCAAATGGTATTGGATATCATCAAGAAGCCGACAGATGCCTTTGACAATCAGGAGGATATTTTGGATCTCACCAGATTGATAAAGATGGAAGACAAGGGCCTTCAAGTGATTTCTGTTTGTGGAACAGGTGGCGATCTAGGTGTAATTTCCATCATCAAGAAGACATATGAGGACCCAGAAATCTGCAAAATGTTTGAGTGCCGCGCGTGGGTGAAGCTGGTGCGTCCTTTCAATCCACATGAGTTCATCCGGAGCTTGTTAGCTGGGTTCTATGCAAACTCTCCCAGCCAAGAGCCAGAGCTGGGTTCTGGAAACTCCCACATCAATGGAGGTCCAGGGAAGCGACTTTTTAGCATCCTTACCCTTGCAGAATTTGCAAAGAAGCTAGTTGGAACTCAGGATGTCCACTTTTTAGGTGCGAAGGTACTAGAGACGATGAAGGCTACCCAAGACAATATCAATACAGATTACATGGAGATAATCAAGAAGAAGGCATACCTCATCGTCCTAGAAGACCTTTCAAGCATAGAAGAGTGGAACGCCATCAAGACGTTCATGCCAGACCTGAGGAATGGCAGCCGGATTGTTGTATCAACGCAGCAGCTTGAGATTGCAAGCCTGTGCCCGGAGCAGACAAACCATGGGTTGCTCCGTGAATTCTCAACTGATCACTCTGTCTATGCCTTCTTCAAGGCGCTTCCAAGAAAACATCAGGTACATATAATAAACTACTGCCAGAAAACTTTCCAACATATCACTATTCGTGGCATAGTTATCTTAAATGTCTTATCTCAATTTAGAAAGATATTTCACGTGTATTTCTAATATAAGTCGTTTTATGGTGTCCCCAACATATCAAATATATATGTATATCCCCTTTGCTATCCCTACTAGGAGGTACGTACTTCCTCCAAAATGGAAAAAGTTATAGTTTTTGTCCTAAGTCAAACTTTTCTATCTTTCACCAAGATTATAAAAAAAGAATATGAAAATCTACAATTACAAAAAAATGCTCGACCAAAACATGTTTAGTAGTGGATCTATATTAATGAAAAAATTTGATGTTCTATTTGTTGGTGCATTTAAAAGAAACAGTCAAAGTTTGAGTTAGGACAAAACTTAAATGTCTTACATTTCGGATGAGCTGTGTGTGTGTTAAAAACAAGTAGAAAACAACCAAGAGAGTACTGTGTGCGGCGCAAACCACAACTTAGGTGAATGAGATTCCAGATATTTTTAAATGATCTGCTATTAGTAAATCGTACATGCCATTTAGAGGCTATCAATGCTCCGATATAAAGTTTGAAGATTTTTTTAGTCAAATTAAGTATTATGTTTCTAAATTTTAGGCTACTTTCATCCAAACATTTAAAATCTCTAAATATCAGTGATAATCATACCTAAAAAGTGAAAGAAAAAATGTATCAATGTATTTTATGTGATAACAAAGACCTATCAAAAGCTTTTTTTTGGTACAATCAACGTAAACCAGAATAGGTATACACGACAAGAATAACTATAACCATGTCACACCCGATTTTAAGGATAAAACCGAGTGTGCGCCAGGATCAAGTTATACACATGTATGACATAAGTGAATAACAAAGACAGTATCATAATGAATAAAGATAGTATTAAACAGTCATTACATGACCGAAAGTCTCAATAAAAGACAAGCCTAATTTTATTACGCAGCGGACTCCGAAGACGACGACGACAACACCACATGCCGCTGACTGAAGAACCGTATGCCTAGAACTCCTCAAAATCGTCAATGTACTCCACTAGATTATCTTGGTCTAAACAACGGGTTTGCAAGAGTGAGTACACTTATGGTTGGTACTCAACAAGTCATGGGGAACAATGTAGTGTAAAGCAAATCAAGGTATGACTAAGACTTAATCAGCATCAGCTTTTAATTAGGTTGGTCAAATTTTATTAGCAATTAACTAAGTGTAAGTTTATACCACCCGAAATGAAACAAGAACATAAATAAAGTAATAAGATAACCATGAATGAAATAACAACGATTTAAGTCCATCTTTCGATAATGTTATCATGTGAGGGTCCAGGCCGCTCTTAACCGTGAGCACGGCTGATCGATCAATTTTACACTCTGTAGAGGTCACACATCTTTACCCAGAAGTCGCGTAAAAGTTCAAAAGAACTTTGGACCCTACCATGTGATGTTTACAAGGCACCATACCACACTTCCGAGGTGTGATTGCATAGGGACGCTACGAGATCTTTACAAAGATTCCCTAATAAGAAGTGGTCCGCTAAGGTTTCATGATCAGCGCAATGTATAACAGTCCCCGAGTGGTATAGTGTCTTAGCAAAGTCCAGTTCCCAAGAGAGCAAGTGCTATACACAAACTACTGTCTTTCCCTCTTGCCCTTTCGGTAAGACCGCTTCGAACTAGAGTTTCTAATTATTCAGCCAAGACCAGAGCCATTTAGTCTTGTGGTAGCACTGTTTTCTTGGGTGGTCGCTCCATGTTCCGATTAAACATTTATGATCTTGTATTAATGAAAGGTATAAAAGAAGTAAAGCAGGATTAATCATTGAATTCAGTTAAACCACCATATCCCAAGTAAGCAATAAGCATGAGCTACCCAACATAAAAGTAAACCCGGTTGGTCAAGGCAAAGGTAAACAAAATCTAGGCGAACCTTAATTGGTACCCATCAAGATTACAACTATTATGTGCATAGCAATGTTGTATTGAACATGAAAGTAAAGGTGAGTAGGACTTAAATAAGTGATCAAGGACACGACTTGCCTTCTTGGCCTTGCTCTTGCTGTTCGTACTCCTTGAAGGCTTGATCTTCAAATCCCTCGAACTGCGGATCGTCTACACGCGTCACACGAGCACATACAAGCAAATAAATGCATAACATAATAAAAAAAAGTACACCAATCATAATAATGAGAGAAAAAAATCTTGGAAAACTAATCTACGCATTAAAATGAACATGTGGATATAAAGAACGCGAAAAATGGAGTTAAGATGCAAAAGATACACTTAAAACAAGTTTAAGGGGCTTTTCTGCGAGAAAAACAAAACTTCCAGGGCTAAACTGCGAAAAAACGAGGACTTATACACAATTACACGAATAAACTAAAGGTTTAACACACAAAAATGCAACTCAGGATGGCGGGTTAATTTTACAAAAGTGCAGGGTTTAAAACAAAAGAAAATAGGACCGGCTTGCAAATACTTTTGAACTAGATTGGACTGCGGCTTGATTTGCAAAAAATGCGAGGGCTTAAATGCAAAAGTGATGTGGTGCGGCACGGTTGACTGGTACGCGACGGATCTGAGCCGTTCGATCCCGAGCGGACGGATGGGAATGTGGGCATGCGGAGCTGGTGCTCGGCTGGAGGGATTTGGAGCTGGGCTGGAAGAAAAAGGAGAAGAAGGAAGAATGCGGACCAAGAGGAGACAGAAAAGAAAGAAAAGGAAGGATTTTGAAATGGAAATTGAATTTGAGATTTAAATTTGATTCAAACACAAGCAACCAAAACTTATGCACCAGCATGAATGCACAATGAACTCCTATGATAAATTAATTTAATTTGAGAAAATGCAAATTTAAATGCCTAGAAATTTAAATGACATCCTAATTGAGCGACATCCTAATTGAGCAATTTTTAGTGAACTTAAATTCTTTTAAATTTTGGATGTTACAAACCAAGGGTAATATGCTTGCTGGGAATGAAGTTATTGGCAGTTTGTTCAAACTTTTTGGGAAAATAAGAATGTACTACTAACTAAAAGTCGTTTGCCACTACCGAGAAGCACTAAAGACTAACTGTTGGCCAGCCATAGAATAACTATCAGTTAAGATCACAACTCTTGTAGTGGTGCTACACTATTCTCATAAGCGAGTTGTGGCTATATGTCTTAAATCTAATGGTCAGAAAATTCAGGTGAGATGCATCCTGAAATCCTGAGTTCCCTCCTATATTATGCCCGCCATCTTATATGATATTCTTGTGCCTTGCATGCATGCGTACCATGTATCTTCCCCACAGCACCGTTCATATATGTTTGTTGGTCCTCCTCTCTTCTTATTTGCAGCATACTAGACGTAAGCCGCCATGCCCAGACGTGCAAATCTTTCGGCTACCGCCTCCCGACCATTGGGAGCAACATCATAACCTTTACGGGCGTGAATCTGAGATAAAGATACTTGGGACGCAGATAACATCAGCTCATGCACGAAAAGTCAGCGCAGTCATCTCAGTGTGCGGGATTGCTGGTGTTGGGAAATCTTTTCTCGTCCGAGCCTACTTTGACCATTTTGCAGCATGTTTTGGGAGTTCTGCTGTGGTCAGTGCATCCCGTCCATTCGATATCATGAACTTCTGTCAGGATTTAGTTGACGACTTGAAACCACCTGAAGGTGAAGATATCTTCCATAGGATTTGGAAGCATCTGGAAGAAAAACAGTGCCTTATTATTATTGACGACTTACGGTCCAAGGAAGATTGGGACCTGATAGAAGGTAAACTGATATTGAGAGCTTCGAAAAGCTGTATCATTGTCATCACAAGGGAAGAAAGTGTTGCCAGACATTGTGCAACGTCAGACCATGCAGTGTGCAGAGTCAAAGGTCTAGAAGCTGAAGCAGCCCGTAGTCTCTTCGAGAAGGTTTGTCATCAACCCATGTGATGCTAACAATTGAAATTTAAAATGGTATATGCTCTTTTGTGTTGAAACCATGGTAAAAATAAATGGAAAAAACAAACCTACCCTAGCTTGAATAAACAAATAGAATAACTCAAAATTTACTATGTATTTGAGTTTTTCTTTCAAAGCTATTTTAAGTACAATGACGAATGGAATCTAGTTGTCTTTGTCTATTTTTTTTATCATAATTAGGGGAAGGGAAGAGGCAGATGGTTGTTAAGTATGCCCTTGCTGTTATTCATTAGTTTACAAAATTTGATTAAAAATTGTCATTGTTTTTATAGGACTTTAAATAGAAATTTCATTAATAAGAAAATATATGTTCATGTAGACTTGCTTGACTTGGACCGGTTCTCTAATCATTTCATATCCAAATATTTGTAATCAGATGGATTCATACATGCACTCAATTTTGTAACATAACAAATAGACTTAACAAATAGATATGTGCCATTGCAATTTCACCTGTTTCAAAGTAGAGTCTTTTTTACTGCCAATGGAGGTATAACTGAATTACACATAACTAGAAAGGTACAAATTATTTAGTACCCAGTTACCAAATATTTGGTCGAACTGAATGGACTTGGGAACTAAAATCTACTCATATGGCTCCATCTAAAATTTGTTCAAGACAAACCTATACGTTTCTATCTAGATTTGCTATAATTAATGTTTATCTAGTACGTTTGTTCTCGAATCACCAAGAGTTTTCCAACCTAGAGTTCATCCTACCAAGCTAGCTAATCAACTAGCAAGTTGTGGATCTTGTTGAAACGTACAATTCACATGTAAAGTTTATTTGTATTTAAGTCTATATCAAAAAGTTATCGATTTTGTAAACACAATATAATATCTGTGCTGACTTGTAATTAAGTTAAAGCCAGCACAAATAGCTCTTATTATCGAGAGTCGGCATGGGTAATTTTCGAGGTATATGTTCTGATGGAAAACTCTTGGAGGACACGTATCACTGTAGGTTTAATGTACAGATCGTTTTATTCGCAACAATGTTGCTTCTTTAAATTTTCTTTAAGAATATATGATTTTTGCATTGGTCATCTCAACTAATACAATCCTTATATTTGTTGTACAATAGGAGACTAAAGATCATGGTGGAACCTTTCGTTGGGATTCTAACATGTTGGATGAAGCAGGGATTATCATAAACAAGTGCGGCAGACTTCCCAAACTATCTGTTGCTTTAGTTAAGTACTTGGCCGATGTACGAAATGGTATACTGGAGGCGCGGCGTCTGAATGCCAACTTTATGTATTCCTTGAATAACAGCAAGGGGCTTGATAGCTTCCAGGATATATTCGCCTGGATATATTCAAACTTTCAGGCTTGTCCTCAACTTCTCAAGAAATGCGTCTTCTATCTCTCACTTTTTACCCAAAGCAGCATGATTCGTCAGAGTCGTTTGGTGAGGAGGTGGATTGCAGAGGGCTACTCCGAAGGCACTGACAGCAACAGCAAGGTGGAGTACACAGAGAAGCTCCTCCACGAGCTAGCTAACTTGGGCATAACAGAGCATCCACATCAGACACCTACCGTGGCCGGTTGCCAAATCAACTCCTTATTCCTCGAGTATGTCATCTCACGGGAAACGGAAGAGAACATTTTCCTTCCATTGGAAGTCTCGGTACTGCAGGGGGAAGGAAGTCTGAACACACAACGTGTAGGACAGCATCTGGCAATTGGGAGCAGCTGGAAGAGGGACAAGTTTGTGTTTGACAACATGGACTTGTCGCGGCTACGGTCTCTGACGGTTTCTAGAGAGTGGAGGCCCTTCTTAATATCTGACAGGATGAGAGTGTTACGTGTTCTTGATCTGGAGGACACAAATGTAGCGGATGGTGACATCGAGCAAGTCGTGAAACAGCTACCTCGCCTCAAGTTCCTCGGCCTGAGAAGATGCACAAAGATATCCTGTCTGCCAGAATCCTTGGGTGACGACCTCAGGCAGCTCCAAACTCTGGATATCAGGCACACCTCTGTTACCAAGCTTCCAAAGAGCATCACCAAGCTGCAGAAGCTGCAGTATATTCGTGCTGCAACAAGCCTACGGTTGATGGACGAGGAGCCATCAACACCATGGAGGACTAGTCATGGACATGTTGACGCTTGTAATGGCATCATAGTGCCCAGAGGGATTGGGGCACTGATGGCCTTGCACACACTGGGTGTCGTCAACATCGGCGCTGGAGGCGGTAAGGCCATTCTGAACGAGCTGAAGTACCTGAGCCAGCTTAAGAAGCTCGGAGTGTCTGGCATCAACCGGAGTAACATCAAGGGGTTACTTTCGGCCATCTTTGGTCATAGCCATTTGGAATCATTGTCACTGCAGCTTCACAAGGACGACAAGGATTTGGAGTGGTTAGGAAAAATCACTCCTCCAAATAACCTACAGCGCCTTAAAGCGTATGTGCATGTAGTAAAGTACCCACATTGGAGCTATTTACAGGGCCTTGGCCAGTTAAAAAGGCTACATACCCTTAGTCTTCGTTTCGAAACGGATCAAGATGTTGAGCTTCAATTCTGTGACAATCTGGACAGAAATCGGTCGTCTACACACCGCCAGTTCAGTGAACTCAAGGTCCTCGAGATAGTTTGCAGCTCAAATTTACATGTGATGTTTGCTGGAGGAGAGATGTTTGAACTGAAGGTGCTGAAGGTTCACTGCTCAACTGGGGCGTCGCTGCAGTTATCTAGGATAGAGCGTCTGCATTCACTAAAGTATGTCTGGCTGAAAGGCTCCTTTGACGACACAACCAAGGAAGAATTGCGGCGCAAAGTTACCCAGCATCCCAACAAACCTAATTGGAAGCTGGATTAACCTTGCCAGCGTTAACGGGTCCTCACTGAGCTCCAGATGGTGACTGTTTGCAAGACCACACGCGTGGTTGGTGGCCTTAGTGCTACTTCTCTTCGTGTTCTCTGATAGCCTTTCATGTCTTCACTACCAAAAATAGCTACCTAATATTGAATGTTATGTAGGTGGTATGAGCCGTAATATCTGTATTCTTTCGAACACGTATTAGAATAGCTAGCCCATGTATATGTATGAACTGGGCATGCACAATGCCGTGGTACTCATTCTGTTGCTATTTTTTTTAATTATTTTAGAAAAAGGAAAATGTTTCCGACCTCTGCAATCGCACGCAGCACAATTTTTACCTCATTCTCAGCAACAAAGTTGATAATAAAATAGGGAAAGGAGCACACACATAAAAGAAAAAAATTAAAAGCAGAGTCTATTATTCCTTCTCCATCCATTATTGGCAAAAATATCCAAAGCGACAACCCAGTGCTTTGCTTGCCGAACGGGCGATCTCCCATGTATCCTCATGCTGCAGTAGGGACCAGAACCGCAACCAATATGCTCCTCTAAAAACAGCATGTATAAAAGAATTAAAATGTTTTTTCTAAAAACTTGAGTCGTTACGTGTACACCAAATAGCCCACATGACGGCAGCAACCCCAACAAACATTAATTTTTTATCCTTCTTTCCTATGCCCATTAATCAATTTCTAACCATATATGTTATTAATCTAGGCGGGGTTAACCTAGTAGTTACATGGACAACTCTCCATATGGTCTCAGCATGTTGACGGTCAAAAAAGAGATGTTTAATTGTTTCATTGCAATAATAGAAACAACACTTTTGACTTCTGACCCAATTCCTCTTAGCTAAATCATCCTTTGTTAAAATTACACCTTGCTGGAGATGCCAAAGGAAGATTTTTATTTTTAGAGGAATTCGTAGATTCCAAATAAATTTATTTGTGAAGGCGGTACCCTGATTCATCAAATACTGATACATAGACTGAACTGATGTAGGTCCTAGGTAAAGTTGTCCCTCCCTTGTGAAAGTTGTTGCAAGGATATTTGGCTACTAAGTTGTGCAAAGAAGTTAATTTATCCATGTTAGAGCTCTTTGAAAAGAAATATTCAATAGATTTTGGTTCATAACATTTTCCATTGTATCATGAGGATAATTAACTATATCAAAAAGGCTAGGAAACTACTCTCTAAGGGGTTTAGAGCCCACCCAAGTGTCCTTCCAAAATCTAGTTTGTGATCCATCTTTTATCTTAAATGTCCTACACCCCAGAAAGTCTTCCCTAACCTTTAATAGATCTTTCCAAAAATGTAAATCACTAGGTTTAATCTGAACCTGAGTAAAACATTTTGTACTCAGATACTTATTTCTGAGTAAGGTCTGCCAGGTATCTTCTTCATTAAGAAATTTAAAAGCTCATTTACTAAGAAGGCATTTGTTTTTAATCCAGAGATCGGTTATTCCTAAACCCCCTTGATCTTTAGGATGACACAAGATGTCCCACTTTGCAAGGTGGTATTTTTGTTCATCATTATTGCCTTGCCAAAAATATCTGGACCTATAAAAATCCAATCTTTTAAGGACGCCGTTCGGAATTTCAAAGAAAGACATTATGAACATGGGGAGGCTACTTAGACCTGAATTCAGTAAAACTAGCCTGCCAACATAGGATAGGTGCTTGGCTTTCCAAGTGCTTAATTTGCGCTTGAATCTTTCCTCAATTATACTCCAATCTGCATTATGGAGTTTACGATGATGCATCGGAATACCTAAGTATCTGAAAGGAAACCCACAACCAAACAATCTAGTATACTCTTGTTCATAATGTTTAGCTTCTCCATAACAGAAGATCTCACTTTTGTGGAAGTTAATTTTAAGTCCTGATAATTGTTCAAGAACACATAGCAGCAGTTTCAAATTTTTTGCTTGCTCCAAATCATGATCCATGAACAGGATTGTATCATCTGCATATTGCAAAATGGACAACCCATCTTCCACTAGATGGGGAATGACCCCTTTGATTTGACCATCGTCTTTTGCCCTCTTTATCAAAATAGAGAGCATATCTGCCACAATATTAAAAAGAATAGGTGACATGGGATCCCCTTTCCTTAACCCCATTTTGTTTGGAAGTAGTGTCCAATGTCATCATTGATTTTGATGCCTACACTTCCTCCTAAAACAAATCTTTCAATCCATGCGCACCATTGCTGACAAAATCCCTTCATTCGAAGAATTACCCATTGAGCTTCTTAGTATGTAATTCATGGATAGTTTCATGTAATATCACTACTCCTTCCATAATATTCCGACCTGGCATAAATGCCATTTGAGAAGGTCGAACTACCTTGTTGGCTACCCCCATGAGTCATAGTGGCAACCTTGGTAAAAATCTTAAAGCTTACATTAAGCAAGCAAATGGGCCTATATTGTTGTATTTTTGTTGCCTCCTTTATTTTTGGGAGAAGAGTAATTACTCCAAAATTGAGGCTATACAAAGGAAGGCGCCCTTCAAAAAAATCAGTGAATAAATCTAAAAGGTCCTCTTTTATGATGTCCTAGAATACTTGATAGAATTCTGCTGGAAAACCATCTAGATCAGGGGCTTTATTATGTTTCATTTGGAACACTACCTCTTTTACCTCATTCTCAGTAAAGAGAGATGTGAGGATGTTATTCTCCTCCTCGGTGACCTAAGGTATATCTTGATTTTGGTCTTCCACTAGGGTGAAATTATTTTCTTCTGGTGGTCCAAATAGTCCTTTGTAATAGTTTGTGATATAAGCTTTTAATTCAACATCACCCACTATCACCCCATCTTCTTGTTCTAATTTAAAGATGCGTTGTTTTCTATATTTACCATTAGCAAGCAAATGGAAATATTGGGTTATATCATCACCTTCCAAGAGGTCTTTAGTTTTAGCTCTTTCGTACCATTTAATTTCTTCTTCCATCAAGAGGTGAACTAATCGCTCATTGAGGTAATGCTTGAAATCTAAGTCCTGTTCAGAGAGTACATTAGTTTCTTCCTTTTATCTAGATCATCGATCATTGAAACTAATATCTTTTTTCCTTTTTATTTTGGCCTGCTTTATTTTTAGCCCATCCTCTAAGGAATTGCCGGAGGGATCTAATCTTATTTTGCCATTTTCTATAGCAGTGGTCCCCCCCATTTCTGATTGCCATTTGTTAGCAACTAAATCACGAAAGTCGTCTCTAATTAATCAACCTCGTTCAAATTTAAAAAGAGGTGGTTGTTTATTATGTGAAGAAGCACCCGTATTTAATAATAATGATGTGTGATCTGAATTACTTCTATGTTTGGCGTGTACAGTTGTGAGAGGGAACGTTTGCTCCCAATCTGTACTTACCAGAACTCTATCTAATTTCTCAAATGTTGGATCATCTCCACTGCTTGCCCAAGTATATTGGCGGCCTATATTTCTCTAATATCTAGAGATTGAATGACCATATTGAATAAATTTGGCAACTTCGAATCAAAATTGTCCTTATTCTTATCTTCCGGACGTTGCATAATATTGAAATCTCCACCAATTATGTATGGGAGTGTTTCTTTACTACACATATTAGCCAACTCTATTAAAAAATTTCCTTGTCTATTTGAAGCCATTATTTTTATTTCGAAGTGAACTTAACATAGAAGTCCCCTTCATTGATGGCTCCAATATCGTAAACCATAAGGTCGACACCGAGAAGAATTCCTCCAGAGTGACCATGTGACGACATGCAGTGCCATATGTATTATTTGCCACCACATAACTTTTTAAGGGTCCTATCCACGAATTGATCCCGACCCGTTTCCATGAGGGTAATAAAATCAATTTGCTCCTCTTTGACCATATCTTCTAAACACCCGTGTTTAGTCAAGTCTCCATGTGGCGGATCCACTTCGGATCTACTTGGTTAAACATGATTTAGCTGCATAATACGCGACGCTCATGCCTAAACCGAGTAACCACGAAGTGCCGTCGGATTTCTTCCGATTTAACCACTTGAACAGGACCATTTTAGCAGACCCACACGAAGGTGAGCGGTTCCAGAGAATACAACAAGTCCACTGAGTTAACAACTTAACCACTTAGTTTGGTTATGAAATAAACATCAAAGTTTTACAAGGTTTTCAGAAAGACAACAGAAGGTAAAACCACTAGCGGAAGCAAAACGTCGGGGTCGGACGTCCCTGGTGAGGCCAGCCGGGACATCACTGATCCCTCTCCTCGCCGTCCGAGGAGGGATCCCACTCGACCGTCCAACCCGGAGGGAGCTGGGGCGGCCAAGTGCCAGCGGGAGAAGGGTCGGGAGCAGCAACTTCACCTGAAAAACAGGGGCCACAACAAGGCTGAGCTACTAAGCTCAACAAGACTTAACCGACAGGAGTAAAGCTACTCCACACTTCTAGACATGCAACGCTTTTTGGCTGAGGGGTTTGTTTGCCCAAAAGCACTAAATAGAACCCTATTTTCAAGTTTTAGCTCCGGTTCTAAGTTCATTAACTGATCTAGGTTTTGCAACCTATTCTGAGCAATCATAGAACCAACCAAGGTATGTATATATCAACAAAACCATGTTATCATCAGATTCCTCATTTACTCAGGGTGACATAGCGATCAAGCAGTCTCAAACTGTGAGAGGCAGACGAATCGATTCGAGTTCTTTAACCATGCATGGTGAACCTAACCTCACGACATCCGCGCACCCGGAGGTCGCTTCCTGTGTCGGCCTTCCCCATCAATCCCCTAACCCGTGTCGGGCCTATTTCCTTTGGTGCAAGGTTCCACAGACCCGACCTCTGCCGTTCTGTGACCACGCTTGCCACCACGTGCGACATCCAGCAGGGGAAACTCTGTCCAAGAACAATGGGGCGACCGCTCACGTTCAGGTTCAATCCGGTACTCGGCTTCCTCATCCCATACTAAGTATGAGGTTAGTACTTTCAAACACTTGATCACGAACACCACCACTGTCGGGCCTTAGTCAAGTTTCATAGATAGACGGGGCGATCAACTGACCACCAAAGAGTTACCCAAGCCCTGCCCCGTCCATCGTCCTTACAGTTGTAACAGAAGGGTAGACATCCAACTCCTACAACTCGCGAGTGACACGGAATCACTCGGCTTTTACCGTCTCCTAGTTAAGCAAAGCAGCTACTCGGTCCAACAGCTAGTGTTCAGATCATGGGAACAACTAAGTCATGCATCTAGGGTTTCAAACAACTCCTGTACGTAAATGCACAAGCATGCTACAGAAGGCATGCGCAAGTCTGGTAAAACAACACAGGGTTTTCATGCAACCGGGGCTTGCCTTCGAGCAAGGAGGAAGAGAACTGCTCGACTTCTGGGGCGGCTTCGGCTTTAGAGGGCAGAAGCTCAGCTACACCGTCGTCTTCTAGCGCCGGGTGCAGCTCGTAGAAGCCGTCGGCGAGGCGCAGCTCTACACGAATGCAATGCATTAGTTAGTATAGACGGTTATTTCAACAGCAACACTTGTAAGTCTGAGCCCAGAAACTCGCGACAAAAAGCAGGAGTGTGGGAAGGTTCAAGGGAGCTGGTGGAGATCAAGAGGTAAGGGTCCGAGGAAGGAACTTGTGATCTGACCCTTAAACTAGAGGGTTTGGTATGCTAGGGATCCTCAGACTCAACGCTGAAGGGTTCCCAAGTTTTACACATACACCCTCGGTTTGAAGAAAAGGTTACAGCCGAGCCCTCGGGCGAGGCGGAGAGGGGTCGGCGGAACAGGTAGGGTCGGGCGAGACGGAACCGGGGTCGGGCGGATAAGAGGGGTCGGGCGAAGCGGACAAGGGTCGGACGAGGCGGACCAGGGGTCGGCAGCTTACCTTCTTCCTACAAGGAAAGCTTGGGGTCGGGAAGAAACAGGCTTGGGCGGAGGGACTAAGGCTTTGAACAGCGGCGAGGTCCTGTAGTGCTCCGGGGGCGGCGATGCTTCTTGTGGATCACAAGTGAGCTCTTACGCAGCACGGAGGAGCAAGCGGCTGGATGGCTTGGGGAAAACGGAGTGGAGCGGAGAGGAGAGTTCCTTAGAAACTTAGTGTGTGGCGCTGGGAGCTCGAGCAGGAAGCAAGAGAAATGGCGGAAAGGCAGTGATGGCGGAGGGAACTCCGGCGGGGTTCGTGCATTCCCTTTTATAGCGGCGGGGAGAGAGAGAAGGGAAGCGGTGCGGAAGTGAGAAGGGGAGCGGCGCGAAGGCCGGGGAAGAAGCAATGGAGTGCTCTGCCTGGGCGGCGATTGAGCAACGAGGGCGGTGGTGCAGGACTTCGGGGATGACGCTAGCGGTCATTGGGCTCTGGCGTCAGGGCGGCGCAGGAGCGGGTATGCCAGTGGTTGAGATTTGGCGGAGGTGGGCGTCGTCGTGCGGTAGAGTTGATGGAAATGACCGGGTTAACGGCGCTAAAATCGAGGGCGCACAGGTGAGAAGACAGGCGGCCGCGGGCGCGCGGGCGAGCGCGGAGCAACAGATTGTCAAGCGGCTTCTGACAGGGCGGGAAAAGGAGCTGTCGTTGCCGTGGTCAGGGTTGGCGGAGAAGGAATCGTCGGGTAGCGAAGACCAGGCGGCGCGACCATGTCGAAGTGACGGAAAAGACGGGCGACATCGGGCTCTGCGGCCGGGATCTGGCGATGTGATGATGGGCGCGGGAGGCGAGGCGTTGCAGAAAGGTTGCAGAGGGGCTTCCGCTGCAATTAGGGAAGGGGGCGCGAGAATCCATTCGGTCGTGGGCTAGAGACGAGGCGGAGCGGCGGGCGTCGGAGAAGTTGAGCCACGCGGCGGGGAAACTCTGAAGCGGGCATGCAACTCGAGTGCACCTGTCGCGGAAGATCTGGGGGAAAAAGATCTCAGGGGTCCACCGATCAGATAGAACGGACGTTTTGGGAAGGACTTAGAAGGATCCGACGGTGAGCTGGGGTTTGCGGGGTCGGAACTGGAGACAAGCGGGGAGGGGTCGGGTCTCAGGAGTCGGGACCGGTCGGGAGGTTGAACACTTAGGCTTGGAAAACTAGACAGGTGATCAGGGGCTCGGATTAAGATTAACTGGGAAGATTTGGGGCCGGTCGTCACAGCCCAAGACCTCTGCTATTCCAAAAGATCCCTTTCATTTGAGACACAATTTGGATGGTATTATTGGTTTCTTAATGGCTATCTTATTCTTGTTTCTAGAATTTAATCTCTTCTTACGTGGTGTAGCATTTAATTCGCAACAAATTTGATCATAGCCTTCCTCATATGCACTCTCCTCAAAATCCCTAGATATGTGGTGAAGATGTGCATCTAAAAGGTCTTCTTCTTCCTCATCCAGGTTAATCTTAGGTGAGGATACTTTGCTACTACAACCATCTTTCTTTCCTGACAATTTAAGCCTATCTATTTCTATGTTTTTGAGAGAAGTAACAGAAGATAAAATAACTCTATTATGTCTACCCATCGAAACCCCAATGTTGGCAACTCTAGAAGAAATAATAGAATCTGAAATAGATGGGAAAGACAAACAATTACCTGGTTCCAGTGAATTCCTTTTGGCTGCCAAGTTCATTGCTTTCTCCATTATTTTGATGTCCCCAATTGCTGCTGCGCGTTTACTTGATCTTCCCCCGGTGCACTGCCTCCAGGAATTGCTGCAATTTCTTCAACTTCAATGACAGCCTCTAATGATTGGAGAGCATTTGCCATCACCACATTAGTAGTATTAGCACGTATACCATTCTTCTTAGAAAGTGCCTGCAGCATTCTACGGGGCAATTTGTGAAAATTTGGCTCTGATGAAAACCCCTCTGGACTAATCACCATCCCAGCCAGAACATCTAATGAAACAGTTCCCATTTCTGGTACAGGAACCTCCTTAGTTGTTGTCACTAAATTAGTGGCCGCATCAGGTAGCATCAGGTCCTTGTCGCTCGGCCGGCACTCATCTGACTTGCCTGTGGAAGCTGTACCCTGCCCGACTTCTGAAAATTCTTCGCTAGCACCAGTCAGAGTTGCAATTTCCCCCAGCTGGTGCTCCTTTGGAAGTGAAAGTCTCGACGTGTCGTGGACAGGTCCGTCCAATCCTAGCACGCAAGTCATATGCTGCCTGAATGCTGAAGCTGAATCGTTGTGTTCTGTCAGCGGACCCAATGTTGCTGTTCTTTGAATAACAGTACCAATATCCATCTCCCCTTCTGCATGCAAATTTGACTCTCTAGGCACACCCTTCCTGCATAGTTGGTGTCTTATCTGATTCAGGGATTCTTACACCCATCAGATTTATCATTGGTGCATGAAAAATTTCCCCTGCAATCTCCGAGCCTTGCACTACCACTTCTGTACCATCTCTGTCAGAGTAGCTGTCAGTGTCTACTGCTGCATGCACATTAGCTTTCAAGACCTCGTTATATGCCACAACATCATTTGTATGAGACCCTTTCTCAATTGGACTCTCACTAGTATAAGTGGTGTCTTGATTAATCTCAGCAACCACCCGGCCACTAATCTCATCAAGCAAATTATCCACAGCCAAGTCTATTACATTTTCCATTATTTGCATCTCCATATCAGTAGATGCACCAAATTTTGGTACTTGATCAGACTGTGTGCTTTTTGGAATATTTCCCGATGAACCAGAAGAGCCTGATCCATCATTGTTTTTTTTTGCACATCCTCCATCTCAAGATCCTTATCTTTATCTTGGTTGTCCGGCTCGAGATCATCATCCTCGTCCAGATCATCCGGCTCACCACCATTGTCCGTCACTACTTGATCAACTTTAAAAAAATATTTCATAAAGACAATCATCCACCACAATATCTACCTTATCTGGGATGCAATTCACATCAAGGACAGCAACCATTAGCCGCACAACTCCTATCTTTTTCATTGACCTCATATCTACCCTCTGAGTGGCTCCCAGAATGGATCCCACTGCCCAAAGAGGTAGAAAAGACCTAATCTCATAAGGGACACCATAGACATGAACCCATACTTTCTGTAACTTTTGCTTTGGCTTAATCTCATTTTTCACTCCTCAAATTGCATCACCCTTCAATGTATCAGTTCTGAGTGCTTCATACTAATCATCCTTTGAAGCTCCACTGACATGGAAACGGCACAATGTATGTGTTGTTGCTGTGTTCCCGTACCACCCAATCCCACTTCACTGGAATAGCACGTGCAAGTTCACTTTTAACAAGGTCCACTGGCACATTCCCCTCAACAATTTTGATTAGAGCAGTAGCAGATACCTTTCGAGGAGCCTTTGCCGCTGATGTGTATGGAATATGGAAGAAGCCAAGGCCGTCACCAGCAAGCCCACAGAATGTGGCTATTGGCTTAGACCATGTAGAAGTGGGCAGTGAGACGTGAAGTGTTCTCCTTCACAAATCTCACATCATAGCACAAACTTCTTTTTCTTTTTAGTAGCAGGTTCCCCCACAGGTTCTGTACCTTTATTCCTCGGAGATGCATTCGCCTGCTTGTTGTGCGCTCTTCAGCAAGACCTTTCCCTGGGTTTGTGCCATGATAGCTTCCACCAAAGCCACTTCCACCAATGCCTGGTACAGTTCCCTCAGCACCCCCTCCTCTGGTGCCATCAGATCTTTCACCATGACCACCATGATCCCGGCCGCGTCCTGCAAAGTCCTGGCCGCGACCACGACCGTACGGCCTGGGAGGCCGGCTATTGCCGCGGGCAGTTCGAAACTGATCGACCTCCGTAATTGCGGCCACAATGTTGATCGCCGCCTCCAGCACCGCCAGCCATGAGCACCTCCGCGTAGGTTTAATCAGGTCGCCTCCTACACAGCAAGGCCAGACCAGGGTTGCGTTGTACCCAAGTCAATTTTGGGCCTGTTATGTCAATCGGCCCACCTGGATGCCCACCAACTTGCCCATTCGAATTTTGAATCGGCTGCAATTCCGGATCAGAACGACGAACACGCTGCTGACGGATTCACTGACTGGATTGGTGCTCCTCACCACATATCGGCAGGAAATCCCCCAAAGTTAATGGCGATCTCCTGTGCTTGGGCAAAGGCTCTTTCCACCCTTTCTTTTTATCCCAAGGCCATCAACCTTTGAATAATTGTTGTAGTCTGGGCTTCCCTTGATCACGAGTTTGCCGTGGAAGATGAACAGGCACCCCCGGTGTTTTAGATTTAAAGCCTGCAATCACAGGGTTACATACCTGGGTGATGTTCTCCACATCGCCAAGATCTTCATCCAAATCGAAGTCCGATTCGCACCAGAATTTGCCCGTGGCGCCCTCCCACTGCACTTTTTCTCATGGAAGATGTGTTGCTGCCTTCTTGAGAGCGAGACAATATCGTCGATTGTAGAGGATAATCTTTGCCGCGCAACCCTGTCCTCCTCTATCAACGAGCCATCCCCCTTGTTTGAGGCTAGGCGATTTTCTCGTTGAACGCCATACGAATGGAGCGAGCGAGAATACTATGGCGTCGCCTCATTCATCCGGCCTGGAGGAGCCAAAATGGTGTGAATAGAAGGCCCATATAGACCATATAGGCCCAGCTTAGATCTCCTGTACATTATGTTTCAGAAAACACCATTCGGTGATCCTCCAATGGTGTCCATCTTATACAGGAAGAACAGATAGCCCAGGTAAGGACTTTTAAGAATAAACAAACATATGTGCACATTTGCCCAGGTCTTCACTTGAGCTCACTCGAGAGAGCAACTGCACAGGGCACCTTTCTGTGTAGCAATGCCGCCATGGTGAACCGGATGGATTAGTGACCTCGTCTGTGCCTCTGCATTTTAGCGAACACATGATGATAAACGTATGGTCTTATGGATGGGACAGACGTTATTAAGCAGATGTGACCATCGGCTGAAGAATACAATGGGCAGGTACACCTTAACATTAGTATGGCCACAATAGCTGGGCACATCCTCCTCTCAAGCCAAACAATTTGACTTTTATCAATTCCAAATACACACTTCGTTACAGCAATCCCCAGACCCCCCAGCGGAAGTGCATGTACATACTGGAGTTATAATAAGAGACAGAGTAGCGTATTCCTACTCCCATCAATTGGTTCGGTGGGCTGCTCTGTGGTGTGGCATCATGCCCTCATTGGCGGATCAACACAAACCAACAGGGAAAGGAAAGCGATTTGGTCCATCATCTACATGAGAATACGAACCCTTCGCACAGCAGCCCAACGCCTTGAGCCATGAGGGCAAAATAAATCTAGGTGGATTGCATGGGCGCATGGCCCTTCGCCAACTTTTTTTTATTTTAGCCCTTTTCGTGAAAATTTTTCATAAATAGACCTCTAGTGGAACTAATTTAAAAAATGGACCCTTACTTTAACGCCAGGATGGCTGGCGCCAAGCTACAACGTCTTGGCGCCAGCCTCCATGGCGCCAAGGTCGAGCCGTCGCCGCTGACCGAGCAGCTGACGTGGCGGAGGCTTGGCGCCATAGATCTCCGGCGGGGGTGGGCGGGGGCGCCCGGGCGGGGGCGGGCAGGCGGCAGCGACGCTGGAGATAGCAAGTTTGAATGAAGAAGCGAGAAAAGAAAGGGACGCACAAAAGAAAGGGACACGCCCTGTTATAGTAATAGGCTTGGCGCCCTGTTGTGGTAATAGGCTTGGCGCCAAGATCGATGGTGCCAGCCACACCACCCGCTTGCCACGTAAGCCACGCCACGCCACGTAACCTGCTCGCCACGTAAGCCACACCACGCCACGTAACTTTTTTATTTTTATATTTTTTATTTTAGCATTTTGCAGAAATATATAGTCGGATAAAAAAATTACAAACTAGGCTATTATCGCCGGTCCAGCCGGCGATAGGGCCTTATCGCCGGCCCAGGCGACGGTTGGGCCGGCGGAAGGGCCGTACCGTCGGCCCGGCCGGTGACAAGGGATACACCCCTCCGCACCACACTTTTAAAAATTATAACTAATTCATATCAACTCGGATGGAGATAAACTTTATATAAAACTTGTAGATCTTCACAAGATCTACAACTTTGTAGTTAAAACTTTTTTCATTTGATGTCATATTGGTGCTCAAATAATCAACACAAGTTTCAGATCTAAAATTCAATTTTTAGATCTCAAAATTGGGCAGCACACTTTCAAAAAATGATAACTAATGCATGTGAGCTCGGATAGAAATAAGCTTTATATGAAAATTGTAGCCCTCGACTAGATTTACAAATTTGTAGTTCAAACTATTTTTATTTGGAGCCATTTAATTGTTATATTTTAGATCTAAAACTTGTATTGATTATTTGAGTACCAATATGACATCAAATGAAAAAAGTTTTAACTAAAAAAGTTGTAGATCTCGTCGAGATCCACAAGTTTCATATAAAGTTTATCTTCATCTAAGTTAATATGAATTAGTTATGATTTTTTAAAGTGTGATGCGGAAGGGTACACCCCGGCCTGGGGTCGATAAGGTCCAGCCGGCCGTAATAGTCTAGTTTTGCAATTTTTTCATCCGACTATATATTTCTGCAAAATCAAAAAATTATATATATAAATAAAAAAGATCCCGGCCCACTACGAGAGGGATGTTCGTTTAACCCTGGCGTGGCTTCTATCCCGGCCCACCCCGGCCTTTTTTCACCACGCCGGCCTGGGAATCAACCCTCGAGTCCCTAGGCGTGGAATGAATCCTCCCGCATCGCATCGAGTTCGCGAGAAGTCTCCCGCACGGAGGCGACGCGAGATGGGGTGGCGGCGCTGCAGCGGCTGCCGCGCCAACGGGCCTCGGACGCGACTGCGACTCGACGCTCTTCCCTGCGGCACCCATCGCCTCCGGCCTCCTCCTCTCCGGTAATCACAGCGTCCTCATCTTCCTTCCCCTGCCCTCTCTCGTTCTAGGGTTCTTGGTTCGCAGTGATTCCGTCTTTGAAGTCCAGTTCTTAATTCGCCGAAACTAGAAATCAGCGATAGTCCGGATCCAGATCCTACAGGCCAGCTCCTCTTGGTACTTGTGTCACTCGACAAAAATGTTTTAGCTGTTCTGATTAGGGGTGTCTGCTCACATCGGATGTTTGATACTAATTAGAAGTATTAAACGTGGGTTAATTATAAAACTAATTGTACAAATGGAGTCTAATTCGCGAGATGAATCTATTAAGCCTAATTAGTTCATGATTTGACAATATAGTGCTACGGTAATCATTTGCTAATGATAGATTAATTAGGCTTAATAGATTCGTCTCGCGAATCAGCTAGGGTAGCTTAGCGTTCTGCAATTAGTTTTATAATTAGCTTATGTTTAGTTCCACTAATTAGCATCCGAACATTCGATGTGACACTGCTAAAGTTTTGCACCTAGTATCCAAACACCCCTAAGTAGCTTTGCAAGCAGCTCTCTAGCTTCTAATTAACTTGTTCTGCCCCAAACGATAGACAAGGACAATCCAAAATACTGGATGGCTAGCTCCATTTGCATTTGTATTCATTGCACTAGTCAATTAGTGGACAGATCAACTAGAACTTCAATTTATGTCCTCTGTAGCTATAAGAGTCCCTTGCATGGTGTGTAGAGATGATCAGAGGGAATTAACAAGCCATTTGGAGTATCCGCACTGCATTGCCAAAAACTGAAGCCTTAATTCACATGTCTCGAGCTGGCTGGTCTCGACCTTCAATTCCCATATCTCACATGTTCTCTGCAGAAAAATTCAGAGATCTCATCTCCATCAGAATATTACTGCTCGTATATTGCTGCTCAAGTCGAGTTCCTCAAGATCCAAAGGGTGAGCGTGCAGTCGGCTCCTCACCTCCACCGTGGCCGATCCAAAGTGTTCCAGTGTGTACGCATGCTCTTGTAGTGGAGGGAGGCAACTCAGGATTGGCGTTTAGTGTGTGAGTTCTGCTGTATTTCCTTATGACATCACGCATCTTGCAGACACGGATAATTTCTTGTTTTCCTGCCTGCAACATTCGGTTCTTGAGTAGCTAATTATGTTATTCCCCTACCTGATTCTGACACCATGGTAGAGAGGATTAGTATTGCCAGCAAGATTTTCTTTTCACATAGCTGCTGGATGCATCAGAACTCCATGCAGGTTGACAACCAACAGATCAAAAACATATTTGTCGTCATCCTGACAATATTTTGCTTCCAGTCAGTAAAACTTGGTGACCTAAGTTTAAGCTATACATTTGAATGATTTTGAGGTCACTTGTTAATCTTTGGTGGTTTTCCCTAATTTTTAGTATCTTGTCATATGAACTGATCCGAGTGCTGTTAAGGTCATATCCTCTTAAGCCACATATCATGCGCCTTCAGCAATCAGCATTACATATTCACCTGCGCGGCGCGACCCCAGTAGCACGCCTGCAGAGTCGGTCTCTTTATTTCACCGTCACTCTGTACCGGTGCGTTGTGCGTACGCACGTCGTCCCGAGGCCGAGCTAGGTGTGTTGTGCGCACTTGGCTACCCCCACGAGGTGTTAATAATATTGTATTTTAGAATGCATACAGGATCGGATCATTCGTTGTTCAGGCGGGGATCATTGTATCGTTGCCGGATCGGAGCGCTAGCAGCAGCAACAATCTCAGCCGTGCATCTGGTCTGGCACCAGCACTGGAAGAAGGCACAGAAGCCGGAAAAGTTGTCGCTGCTTTCGTTCCACGCAGGCACGTTTGCAGGCGTCGTCGTTGAACCATGACCAGCACGTCCCTTTGTAATTGCCGCTCAGGTGCTGGCTGCGATCATGATCCTCAACGGACGCCGACTCTGCATATGCATCCAGGCGGCGGCGGTGATGACGAGCAGGAGGACGGCAGAGAGATTCTTTCGTGACGGTGCCATTGCTTGTTCTGGTGGAAGTTGGTACTATACACGATGAAGAAGATTGAGCGAGCAGGTTGGTGGAGGATCGAGGTTGGAGAACTCTGGCAATCACATGTCCAAAGAGAGCGAGCTTCGAGCATATGTACACTCTCAACAAGAAAAGAACAAAACTATCATCACTACCACCCGACGGGCGGATCCATCGGAACTGCCAAGAACGCTGGGAGAAAGAAACTCTAGAGAGTTACTGCATCCTCCTGCCCTATGATGCCCCGTCAGAGAGGCATCTATTTCTAATCGGAGATATTGAAGCACATGATCCCCTAGTGTTTTCCACCGCAGAAGCAAAAGCACAGGATCCATTGGTATGGATTCATTTGTGGACTCCAGCGAGGAGTCCAGAAGCACCAAAGCTGAATCGGGTAATGTCATGCATGATAGGTTGATGATGGCGAAGGGTGCAAAGCCGGGGGGGGGGGGGGGGGGGGGGGGGGGGACCTTGAAAAAGAAGAATTCCTTGAAAGTATATATACATGGAGGAGCAGCCAAGGAAATTGAGAAATAAAAGAAAAATAAAATTTATCTTAATGCCAGCTGGCGCTTATCCACCTGCTGCATGCACGAACAGTGAGCTTGTTTCTTCCCACCATTTCTCTGTTTCTTATTTCCCATGTCTAGCTTCTAATCCTTTTCTTCACATACTTCTGCCCAATTTTTTCCGCAAACATTTTGGCACATCTTTTTCCCTTTCGGTACAATGGGTATGAGGGAGATGAAATGGGTGGGGGAAATCTTTCATATACATATGAATGTCGAAGAATACTAAAATAGTGTTATTCTTGTGGCATTTTAATTATTGGTTCATGTAATGAAAATATTGTGCGGTTGTGCCCAATAGATAGGTTCACAAAAAAAAAAGCGTTAGCTGACCAAAAAAAACTTATTACAAAGTTTGATAGATGCGTCAACAGAGACAAATCAACACATGGACATAAAAATATGCATCTCTCCATTGAAAAAGATAATCTCATTAATTTTTTCCAAAATAATAAATAGAAAACGAGAGCTTTCATCTTTGAGGAAACGTATCCACAATGAAACCTTGCAAAAAAAAACAACAATTGCAAATGCTAAATAGCAAGTGTTTAAAATAAAAGAATAATAAAAATATAAACATTACACTTATCCACCTTATGAACATAAAACTGGAGTTATGGCCATCGTGGAACCATTTTGGGAAATAAGAGTTCTTGAGCTCATTGGCTATTTGAAATACAAATAAGAACATTACCACTCCACTGTGTCACAGCAGCTATATTTTCTTAAAAAAGGAAAAATACAAGCAACCATAAGTTAAGTAGCACTACAAGTTGTATACTCATGTATCAAAAGGATATTTTATTCTTTTTTCTGCAGTTGTGCATATTTGGAACAATATACTGAAACTTTGTGCTTGAATTACAACCTTTGGACTTACGTATCCAAAAACTGTGTTTGTAATTTCAAAACTTCAATCTGTACTCTCTATATTTGTGAGCTTTCAAGTTATATGCAAAACACTTTACGATTGGATAAAAAGAAAAAATGTTGACTCCTTTAACAAAACTTTCTAGAATCCATTCACCGGTAGAAAACTCGCCTTTAGTCCCGGTTGGTAGGAAGCAAATCTTCCGAAAATCCATCCGGGATAAATCAATCGAGACAAAAGGGAGGGGGTCTTTTGTCCCGTGTCACTCAACCGGGACTAAAGATCTCCTTTTATTACCAACCGGGATAAAAAGGGTTGCCACACCAGGCGCAGCCCAAAAAAAGAAGAAATCCCAGGGATCCCCAGGAGGCCGCCCCCCACGCGCATGTTGCAAGTCACAATTCACGCGATTTTTTACGCGAAATATGCGCATGCGCGGTGCGTGGGATTCAAACCCACAACCTCAAGCCTCGCGCGTAACTTCCTTGTCATTCCACCTACACAGCACATCTAACTATATAGGAGATGCAATCCTTTTGTATTAACTCGTGGGGACCCTTTTATCCTGGTTGGAAACACCAACCGGGATAAAAGACCATGTTTTATCCTGGTTGGTATTACAAACCGGGATAAAAGGGTTTGAGGGATTTAGTCCTTTTTTTTAGCCATCCGTGGGGGACCCTTTTATCTCAGTTGGAAACACCAACCGGGATAAAAGACCCCCTTTTATCCTGGTTGGTATTACAAATCGGGATAAAAGGTCCAACCGGGATAAAAGGGAGGTCTTTTATCCCGGTTGGTGTTTCAAACCAGGATAAAAGGCCTCTCAGGGCCTTTTTTTTTTCCACTGGCATTTGCAATCGGGGTAAAAGGTCCCGGTTGGTGAGCCCCTCACCAGTGACTGAGCTTTAGTCCCGGTTTGTGAACCTTTTATCCCGGTCCAACTTTAAACCGGGATAAAAGGGGACGCATGGAAGATGAGTTCTCTACTAGTGATTACTTTGAACGTGCCTATTCAGAACTTTAAATTCATATTTTGAAAACTTATCAACCACATGTACAAAACTTTACATGTAACAACATAATTAAAAACTTTATATACCCTTGGCTTTAATGTATCAAAATAACATTTTATTCTTTTTCTATAATTGGTACATATTTGGAACAATATAATGAAACTTTATGCTTGAATTACCAACTTTGGACTTATGTATCCAAAAAATTTGTGTTTGTAGGTTCAAAACTTCAATTTGTACTCTCTATGTTCGTGACCTTTTAGGTTACATACATAACACTTTACGATAGGATATAAAAAATGTTGACTCCTTTATACAAAACTTTCTAGAATCCATTACTTTGAACGTGCATATTCAAAACTTTAAATTCATATTTTTAGCCAAATGATTAGTGAAAAAGCTAATTAACTTGTCAAATGATTAGCCAACACAAGCCTGCCACGATTAAACAAAGGAGCCAAACAGTTGCTCTACTATAGCATGAAAGTGACAGTCCATCAAAAAGAATTCTGGTGCTCTGAATCAAACTATGCAAATCTGAAGACAAACTGAACTGCACAAAAGAACTGAGCAGCCGATGCTTAACTGCTGCCTGTGCTTGCCGTGAAGCACGACCTGCAGCTACAAACAATCTGCAGATAGATCAAGCAACCATGTGTCCAAGCAGACAGAAATGCGTTGATCAAATATACATGCTGCTTTTTATCTGAGGTAATGGAAACTCAATCGCAAAGATCGACAGGCAAGGTGAAGCTGTGATCTGTTGCTGGCCTGCCTGCAAGTTGTAGCTGTCGAGCATGAGCATGGCCAAAGCTGGGCTGGTGCTGTTACCTTGCCACTGAATGTGTACAGCCTCTACAGAGTGTAAAAACTGATATATCAGCCGTCCTCACGGTCAAGAGCGGTTTGGACCCTCGCATGATAATTGAACTTGAAGAATAATTAATCTGTGTTTTATTTATGCTTTATTTATGTTCATGATCTATTCTTGCTCTGATGTTTAATTGGGTGGTATAAACTTATACATTAGTAAGTATTTTGCTAATAAACTTGACCAACTAATTAAAATGCTTAACGCAGTAAACCGATCATCAGACCCTGTTGCGGACCTGATAAAGGAGTTTCCTTGATGGAATCTGAGTAGAAGTTGAGGTTGTGGTCTTCAATCGCCTCCAATCCGGATTGTGATTTGGATAGAGTTGCTTGATGAACCAAAGTCGCGTTTTGGAGTCGAAACGGGAATTGACTCGGAGTTTGATTCGGTTCGCACGATGGCTTGATTGCCTACTCATGGGAGCTAGTCCGAGTTGTTGTAGAGTCCGAGTTGAACTCAAACTCGCTGTTTGTCTGATTGAAAATTTTACTGAATTTCTCAACGAAATCCTCCGTAGCTTAGCGACGGAGGCTGATGTCGTGGTGCTTCTTCTCCGGAGCTTCCACAAGGTAGCGGTGAAAACTTCTAGCGCCGTCAGCGACACAGACCTAGGAGCCGAAGATGAAAGTCGCATCGGGTTCGTACGCGATCGTAGGCTTGATGATGACTTGAGCCATCGAACTCGCGTGGAGAATTTTGACAATTGCCCCTACCTGGCGCGTCAGCTGTCGGTGTTTTATACCCGGCAACCTACCACGGGAGTACCCGGGGTAGAGTTTTGGTTGGTGGGTGTCGCCAAAATCAGGATCTCGATGGTGTACGTAGGCACGCGATTTAGATAGGTTCGGATTGCTAGACCACGTAATACCCTACATCCTGTGTGTTGTTTGCTTGTATTCGATTGAACTTGTTTGGAGGGGGTCCCTGCCCTCCTTTATATATCAGGGGAGCAGGATTACAGGTCAGTTGTTTTACGTGAGAACTAGTCGGATTTGACTACAGAGTCCTACTCTGACTAGAAAGAGTAGTTTCCTTTGTCTTCGACTAATTCACTGGAGTCCATGTAGACTACGCCATCCTGCACCATGGTCCCCATATCCTGATACGTCTTGGTGTACTCTCCATATGTGGATTCGTACAAACCTTCTGGTGAGCCCATGGATGTATGCCCGACAACAATTCCTTAACTTGGCTTTACACTACACATGTCCCCACACTTGCTGACTACCAACCATAAGTGTACTCACACTTTTGTTCAGTACAAGACAACTCTATTGAAGACTTTGAAAAATTGCGAAACATACATTTTCCCAGTCAACTGCTTGTGAAGTTGTTGGAGATCCGCTGCTTATACTAGAGATTTTTATCTCAGCTTCTGATTATGTAATCTATGTAACTCTCTTTTCACACTTTAACACTGTATTTGATATGAAGTCATCGTATGTGTGAAACTTGATCTTAGCACATATATGATAGTCATCTGGTTTTGCCTTTAAAACCGGGTGTGACAACCCAGCTCCACAGTATGCTGATTAACTTGAACAAACGGCAAAAATTGAGCACATGGTTAGGCAGTCTCATCGATTTAAGTAGGATAGTTTTTATGATATTAATAAGACTGCCATATTAGCAATTTAGTAATTTGGTGACATGCCAATGGAGTTACGGACGGAATCGTTTGGTGTCTTGCTCGAGCCCGGAAGACCATGAAACGACATTTTAGGTTCTGGGCTGCATCTTCGTTTCAGTCCGTGGGACCCGCACAACCTCGCCGGCGGCGCACTGCCTACACGTAGTCGTTGCTTCCCACGTGAGCTCGCCGTGTCTGCAACGGTCATGGCCGGTTCTCGACACCCTCTCGCCTCAGCGCCGCCCGCGTGGCAGTGTGTGTTAGTGCAAGTCTAAATACTCCCTTCATTCCATAGTATAATTTTCTTTGAATATTTTTAGACAGATTAACGGAATGTATTACATTACAGATTAACTTATCTCGCTACACAAGGCAGGCGACTTTGATACTGAACTTGTATTATTTATTCTTTATTCACAATTGCAACCTACACAAGGCATTTTAACTTTATGCCATATTCTTTATTTGTCAACTTTAACTTTGTGCATATTCTTTGTCCGTCAACTTTGTGCCATATTCTTTGTCCGTTAACTTTATGCCATATTCTTTATTCGTCAACTTTGTGCCATATTCTTTATCTGTCAATTTTGTGCCATATTCTTTGTGCCATACTCTCTCCATCCCAGAATAAGTGTCCGTTTAGAAAATTTTAGACATAGTATCATATTCTTTATTCGTTAACTTTAACTTTATCCCATATTCTTTATTCATTAACTTTGTGCCATATTCTTTATCCGTTAACTTTGTGCCATACTCCCTCCGTCCCAGAACAAGTGTCCGTTTAGAAATTTTAGACACAGTAGTGATGAGAATACCTATGTTGCCCCTAATAACTAGTACTAATTGTGATTAAAAATTGTGCTGTCTGTTTAAACAGTTATTTGGATCCCAAATAAATGCACGTGAATTGAAACCAGAGAAATAACATCAATCGATCATTTCATTGGCTCTACACTCTTCTCCATATATTTTTTTTATTCGTGTGAATGTTAATTTAATTAGATGAGGTTTACTGAGAGGTAAAATGATACTCTTTGTGGGATAAATTTTATAGTATATATGGACACTCTGTGCGGGATGGAGGGAGTAGGTCTCGCTACACAAGGCAGCCGATTCTGATACGCATTGTGAACTTGCATTATTTATTCTTTATTCACAATTGCCACCTACGCAACTTTGGTTGACGTAGCGGCTGAATAATTTTACTGCTTTGTGTAAAAAAAGAGCTTCCGCGGCCTCTAACATCAGCCTCCATGTTTGAGACGGTTCCATAAATTGCCGTGTGCGCAGGTTGGATGGTCCATTCACCTTTTCCACTCCTCGAATAATTTCCCGCATTACCAGCAGCCATCCATTGCAAGCAAACAATCAAGGGAGGAGGAAAGCAGGGAGGAGCAATGGCGGACCTTGTGCTTGGGTTGGCCAAGTCGGCGGTGGAGGGGACGCTGACCGCTGCCAAGTCAGCGATTGAGGAGGAGGAGAAGCTCAAGAAGGGTATGCAGCGCGACCTGATGCTCATCTCGGACGAGTTCGAGATGATGCATGCTTTCCTCAACATTACCAAGGATCGTGCCACTGACGAAATGGTAAAGACCTTGGTTAGGCAGGTCCGCAACATGGCCTTAGATGTGGAGGACTGCATCGAGTTTGTTGTCCTCATGGATATCAAGTCCCACTGGTGGCGCCGCATGCTCCCATTCTGCATGCTTTCAGCAGCGCCGGCTGATCCACTGGGCGATGCAGTCACTGCTATAGAGTTGCTCAAGTCCAGGGTGGAAGCCATGGGCCAGAGGAACGAGCGCTACAGGCACATCGGTGCCTCCAGCTCCAATTCTACTGAGAAGACGAATCAGCAGGCCGTAGCCGATGCAACGGCAGTGGGCATCCTTATCGAGGCGAGAGAAGCCAAGAAGAAGCAGAGCAGCCCAAGGGATCTCATCGAGTTGATTAACAGGATAGATGTTTCTCCACTTCAAGTTATCTCAGTGTGGGGAGCAGTAGGCGATCTTGGGGTGGCATCCATCATCAAGAAGACCTGCAACGATCCAGAAATCTGCAAAAAATTCAGGTTCCGTGCTTGGGTTAAGCTGATGCATCCCTTTAATCCCCATGAGTTCAGCCGGAGTTTGATGGCTCAATTCTACACAAACTGTTGCCAGCAACAAGGAAGTTCCGTAGATTTGCTTAAATTTGCGGACGTGATGATGGCTATGGAAGGCAAACGATTCACCGACGAGTTCGTGAAACAAGTGAGTGACCAGAGATACCTAGTCTTCCTGGAAGATGTGTCCAGCACGGTCGACTGGGAGGCCGTCAGGGTATGCCTACCAGACACGAACAAAGGTAGCTGCATTGTCGTGCATACCCAGCAGCTCGAAGTCGCAAGCTTGTGTGTCGGACAATCACACCGAGTATTGGAGCTGGAGCAGTTCTCAGAGGACCATTCTGTTTGTGTCTTTTTCAACGAGGTATGCTTCAAACATTGTTCCCTGACTTCTTTTTGTATTTTCAGCATCAACATTACTACAATACCAGTAGTATTTGACCATCTTATTTCATAATAAGGCTACTAAGAAGAAGCGTAGCGGCCCAAAAGATCTCGTTCATCTCATCATCAGCAAGGTAGATGCTGAAAATACTCCGCGTCGAATTATCTCCGTGTGCGAACAACCAGGCCATCTTGAGGTGGCATCCATCATCAAGAAGGGCTGTGATAAATTCCCAGAAATCTGTGAAAAATTCAACTACCGTGCTTCAGTGAAGCTGATCCACCCGTTCAAACACGAGGACTTTATTAGGAGCTTGCTGGATCAATTGTGCACAAACTATTGTGCACAACATGGAAGTGCCGAAGATTTCCTTAAAGTGAAAGGTGTAATGATGATTACCGAAGGCGAACTCATCAAGGAGTTCGTGAAACAAGTGATGAGCAATCAGAGATACCTCATCTTCCTTGAACATCTGTCCAGCAAGGATGATTTGGATGCCGTCATGGAATTCCTACCAGACAAGAAAAATAGTAGTTGCATCGTCGTGCTCACCCAGCAGCTCGAAGTTGCACATTCGTGCGTCGGACAATCAGTATTGGAGCTGCACCAGCCCACAGCTGACCTTTCTGTTCGTATCTTTTACACTGAGGTATGCTCGAACATCATTCATCATCAATAAAATTTGTGGAAAAGTTCTGCTCCACCTTTGTTTTTTGTCAAGGTCAACATGTCTACAACACTATACACACATCATATGCTCCAAGTTCCAACTCACATAGTCAACAAATCAAACTTCAATGGATTTATGTGACCTTTATATATTGTAACTTGTGCTAGCAGAGTTAATCACCATTAATTATATAATGAAAAAAAGAAGTGTATATCTTAAATGTCAAAATTACTAACACAATTTTCATTACTGGGCAAATGGCATTACTTTGCTGCAATAGGAATTAGGATGCACAGAGCATGTGTGACACCCAGCCCAATTTGGTTGGTCCAGTAGTAGTCCATGAGCGCAGGTGTGTATGTTTAGTACCACATTGCTAGTTGAGCAAGGGTGGAGCCAACTTATAAGCCTTTGTCCACCAGTCATAGCACCTTATGGTTAACCCTTTTACACGAAGTGAGGACAAAAGTGTAAGTAGGGTGCTATGTGTTTGCGTGCCCACCCCTCGGTAGGGCTAGGCGGGGCAGCTTTGGAGAATGGGGTGTTACAAATAATATCAGAGCCAATCCTCGCGGTTGCGTGTACGGGTCAGTGTACGGAGTTGGACCGATGAGAATGTCAGGTTATAAACAAGGGGGGTGTATATGACACCCGGCTCAATTTGGTTGGCCCAGTAATGGCCCATGAGCGTAGATGCGCATGTTTAGTATCATATTGCTAGTTGAGCAAGGGTGGAGCCAACTTATAAGCCTTAGTCCACTAGCCATATAGCACGTTCTTGAACATTTGCCCAAGTGTGGGTGACTTGGACCGACGAGGACGTCGCGGGTTCTTTGAGGGGGTGGTATGTGACACCCGAACCAATTTGGTTGGCCCAGTAGTAGCACATGTACGCATGTTTAGTACTACGTTACTAGTTGAGCAAGGATGGAGCCAACTTATAAGCCTTTGTCCACCAGCCATAGCACCTTCAGGTTAACCCTTTTACACGAAGCGAGGGTGAAAGTATAAGTAGGGTGCTATGCTATGTGTACGCATGCCCGCCCCTCGATAGGGCTGGTGCTATGTGTACGCATGCCTGCCCATCAATAAGGCTGGACGGTGTGACTTTGAAGGACGGGGTGTTACAGCATGACAGATATCATCAAGCACCTTTGTAAAAAAGGTCACTCTTCCTACTACTAATTAGAGTCCCCGATACCATGGAGCCTACGCCTTAATTCTCATGAGACACCGTAAACGAAGGTAAATCCAGAAACTCCCACACATTAGTGCGAAAGTTCCCACATATTCGCAATAACAATAGTTGGGTCTATTATGCTTTTTAAATTCGCCAACCTCTATCGTTATCAAAATAACCTAAAGGAACTTCATAAACTATATCTAAATCTGCTATTATAAAATAACCTAAAGTTTTCCCTAATGTTTATCTAAACTGCCAACATATGCAACTATATATAAAAAAATATAAAGTAACCATCTAAACTAGTCCCCTCCACCATTATAAAAATAACATAAAATAATACCACTCATGCCATTAGAAAAAATAATATAATGTAACCTCCTAATTTCGCATCTAAATTACTCCCTAAAATTATTATTAAAAATAAGCAACCCTCTAAATTACCTACATCCATTATTATTAAAAATATCCTGAAGTACTTCTAAACATGCTTCAATATTATCCACTTCTTGCATTGTTAATATGAAAACAAACCGATGGTATGCATGTACAGAATTTGTCACATAACTTATTCTCACCATATATACAAATATGCAAGAGACGATATAATCACATCTATTTCCATGTCAAACACTTAGATCAAAGTAAAATTTCAAATTAACACATATCAAACACACGTAGATGTGCGATGCAATTGTGGGCCCCCTTCTTAGAGGTCCATTGTGCATCACATATAAGTCTTAGATTGTAGCTGAAATGTATATATTAACAGACTAATATAAAAACCATACATCGATTTGTACTTATATAATAGATAAAGAGTGTTACATAGTTGGGCCATGGGCCTTACATATAAAAAAATCAATGTCCACAGACCACAGTACTACAACATCTAGGTTCCATTCCTTGTCCGTAGACGTAACCTTGTCCGTTTACATTAAACCACCCATGTTTTCTACAATCTGAAGCTGCAATCTAGAAGTGTTTTCTATGTCTATACCATTTTCTATTTTAGTCCCTAATTTAACAGTTTTATATGGTGGAGTATATATATTACTCCTGTACTTTGAATTAGAGACCGGAATACTAGTTAATATGTTTAGTGCATCTCGGATTCAGACAAAAAGATCATTACATGACCATTAATAGTGAATTGGTATTTGCCAACTGCATATCTGCGTCTTGGACTCTGGCAGGTTTACACGTTGCTAACTAGGATGCAACTAACTAGTATGTGGGAATCCGTTAAGTCCTTTGCATTTGTTCACGTGCATTTCATACATACCCATGTCACCACCCCAACGCACAGTGATGGACACACAGAAAACTGGGGATCAACATCAGATTTCAATCGCCATCAACCATTAAGTAATTAGAACCTCTTCGTACTGGTTTAGCAACATTTTGAGGGGTCTAGTTCATGAAAAAAAATTAGGTCTAGAAATCAAAATATACCTTGCGCTCTCTCTCATTTTTTAAATATTCAAACACAATACTCGTATAGATACATACCTATCTTTATCCGATTATGATAGACTTTAGTTAGTAATTACTCTACATACTTTTTCATCCACATTCATAATTTTCTTTCACTTTGCATGGCACATCCATATGTTTTCTAAATGCATTTAATTGACCCTTATTTTGACCTATGCTTTTAACATGGAAATCGGTATTCTCATCGCTTTCTCTGTACACATGGTATAATGGTGACACATATTTGAAGATACTTTAAGTTAGTATTTTCTATACAAACAATGGGAGAAATAGCTAATTTAGAATCATATACTTGTGTACTTTTAAGTATGTTTATAATGACTATGTAAGAAATTTAAATTTAGATTTAAGAGTTACTTAGTTATTTGAGGTTACTTTAAGTTACTTTTTATAAGTGGTATGGGTGGGTAATTTAGATGAAAGAGTTGGGTGTTACTTTAGTTCAGTTTTCATAATGGCAAAGGTGCATAGTTTAGCTACAGATTTAGGATGTTAGTTTATAATATTTTCGTAATGGCAGATATGGGTAATTGTTGTAGAAAACATAATAGATCTAATAGATATATGATGCTTAGAGTCTACTAGATTGATAGTCGGATGTTCCAATTCTTATGAGAATTTTTAGGATTTATCTTATCTTCTAGTATCTCTCATGAGAATCATTCTTACGAGAATTTCTAAGATTTATCTTAGCTTCTAGTATCTCTCATGAGAATTAACTTTTAGTGTCTCTCGTGAGAATTAACGTAGAGACTCCAAAAGATATTCAATTAGTAGAAGTACGATGTGCAAGATCGAACAATAAAGGCATTCTATTCATCGCTTTTTCTTTCTCTCACACGCCCGAGTTCATTTACATTCAATACTTGATAATCAATGTCCACCACGATCAAAGGGCCACATATTTGCTTTTTTAAATAATTTCTAGGCAAATTTTTAACCACCATGATTGAAAGTTCATCTCCTCTTAGTATTAAATTAAAATGGCATTTCAATGCATCATACACACACTGAAAATTTTTCCTATTGGAATAATAGGATGAGGACAAGGACGAGGATAAGGATGAGGATGTCAAGAAAAAAGATGCAAAAGAATGGTTAGACAAACACAAACATGAACTTGTTGGCCGCAAGGCAGATATAGAGAACCTTCAGGCCAACAATAGGGGGGTACGCCCCGTGTTTGGGATGGCTGGTGTTGGTAAATCATACATTGTCAAACACGTGTACTTCACAAAAGTGATTGAAGGTTCTTTTGAGAAGTTTGGTTGGGTGGATGTATACCATTCATTCAATATAAGGGACTTCTCATCGAGGTTACTCTTGGATTTGCACTCGGGATCTCTCCAACATGCTGGCATGTTGAGAATCAGAGACCCAATTCAAGCGTGTCGCCAGCTTCTAAAAAAGCATGCTTGTCTCATTGTTATTGACGGTCTGCAGTCCACAGAAGAGTGGGATTCGATAAAAGCTGCCTTGGGCTTTGAACCTGACCAAACTCGAAGCCGTATCATCGTGATTGCAAACGAGGAAAGTGTTGCCTCATACTGTTCAAAAAATTGGTGGAGCGTTGAAGGCCTAGAAATTGATGATGCACTTGAGCTCTTCAAAAGAACGGTAACATTACTCATAACCAACCATATGCCCATATATTTATAATTCTTATAGAGTTCTACATAAATGCTACTAGTGTATTTTTGTAAGTAGAAGTGGGATGCACTGCTGTACACACTTCCACTCATGCCCATGTTAGTGTACTTTTCATGTCATGAATGATCTCCGAATGAAACGTGAGCACTCAAACTAGGTGGAATAATCAATCACTTGGCTCATTGGCTCTACATTATTATTTCAATTCAAAGACTATTCGAATTATCTCATACATTTTGAATATCAGATTAACAAACAATTCTTTCAAACTCTATCCATCTTTAAATATATGAATTCACTTGTGCACATGGTGTTTGACCATCATCTTATTCAAAAGTTAAGTGCAAATATTCAAAATTTTAAGTCATGCTTAAAATACCTTTAACTGGAAAACAATAGGGTCACAATTAAATAAATATTATTTTATAGATTTAAAAAAAGACAAATTGCCAAACGTAATATCCAAAAGTCAATCTTATCTTTTGATCTTATTGGAGCGGTGTGATTGTAATTGTTGTTGACATCTGTATTAAAGTTTGATCTGATTTGAAGCGGTGGATCTTGTAGTTTTGCAAATTGAAACATCAATAAGTGTCATTATAATTGTTGTCCGCATTATATTAACTTTTGATCTGATCGGTTGATCTTGTAGTTTTACAATTGAAACATATCAATAAACGTGATTATAATTGTTCTTCGCACCTATACTAATGCAATCCTTAAATTCATTTGGTTCCAGATAACTAAGCGGCGTCACAGTTTTTGGCCCGCTGACCTGAGCCCCGCGGATATTGAGAGAGAAAAATCTGTCCTACACAAGTGCGGCGGACTTCCAAAAGTGATAATTGCTGTAGCTCATTTCATTGCCAATGGATGGAGACCCAAAGAGGATTATTTTATCCAGGTGTTGGAGAACCACCCAGCATTTGGTAGTTTAAGGGACCTATTTTCCTGGGTGGATTCCTTCTTCCGTTCCTGTCCAGATTCTCTCAAGCCATGTATCTTCTATTTGTCTATCTTCCCTGTGAACCATAAAATTCGGCGGAGGCGCTTGGTGCGGCGGTGGATCGCGGAAGGCTACTCCAGGGACACCAAAGATATGACCGCCGAGGAGAAAGGGGAGGAGTCCTTTGAAAAGCTCTGCTTCCGAAACATGGTCCAGGTGCCAGGATCTACAAGTCTGAGCTATATGACGAGGATGCCCTTGTGGCAAGTCAATGGTTTCCTCCGTGAATACATCGTCTCACGGTCAATGGAAGAGAACCTTGTCTTTGAACTGGCGGGGCATTGTAGCGTGAATTCACAGCGACACGCAGGACGGCATCTCACCATAGGGAGCACCTGGGACAGGGACAAGAGTGTGTATGAGAGCATCGACTTCTCGCGGCTGCGGTCATTGACGGTTTTTGGTAAGTGGGAGACATTCTTCATCTCTGACAAGATGAGTATACTCCGGGTGCTGGATTTGGAGGACGCATCATCAGTAACAGATGGTGACCTTGAACAGATGGTCATGCTGCTGCCTCGCCTCAAGTTCCTCTCCCTAAGAGGATGCAGAGAGATCACTCGTCTGCCCGATTCTTTTGGTGGTCTGAGGCAGCTTCAGACTCTGGATATCAGACACACCTCCATTGTCAAGCTTCCACTATGCATCACCAAGATAAAGAAGCTGCAGCACATTCGTGCTGGCACTGCTGTGCAACTGGATGACGACACGAGCATTGTTGAAAGCTTACCACCATCACCAGAAGCAGGATCAGCAACAGCTACCCCCCCATCGTTATCAATACCATCGATGAGAAGGCCACCTGCCGCTACACCAGTGTCCCGGTTCTGTTTTCCAGAGTCATGGACACGCCGCTGGCAGCTGCTTCCTGGCTCTCAAAATGGTGGCGTTGAGGTGCCCCGAGGGATTGGGAAAATGATGATGGTACACAATATCAGCGTCATCGACGTCAGTGGCGCAAGCGGGCCGGCTATCTTGGAAGAGCTGAAGAACCTTACCCAATTGCGCAAGCTTGGAGTGTCTGGGGTGAAACCGGAAAACTGTAAAGAGTTGTGTTCTGCTATCTCGGGCTATGCACATTTGGAATTCTTGTCACTGTGGCTCGACAAGAATCAAGATGGCTGTTTGGATTCCATTTCCCCACCTCCTGAGGAACTACAGAGCCTCGAGCTTTATGGGCATGTCGTCAAGTTACCAGCGTGGATCAAGATGCTGTCCAACCTTAGAAAATTGAAACTACGGTTGACTATGATAACGCAACATGATGTGGATCTCCTCCGAGATTTACCAAGCCTACACACTCTCTGTCTTTGTTTCAAGGACTTTGAATGTGGCGAGCTCCGGTTCAGGGGAAAGGGATGTTTCGGACGACTATGGGTCCTCGAGATTGCTTGCAACTCCAGGTTACAGTCTGTTACGTTTGCGGACAACACAATGCTTGGGCTTGAGGTCCTGAAGATCCGCTGCTATAATGTGCCATCGTCCTTGAAGTTTTATGGGTTAGAGAAGCTACGAGGTCTCCGGGAAATCCTACTTAGCGGATTGTATCACGACAAAGTGAAGCAGCGCTTGGAGGACCAACTAAAAGGGCGTCCAAGGGAAATGAAGCCTGTTTTGAAGGAGGAAGCTGGTTCATCCCGATGGGCGTTGATCAGCTGAGCCCGTCATGGCCATTGCCTCTACCATTCACGTTTGCAGGACTACATTGGCCAATCGAATAGACACTGCTAATCATCCAAAAATATTAAGGATATGCATGTATAAATGTCTATCGTCCGGACAATGGGATTATATGCATACATGAGTAACATGACAGCATCCAGTCCAGTTCATTGGTGTCGTAGTCTTTATTAGTAATAAGGATCAGCTCATATGCATTGTTTTTTGCAGATAAAATAAAAGGCCCTCATTGTCTGTGTCCATCGCTGTTGTATTTCTCTCACATATTGTAATTTAGTTATGTAATATCTGGGGCCCAAAAGGGACTGTAAGCAGAGCATGTTGTTTTTTTCTAAGCAGAGCATGTTGTTGTTACTTAGGTAAACAATAATGTACGATGCAACCCTCCTGTTTCATTAAAAAAACAACAATGTATGATCATGGACACATGCCGACTAATGATGCAGTAGTACCATGTATGAATGAAGTTGAAAATTGCTGGAGGAAGAGAGCTTATTTCTGAAGAAAAAAAAGGAGCTGTCTCGTAGCGAGTGATTCTTGGTGACTTCGCCATGCTGAAGTCAAGCAAAAAAATCCGGTTATTTCAACTTCCATCCTCTTTTCTGACTGATTCCGTGGATATTCATCGAAACACACGTTTTTGATGGTCTAGAAGGTTGAAGGATGTGCAAATTTTCCTCGTTTGAGGTCACTAACCTGGGGATTCATCATCTCTGTGCTCAATTGAGCTATATTTATCTTTTTTTTTCTTTTTTCTTTTTTCTTTTTTTGGAACCAATGAACTACATTGTTCCAGTTTTTTCTGGTTTCGTTGCTGACTTGCTGACATATGTCGGAGGGAAGCTAAAGTCTGATGAAGATTTCCCTGTCCGAATCTGAAGTCTGGCTCAGCGGGTCCTACTATGACGTGCTGAAGCAGCACTTCTGCAGCCAGCTTGCGAAGCACCGGGAGAAGATGAAACCTGTTTTGGAGGAGGAACCACGCTCGTCCAGACAGAGGGCAACTGCTGGCTACTGAGCCCGTGACGTGAGAATCATTCACTGATTGCCTCTCGTCCAACATTATCTCCAGTCCTCTTAACTAGAAAGAGCTTGTACCTACTCTACCTACCTGTTGATATCCTAATTTAACTGACCAATCTTGTTTGTTGTTCTGCTCAATCTAAGCTTGTTTTATTATTAATATAATCAGCAGATCTTCTACCTTGTTCATTTAAAAAAAATAAAATAAAAAGTACCTGCCTACTTGTGTCAGAATGAGATGATCTGATGTCAGAGGGTAATGGAGCGTCCCCACCGTTTCATCTGGCGCGGCTTCATTTCTTCTGTTTTCTGGCGTGGAGCAGCCCAACGATAGAGCGCGTAGAAGGCTCATTTAAACAGCTTGGGTAGAAAAACAAGCGCCATGATGACTGGAGGTAGAGCAAAAAAAACGATTGCTGTTGGCGCGAGAACGAGGCATGTCACCAAAAACCAAGTACGATCTAGTTTCATACATATAGTGACATCATAAGTGAATAATAATAATAAAATATCATGTAAAGAAAAATAATTTATCAGAGATATACGCTTAATCCTAAAAATGGAGGCTCCAAATTTCGCAGACCATTGACTGGGGGTTGTGTACGTCTAAAACTCCGCATCATCTTCACAATAACTTCATAGTAGTTTCTTCTTCTGAGCAACATTGGTTATAGCAAGGGTGAGCACATGTCGTACCCAGCATGTGTGGGGAAAATATGAATGCAAAACTTAAACAAGAAAATGCTGACTGACTGATTGCATTAAACATTTTTAATTGGTCAAATTTTATTAGCTTATGATTACTAAGGTATAAGTATATATCAACCCACAATTAACATGAACATAGGCCGTAAGCATATGGCAGAAATATAACCATAACATAAACCATAATTTAAGTCCAACTTCAAGTTCAATTATCATGTGAGGGTTCAGACCGCTCTTGACCATGAGCACGGCTGATATATCAGTTTTACACTCTGCGGAGATTGTACATCTTTACCCACAAGTCATGTAAAAGTTTAGAAGAACTTTAGACCCAACTTGACCCAACCATTTTGTGCTGATCAAGCACTCATCACACTGCCGAGGTGTGATTGCATAGGGATGCTATGAGACTTTTACAAAGATTCCCTAATAAGTGGTAACCTGCTAAGGTTTCAGGTCGAAGCAGAGCATAAACCTCTTTCAAGACCGTGAAGCTACCATAGAGCATATCAGACTGAGGGTCGGGTTATACCCCATCAACGCCTCCGCTCTTACCCTTTCGGTAAGATTACCCCTTAATTAGCTAAGAGTAGAGCCTATTAGTTATGGTGATTGCACTGTTTTCCTGGGTAGTTGCTCCATTTTCCAATTAAAGTATAATGATCTTGTATTAATGAAAGGTATAACATAAATAAAACAAATTTAAACATTGAGTTTATTAAAACCATCGTAGCCCAAGTATAGCAGCTAAGCATAGCTACCGAACAGAAAGATAAAATCCAAGTTGACAAGAAATGATCATAAAAGATAGGCAAACCTTGATAGGACCCATCAATATTAAATGCAGAGCAATGCAAAAGTGATTAAATATAGTTATTGGGACAAAAGCACAAGGACACACTTGCCTTTATCCAGAGCACCGCTGCTACTTAGAATGTCTTGGTCTCCTTACTCTTGAAAGCTCTCGAAGTCCATTCGTTCTACTCGTGACAATCATCCAAAGCAAATATCCAGAGCACGCACATACCAGAAACAAATAAATTAAATTAAAAAAGTACACCAATCATCATAAATAGTACTAAAAATCTAAACGGGGCATAGCTGCGAGAAAACTAAGCTTCTAAGGGCTTAACCGTGAAAACTGAGGGCATAAACGTATATAAACCGGAGGGCTAATGCGCAAAAGCATAATGACGGGCTGAATTGCGAGAATCTAACTTTTATGAGGGGCTATTAGCAAGATCCGCAAGACTCAGAACTTTTCGAATGCAAAAACCTTTTTCCTCAGAGGCTAGAATGCAAAACTGCCTTCTTCAACCTTTCAATCCAAAACCGGTCAAACCCGAGCGGCCGGTGGGGGCTTCTTGCCGGCGGCCAGCGGTCGGGCCTGGGAGGCGCGGGGGCGCGCGGCTGGCGGCAGCGGTGCGGTTCATGCGAGCGGCGGCGGTGCGCAGGGCGGCGAGCGGTGGTGGCTCGGGCAAAAGGGCGGCGGCGTAGAGGAGCTCGGGTGCGAGGCTCGGAGTACGGTGCGTGCAGGCGGTCCACCGTAGGGGTGGCGCGGCGAGGAGCTCGGGAGCCAGGGGCCTAGGGTGCGGACTTGAGGCGAGAGCGGCCGGGCGGAGCTCGGTCACGACCATGGCCATGGCGGTGAACAGAACGGGAGGGAGGAAGAGAAAAGGGGATCGTCGGGCAACGACCACCAAACTCTCATCGGAGGGGCAGAATACAAAATAGAACGAGAACGACGAGATTAACGTGATGGTGGGCTCACCTTCGACGAAAGACTTACTGTTTCACTGGCCAGAGTTGCAGCTCATCAGAGTTTAACCGATGAAGATGTTCAGCCTCTAACTGCCGGAGCTAAGGATCAAGATGAGGTGGGGTTTGCGGTGTTGGAAAAAGAAAGTAAGGAAGATCATCGGACAGTATTTATAGGTTGGGTTGGAGTCCGGTTTTGTTTTCCTCTTCCTAATTTTGGGAATTAATTTTGGATTCAAATTTTTTTTAGAAAATCTTTAAATCATAATTAAATCACGAAAAGAGAAGGAAGAGAGTTATGGAGAAAGAGAAGCAAAGATTCACTTAAGTAGAGACACTTGTCACCAATCGCAAGGACAACAATCACATCCGTTCCAAACAAAGAACAACTCACACAGAGGGAAGTTTTTACTTCAGAGAGAAGTTTTTACTTCAGGGGAATGGCGCAGCGGCAAAGGAAGTGAATGCTCAAGCATCAACACCTCAATTTTGTTCCAAGCTACTAACCGGCGACCTATGGCATCATAGACATGAGCTTCGTACAGAGAACAACATAGGTAGCAAGAAGGTATTATTGCTGGGAGATTGCTCAACGACAAGGAAAGTGGGGACCAAAATATCAATGCCTCAGTTTACTCCCAGGCCATGGACCGGCGACCGAAGACAGCATTGCAAGGATCTCCATTTGTATCCAGCAACAAGGCCTCGTATGGTTCTTTAGGACCTCCTAAAATTCCTATCACATCGAATGTTTAGATACTAATTAGGAGTATTAAACATAGACTAATTACAAAACTAATTTTATAGTTGGAGGCTAATTTGCGAATGAATCTATTAAACCTAATTAGTCCATGATTTGACAATATGGTGCTACGTTAAATATGTGCTAATGATGTATTAATTAGGCTTAATAGATTCATCTTGTGAATTATCCTCCATCTATGTAATTAGTTTTATAATTAGCTCATGTTTAGTCCTTCTAATTAACATTCAAATATTCGATGTGACATGAATTTTAATCCGGACTAAAGAATCAAACACCCCCCAAGTCTGCACAAGGACGGCTCACGAAACCCTAGCAACATTGATGAGCATGGCTTCCAGGTAGTTAAACCAGCATACTGGTGACGCAAACTGGGATCTCATTCAAGGGAGGAGCATCATTTCCACCAACCAGAGGAGATCGAGCAGAGAAGGAGGAGGTACATTGCTCCAGTCAGAGGCAAATGCTTCAATTGTCTCTCCACTGAGCATAGAGTGGCAAACTGATGGTATAGTTCTAAATGCTAGAGATGTTTGAAAATGGGGCGCAAGGCTCGATCTTGCCCGTAGAGGAGCAACATGTTTAAAGAAGCCATAGCTGGTCAACGCCTACACCACCCATCCACCGCTCCATCCGCCACAAACACCCCTCCCAGTTCCTACACCACAGCTGGTGTGGTTGTGCGCTCTGTCGGCCGCACCTACCTTCAGGCAGCCAAGGAGAACCTGCTGCCATGGCGACCTACCCCACTGACCCGCAAGAGCACCATGAGCTAGCGGTATATGCGATCTCTGCAACCAAGACCATCAAGCACAAGAGGGACGCCATGATCGACAAGATAGTCATCTGTTGACTAAACGGCAACAGCCACAACACTGGCACTCACCACATCGTCCACCACGAGATCAAGGTGGTCAAGCACTTCCCCAAGCAATACCTAGTCTTCTTCTCCGACAGCAGAGCGTATCAGCGCATCATGAACTACCCCGAGGTCCGGAGTAGGGGCCGGGTGTTCAATTTCAAACCCTGGTCAGAGCGCCATGGGGGCCATGGAGAGCAGGCTGGAGTTCTAGGTGAGACTGCGTGTCGAGGAGCTGCCGGCACACGCCTGGTTTGAGGAGGTCACAGCCAAGATCATCGGCAACAACTGCACCAACCACTTTGTTGAGGGACACTCCCACCGCCAAGACCGTACATGCACCTACGACTTGTGGGCTTGGTGGTCCAACCCAAGTAAGATCCCAAAAAGGTACTGCTCACCATCACTTACCCTGATAGGGAACAAGTTGTAGACACCGTCGAGATCTACCACAACCCGCCATGAGGTTACAATGGCATCTACGACTACAAGCTCCATATCCACCTAGACGTCGTGGAGGACCTCTCCTTCAACGGCGGCCATGGTAAAGGAGGTAGGCCGCACAACAGGAAGCCACGGCGTGAGTTCCTCTAGAACTATGGCACGTTGGATTCGCAGGGGGAGCGGTGCCGTGGTCAGGGGCACGACGACCGCAACGGCTGGGCCTACCGCCCCTGCGGAGATGACCATGGCGACCATGATGACAACTTCCAACGTGGGATGCGGTGCCATCGCAGCGCATCCTCCTGGGGCAAGGCCACGCTCTGCCGTGGAGTGGTGGAGGACTGCTACAGCTCCAACCGTTACTGTGGCGGTGGACAGACCAAGCACCGCAGTAGGGCCGGGGCCCCTGCAGATGCCACGAAGACATGGCGCTTGAAAGCTGGCACTAGGCGTGTCTCCTTCGCCAACCTTCTGGTCCAAATTCAGAGCTTGCCTTTCCATGATCAAAGCTTGAAGTTTCTTCATTTGACCTCTTCTAGTTTTGTGTTGCAGCTAGACTGGATGGACCCCATGAGGGATGAACTCCCCATCCCCCTTGTTTGTGCAGGATATTCCACCAAAGAGCGGTGCATTCTGAACATGCTGAACACGGCTTTAGGATGGGAACCAGTCATCTCGCCAGCGCCCAGAGGAGGTGAAGGGGCGACAGCTGCAGAGGAGGATCGGAGGAGAAACTTCACCCAAGTTGATCCCACCAAGAAGGTTCGCATCTCTGATGAACCTACCTCTACTATTTTTATTCCTGAGTTTTGCATTTCATTGAATGTGAGAGAGAACATGGAAGTTTCAGAGATCACCCTGCAAGCCACCCAAAACCCATCTGTTCCCTATGCTCCTAGCACAACTGCTTTGGCCAATGAGACCAACACTCTAAACAACCCATTTCGCTGTGAAACCTTGGCGAATGTAGTAAGCAACACTCGCCCAGCTGCATCTGAACAAAACACCTACAGTGAGCACAATAGTGAAAAGACACCGCTGCATAAAGGAGAGCACACCCAACCTTCTACAGATGTTTCGATCCCAGAGAACAACCCAGTGTCCGGTGCCACGCCAGAGTTTGCTGTAAGCATCACTCGCTCACCTGCACACGATGAGAATGAACACAATGATAGTGTAGAGCACAACAGAGAAAGGACACAACTGAACAATGGTGAGCTCTCCCAACCAGAAAACTTAACAACCTTCATCGATTTCATTTTACACATGCCACCAGTACCAATTCTGAACACTCCTCCAAAAATTAACACTAGGCAATCCCACCAAGATCAACCTGAGATTACTACCACACAAAGGAACAGCTCCCATTTGGTAGACAAGGCCGAACTTCACCCGGGGAAAGATAGTATCCAACAAGCACAAAGAGTGTTATCAAAAAAGCTAGGGTAATTATCTCCCAAGGCGACCGACTCTAATGTTGATTTTGATCACCTGGCACAGCACCTCCCAAAGCCCCTGACAGGTATGAAGATAGCAGCCATCAAGACGCTGGTGTAGCAAGGAAACCAGCCTAGAAGCAAGAAGAAGAGCAAGATCACATCGATGATAGCGGACGGCCCAGCTCTAATGGATGGGCCAGAGGCCATGTAGGCCAATGCTCGGAAGGCCATCCTGAGGACCCGATCCTCCGGTTATCTTAGTTGTCTTTCATTTAGCTATGTTATGCAGCAAACATTCAGAACTACTTGAAGAAGTTGTGATAGTTAATGGGCCGGCAATTAGGCCCTGCGGCTTCAGCGGCACTACGATCTTTGGCCCAGTGACGATGTCCAGAAGCTCGCCAATCCGTGCGTGTCGCAGATCCACCTTGATGGACTGCTGTTTTCTGGCTTTGTATTTGGTCCGTGCGCCAAGCCGACAGAGTTGTCTCATCCTAGTTGTTTTTCCTAGTTCTAATGTGTCAAAAGGATTATAATATTCTGTGCTGGAACGTTAAAGGGCTCAATGCCACGGCTAGACGAGCGACCGTCCACACCACGATTCAATCAACGGGGGCAACCATCATCTGCCTTCAGAAAATGAAAATCGCACACTGGACGTCGTGACTGGTCGACATTGGGCCCAAGTTTTGCAAAAAAATTATGCAACGCTACCGGCAAATGGAGCGAGAGGAGGCATCCTAATAGCAGCAAGTCAGAGACATTTTAGTCTACACAACATCTCGACATCCGAGTACACAATCTCATCTACTATCACAATGAAGGCCGACAACATTTCCTGGACACTCACGGGGCCAAACCTTCACTATCAGAACAAACTTCAGGGTATTTGGTCTTAAAGAGCCAATCCTTCGCACAGACAAGAGCTTCAAGCATTTCTGGAGTTAGTGAGCTTCTATGGTCTCCAAGAATCCTTCCGCCACAACTGAAGGCTGATTCAGATGATACAGTACAAAGGGGGATCACAAGAAAGTCACAAGCCATAATAGACAGTACATAATACTTTTCTGATTTGCTTTTACACCATGCTAAAACATCAAAATCTTCGATATCTGGCTCAGACTCTTCTTCTAAGTAGATATCAATATCGGATTTTGATGAACGTGCAACCATGACTTGTGACTTGTATTGAGCAAACTCAGCTTCAATCTTCCTTTTTCCTAGGACTGGTGAGCCCATGATGGAGACTTTGCTAGAACATGTCACCATGTGTGTGCTACTTGTCCTTTGGTGCTGTTGCAACTGTGTGAAGTACTTTCTCATCCCCTCCATGGTAGAGTTCTTACGCATACCAATCCAATCCGCTTTTTTGCACAGCTTCTAAAAAAAGAAATCCAAATAAAGTGCCATCCTCTCCTTTCCCATCCTCCAGGATCCAGGGCTCCAGGATTCAGCACAAGGCCACCACGGGGCCACACGAGGGACGTGGGCCACTGGAGGGAGCGCGACCATGCAAGCCGAAGCTGGCCTGCGTGGCTACGGCCTCAGCAACGAGACCTACATCGCGCCACCCTGATCTCCTTCTACCCCCAAGTTATTTTCAGATTCACTGACTTAGGGATTCTTCACTCCCCGCGTCACTAACCCCACAAGCGACACGGACAGTGCCCGAGCCACCGCTGCCAACCCCACCCCCACCCCATCGCCTCTCGTGCCCACCTCGCCGCCATAGGAGGGGCGGCAGCCTGGATCCAGCTCTGTCGTGGGCAGATCTGCCGTTCCCACTCCCAACCCATCCCGACAAGTGGTCCCATGAAGACGGTGGCGACCTAGGTGGAAGATGGCAGGCCCATTCCAGTGCTGCGCGCCATGCTCCACGACACGCTCGGTGAGGCTGTGGGTGCCACGAGGGCAGTCAGGGGCTAGGGGGCTCGCCTTGCTATCCAACCACGCACGCAACACTACTAGAAAACTGACCTCTCGTCCTGAGACTTAGTACCGATCACGAGCCCCCACTTGGTACTAAAGGGTTCCCTCCATCTACCACAGTCCGCACGCTACTTTAATTTAAGCACCGGTCCCCTCCCTTATCCTTTCAGGCACCTCTCACCCTCCCTCCACTTTCATCCGCTCCCTCTCCCTCTGGCTGGCTCCCTTCACTCTCTGCTTAGTCCGCTGCCTCTCCCTCTAGCCAGCCATGTAGCCCTCCTTCCCCCTCCACCACCGGCCCCCTCCCTCCCTCCCTAGCCTCCCCTCTCCTCCCCCCTCCGCTCACCCCTCACCTTGTGCCTAAGGCGAGGAGCGGCAGCAACGGCGGGCAGCGGCAGGGCGGAGGGGCGACGAGCGGTGGGGGTGGGGGGCGAAGGCGAGGGGGCGGGCGTGGCCGGCAAGGCCGATGGGGAGGGGCAGCGGGGGCGAAGGGGCTAGTGGGGCCGGCGGGGAGGGGCGGAGGGGGGCGGCGGGGAGGGGCAGAGGGGCGGGCGGGGCGGCGGGGGCAACGAGGCCGACGGGTGGCTGGCAACAGGGGCGGGGGTGAGGGCAGGGCCGGCAGGTGATTTTGTTTTTTTAATTTTTTAATACCCTTTAGTACCGGTTAAATGACCCTTCCTCTAGTACCGAATTGCCAGTACCGGTTGCACAACCGGTACTAGGGGATTGGCAACCAGTACTAGGGCTATTATTTCTAGTAGTGCAAGGAGATGGTGGTGTGTGACTGTGTTGAGTTGCTGGGATACTCCGTTGACAAGCTCGGTTGGGCGCTCGATGCCATGGCTGAGCTGGTGACGGCTGTGTCAAGCCGGACACGCCCGGCTTCATAGCAGCGGCGCGACGCACGGAGGTCCGAGAGGTCGCGCAACGACGGCGGTGGCTCGGGTGTAGGATGGCGGATGCAGCAGCGGCCCCGGCTCGGGTGTAGGACGGAGTGCCTCAGCGACGGCCCGACAAAGAAGGAGTTGCGGAGGGGCCGCCAGGAGGAGGAGATGCGGAGGAAGTGTGGCCGCTGGCGAGGAGGATGACTGCCGGTGAGAGAGTGGTGGTGGAGGTATGACGGCGTGGTGCGAGGAGCCACGGCAACAATGCCACCTTGGATGGGCTGCCATGACTATGGTCGGGAGTGCCGAGCCGTGAGCGTGCAGGGGTTGGGATGCTCTGGGCAAAAGCCCTCACCAACATTTTTGCTGGTGGAGATGACGACAACGTCCTAGGATGTCGTTCTCCTTGTTGGGGGCATCATTTCTGAGCTACAACCCTACTCCACAGGGTTCTCTGGGTGAAAATCCTGTCCAGATTTTGGAGGAGCGACGGCGGCTCCATTGGTGTCGTGCCCTCCTTGGAGGCATCGTCTCTAGAGACCCATCTCGGTCTGTGGCATTCCTAGTCCATGAGTCATGGATGGCTGAAGCCGGTGGTGACAATTCTACTCCGTGGCAAGTTGGACGGATGGTGCTGAGGCCACATGGAGGCGATCGTAGTTATGGTGGTGGCCAGGGGTTGTTGCATGGTGTCGGTCATGGCCGCTTGTAGTGGACCACGGTGGCTGGTGTTGCTTGGCAACGCTCAGTGTGGTGTGGGACTGTGTCGGAGGACAGCGATTGCGGCAAAGGCATCATGGGACAACTAGGCTTGTAGTGGACCGCGGCGGGTTGCTCAGCTTGGATGGGCTACCCAGTGCGGTACATCGTTAGAGGACGGCGCAAGTGACTTCTCTAGCTTGTTGACATAGCGGCGGATGCTTTTGCGCGGGTGGAGCAACGAGGTGAGGTCGACCTTTGGGCGTTGGCTTGGCTGATCGACGAAGATCTTGTAGAGCGGGGCAATCTTGCTCACCACTTGAACAACGACAAAAGAAACATATCAGTCACGTGGAGTACTATGGCGGGTATGGTGAGGCGTCCCGCGCATGGTGTTTTTTTGAGGCGACAAGAGTGAGGTGGAGTCCAACGGCGGATGTGGCGAGGCCCCCGTGCGTTGTGTTATAGCGGTGGCGACTGCGAGGCAGACTGCGAGAATCCGAATTCGGCGGTATCACCCTATCAGGTGAAGTGTGGTGTTGCAGCGGTACTACAATGGAGGGTCCCGTATAGCAGTGGCCTCCTCGGTGTGGTGCAATCTATTTCTATCGGTTCCTTATCGACATCGGGCCACACCTGGAGGTTTCGGTGAATTAGGAGCATGGATGTTGGTGGGTACCACCATGGCAAGTGGAGTGGTGAGGTCGTGTTGATATCCTAATCCAACCGGTTAGGTCTGGAGTTTTGAGTCGAGTGACTACCCGTGTTGATGTCCCAATCCAACCGGACGACTTTATTTTGTTTTCTTTTTCTTTTCCTTTTCTTGTATATTTCTAATCTGGAACTCCTCCTTTTTAATATAATCAGCAGCTTTCATGCCTGGTTCGTTTAAAAAAAATGAAGTGCCTTTCTTCTTGGATCTAGTATGGTGGCAATGACTAGAGCAAGGTTAAATGCAATCTCTTTGTTCTTTCTTAGGTGTATATCTTTACTTTGAGGGTTATCTTCATCCAGGTCCCAATACTTCTCAAATTTAGAACACATGGATGCTGTCAATTCCTTGAGCAAGTCAGGAGATGTTTGTTTCTTTAGTCCCTCCAAAAATTCATGTCACATCGAATGTTTAGATACTAATTAGGAGTATTAAACATAGACTAATTATAAAACTAATTGCACAGATGGAGACTAATTTACGAGACAAATCTATTAAACTTAATTAGTCCATGATTTGACAATGTGATGCTACTGTAAACATGTGCTAATGATGGATTAATTAGGCTTAATACACTACAGGAAACCATAAATTTGCCGAGTGTTCTCTTTTTGGTCAGTGTTTTTTTTTCGGACACTCTGCAAAC